>NW_027531916.1:0-7043 GCF_008692635.1 Crocuta crocuta
GGGACTCTCCACCATATGTACTTTGGCTTGTTTCTTGAGGTAGTCCTGGAAAACAAAATAGACAAACACACAGGGAACAAAGGCGCACAAATGCACAGACAAATCCAATAAACATGCAAAGTGAAAGGGAGCAAGAAAAAGAAAAAAAAGAAAGGAAAAATAGAGGAAGGAGGAAAAACAATTTAAAAAATTAATAAAGAAAATTTAAAAAAGAAAAAAGAAAAAAAACCCTAAAGACAATGGACAGTCTAAAAGCATAAAACCAGAATTCCTAACTACAAATATCTGGGTGTATGCAGTGCTGATGGAAGAGCATATACAAAGAGAGAAATGACNAGTGCTGATGGAAGAGCATATACAAAGAGAGAAATGACAGGGCTGGGAGGAAGTGAAATTGGAAATGAAATGACCAGACAGAGAGACCAAGAGGCTTAAATTCAGAGACAGAAAGAGGAGAATATGGTTAGAGGCAAGGAAAAAGAAATGAAGATAATGTTACTCAGAGAAACTATATATTCTGATTACTCCAGAGAGAGAGAGATAGAAAGGTAGCAGTGGAGGTTTAGAATATACATCTAGAGAATGGATTAAACGTGACTGTTTTCGCAAACCAGTGACCAGAGTGTCCAGTCCAACAGAGGGGAGGGATATGAATGAAACAAGGGAAAATATATCTGAATAGAAAGAATTGATCTAGAATTAATAACGGTAGTGCATTCACGTTGGTCTTGCCTCGGGCTCCGGTAAAAAAAACAAAACAAACAAACAAACAAAAACAGCTCTCTAGTGGGGTCGGGTGTGGTTTGGTGTAGGCGGTCTTAGCCTCCACTGGGTCCCTTGGGCTGCTCCCTGAGGTCCCACCTTGGTAATTGTGGAGAGAAAAATGGTGTCGCTCCAGTCCCCTCTCGAACCAAGTGTTGCAACTCCCTCTTTTGGGTCCGATCTCCCTGTGCCCCGGGCATAGCCGAGATATGTCCCAAGCCACGCCTCGTTTCCAGATCTTATTCCACGCACCCCATTGATACTGCCCGAAATATAAACCGGTAGGCTGAGTCCTCCGAGCAGTTTCAAGCTGCCATCTCCCCACGGGAAATTGAGCCGATCCAGAAGAGTGGCGGAGCGGCTTCTGACGTGCTGATTCCCCTCCAGGTCGAGCTGGCAAGCAAAGGAGCGGTTTTTCCCAGCGTCTCCTGGGACCAGTGCATCCAGCTCAATGTCCGCTGCACAGCTGGAAACCTGATCCCTCTGTGTCCGGAGCCGAGGTTTTTCTCTACTCAAGGGACAGGGACAGTTCCTTGAGCAGTTTCAGCCACTCTTTCTTTTCCCCTTGACTCACTGTGGCTTCCCACAAAGGGGTCTCCCTCCCTTCCCTCCGTGTCTCCGGTCCCAGCCTGTTTTCATCTTCCCCAGTTCGCACTCACGCTATAAGGTTTTCTCAGCGGACTCTGTCTCCTTTTCCTCCCAAACTCCTGGATTCTATAAGGGTTCCTATGGCTTCAGGCCTTCTCTGTTTGAGAGATGGGGGCGAGTGAAATATATGGAGCTCCCTACTTCTCCACCATCCTGCCTCCTCCTCCAGGGTAGGAAAAGTTCTATTTTTAACTTTTTGTGTAATCCTCTACTGTTTCCCAAAGTGGTGTCACCAGTTTACATTCCCACCAGCAGCGCAAGAGGGTTCCTCTTCCTCCATATCCTCACCAACACTTGTTGTTTCTTGTGTTGTTGATTTTAGTCATTCTGACTGATGTGAGATGATATCTCATTGTAGTTTTGATTTGTATTTGATGAGTGATGTTGAGCATCCTTTTATGTGTCTGCTGGCCATCAGTGTGTCCTTTGGGAAGATGTCTATTCATGATTTCTGTCCACTATTGAACTAGATTATTTGTTTTTTTTGGATGTTGAGTGTTATAAATTTTTATATGTTTTGGATACTAATGCTTTATCAGATATGTCATTTGCAAATATCTTCTCCCATTTCATAGGTTGTCTTTTAGTTTTGTTGATTGTCTTTTTCTTTGTGCATAACAGTTTTAATTTGGTGAAGTCCCAATATCTTTGACAAAGCAGGAAAGAACATCCAATGGAAAAAAGAAAGTCTCTTCAGCAAATGGTGTTGGGAAACTGGACAGCAACATACAAAAGAATGAAGATTGGACCATTATCTTACACCACACACGAATATAAATTCAAAATCGATTAAGGAGCTAAATGTGAGACAGGAAGCCTTAAAATCCTAGAGGAAATAACAGGCAGTAACCTCTTTGACAATGGCTGTAGCAATTTCTTACTAATATATCTCCTGAGGCAAGGGAAACAAAAGCAAAAATAAACTTTTGGAACTTCATCAAAATAAAAACCTTCTACACAGCGAAGCTTCATAATATATTTTGAAATCAGGGAATATTATGCCTCTAACTCTTCTACTTTGGAATTGATTTGGCTCTTCACGGTATTTTGTGTTTCCATATATATTGTGGAACTGGTTCTTGTGTTTCTTCAAAAATATTCTTTGCAATTTTGATAGAGATGCATTGACTTTATTTATTTATTTATTTATTTCTGAGAGAGAGGGTGCAAGCGAGCTAGGCAGAGATAGAGAGAGGGAGAGAGAGAATCCCATGAGAGGCAGAGAAAGAGAGAAGCAGGTCTCACCCAAAGTGGGGCTCATGCTCTCCCAAAGTGGAGCTTGAACATACTTGAAACGGGGCTCGTGCTCATCTAAAGTGGGGCTCAAGCTCACCCGAAGTGGGGCTTGAGCTTACCCAAAACAGGGATCAAAGTCATTCGATGTGGGCCTCAGGAACTGTGAGATCATAACCTGATTCAAAATCAGATACTTAGGGGCGCCTGGGTGGCTTAGTCGGTTAAGCGTCCGACTTTCGCTTAGGNCAACTTCACTTAACTCATATATTCTAATTTTTTAAATGGAATCTTTGGGTTGTTGTTGTTTTTTTTAATATATAAGACCAGGCCGTTTGCAAACTGCTATAATTTTAATTGTTCCTGTGCTAATTGGATATGTTTGTTTGTTTGTTTATGCCTAATTGCTCTGGCAGCGACTTTCAGTACTATGTTAAATAGAAGGAGTGAGATGTAGAGGAGTTAAAATGGTGGAGAAGTAGGGGGACCTGGATTTTCCTCATCCTGCAAACACAGGTATTGAGGTCAGATTACTTGGAACACCCAGGAAATAGATCTGCAGAGCGTCAGAGGGATTGCCACAGTTGGAGGGAGACAGATTGGCAGGACTGAGGTGCGTGTATGTGAGTTGGGGGAGATAAAACGTCGCATGTATGGAGAGGAGGGAACATGTTCTGTGGAGAGACAACAAGGAGAGAAAGAGAAAGAAGGTGTGAAAGTGCAGCATTGCGTTACCACAAGAAGGAAACCTCTCGGACCACGGGTTGGGGAGTGAGAAGTACTGAGCATCCCAGTATTTATTTTGTTTTTTGTTTTCTGTGGGCTTTTTTTCCTACAAATAGCCTTTGGATCTGAAACTCTGATGTTTTGGAAATGCACAACTTTCCTTAGAGTGAGCCTTGATGCACGCTCCTGGGGAGGAGGGAGCTGGCCTTGGAGTGCATAGCGTGGTGTAGTGATCTCTGGGGTACATTGGGTGAGAACAGTTCCCTTCCTGGAGTACTTCGGGAAGAGGGTTTATTGCCTCCCCAAGGACGAAAGACCCTGCAGGTGCCAGCCAAAGTCACCTCATCACCAGGGAGGAGAGGCTACTCCTGAGGAAGGGAGTGCATCCACACCATGCAGAGAGTCCCTTGAGACTTTGGATTTGGGGGGCACATGGGTAGCTCAGTTTGTTAAGCATCTGCTTTTAGTTTAGGTCATGATCCCAAGGTTCGAAGGTTTAAGCCCCACATCAGGCTCTCTGCTATCAGCACAGAGTTTGCTGCAGACCCTCTGTCCCCTTCTCTCTCTGCCCCTCCCCCNACATTTAAAAAAAAAAAAAACCACCTTGGTTTTTAATCCTAGACATGCAGGATTAAAATGAGAAAGTGCAGGAGATATGCGGGCAGGGCAGGCTGACTGCCCTCATTATTCTATGAGGCTGCCTGAACAGTGTGAATTGAGACCCCTAGTTCCAGGGAGGAGATTGGGGTGACACCATTTTTCCCCTCACACCAACACAGGGGGACTTCAGAGAGCACCACAGTGGCCCCCAGGGGAAGTGGGACACACTTACACCGAACACTGCCCCTCTGTTCCTGGGAACTGCTTATTTACTGGAGCAAGACTGACTGATGGCAACGCAGCTGGTCTTTCCTCCAGACCAGCATAGCCACCAGCTTCAGGCACCAACAGAAAACTCATTTTTTTCTTCCTTTTCTTTTTTTCTTTTGGAATCTGGCTCATAGTTTCTGATTCGGTTTTTGCATTTCATACACACACACACACACACACACACGTAAAGCTTTTCCATTATATTTTTTTCTTTCTCTTTTTTCTCCCTTTTTTTCTTTTTCTTTCATTTCACTTTCCTTGGAATCAGCCTTATAGTTTTCTGATTATCTGTTTGGTTTTCTTTTCTCTCTTTTCCTTTTTCGTTTTATGGGATAAGGCTTCCCCCTGCCTTTCTTTTTTTTTCCAAGGTTGCACAACTAGTTAAAGATCTAACCACTTCACCACTGCAAGCAAGGAGGAGCTCTGCAGAGGACTGACCAGTGGGACAGAGAAGCCAAAATTCAATAGCACAGTACATGCAACATACACCAGAAACACTTCCTGGAGTGCCAAGCCCTGGACAGTGTAGGACCCCTTTTTAATATAGTAGTACTCTCAAGTGCAGGATAGAAAACTCGCTTTTAAAAGACACAAGACAGAAACTTAGCCAACATGACAAGATGGAGGAATTCTCCCCAAATGAAAGGTCAAGAAGAAATCATAGGCAGGGACTTGCTCAAAGCAGATATAAATAACATATCTGAACAAGAATTTAGAACATGTCATAAGACTACTAGCTGGGCTTTAAAAAAAGCATAGAAGGCACCAGAAAAGCTTTTCTGCAGAGATCAAAGACCTAAGAACTAGTCAGGATGAATTAAAAAAGCTATAGCTGAGACGCAAGATAAATTAGATACAGTGACATTAAGGATTGAAAAAGCAGAGGAAGAATAGGTGAAATAGAACACAAAATTATGGAAAATAATTTAGGGGAAAAAAGAGGGAAAGGAAATTACTGGATCACGAGGGGAGAATTAGAGAACTAAATGATTCCATAAAATGAAACAGTATCTGTATCATAAGAGTCCCATAAGACAGAAGTTTTATTTGAACAAATTATAGCTGATAACTTCCCTAATGTGGGAGGAAAACAGGCATCCAAGTCCAAGAGGCATAAACAACTCTCTTCAAAATCAGCAACAACAACAACAATAACAAAAAGGTCAACAGAGCTAAAACAGAGCATAGCAAAACATGCAAAATACAAAGATGAACAGAGAATTCTGAAAGTAGCAAGGGACAAAAGGTCCTTAACTACAAGGATAGCCACATAAGGTTAGTAGCAGACCTGTCCACTGATACTTAGCAGGCCAGAACAGAGTGACAGGAAATATTCAATGTGCTGAATGGGAAAAATGTGCAGCCAAGAATCCTTTATCCAGCAAGGCTGTCATTTAGAATGAAGGAGAGATAAAGACTTTCCCAGACAAACAAAAAATAAAGGAGATTGTGACCACTAAACAAGTCAGCAAGAATGGAAAGCAAGAAAGACTACAAAGTACCAGAGACATCACCACAAAAACTAAACCTACAGATAACACAATGGTGCTAAATCCCTATCTTTCAATAATCACTTTGAATGTAAATGGACTAAATGCCCCAATAAAAAAAAAAATAGGGTATCAGAATGGATAAAAAAAAAAAAAAAAACAAGATCCAACTATATGCAGCCTACAAGAGACTCATTTTAGACCTGAGAACACCTGCAGATTGAAATTGAGGGAATGGAGTATCATCTATCATGCTAATGGACGTCAAAAGTAAGACGGAGTAGCCATACTTATATCAGCCAAACTAGATTTTAAAACAAAGACTGTAGGGGAGCTTGGGTGGCTTAGTCGGTTAAGCGTCCGACTTTCGTTTAGGTCATGATCTCGCGGTTCGTGGGTTCGAGCCCCGTGTCGGCTCTGTGCTGACTGTCAGCTCGGAGCTTGGAGCCTATTTCGGAGTCTGTGTCTCCCTCTCTCTCTGACCTTCCCCTGCTCACGCTGTCTCTCTCTCTCTCTCCTAGAAATAAATAAAACATTAAAAAAAATAAAAAAATAAAACAAAGACTGTAACAAAAAATGAAGCAGGAATTATATCATAATTAAGGGGTCTATCCATCTAGAAGATCTAAAAATTGGAAATATTTATGCCCCCAACATGACAGACTCAAATATATAAATCAATTAATTACAAACATAAGCAAACCCACCATTATTGTGGGATACTTTAATACTCCACTTACAGCAATGGACAGATCACCTAAGCAGAAAATCATCAAGGAAACAATAGGTCTGAATGACACACTGGACCTGATGGACTTAACAAATACATTCAGAAGATTTCATCCTAAAGCAACATAATACACATTGTTCTCAACTGTACATGGAACATTCTCCAGAATAGATTATATTTTGGAGTCACATATCAGTACTGGAGAGGTACAACCATGCATATTTTCAGATCACAATGCTATGAAACTTGAAAGTCAACCGTAAAATATAATTTGGAAAGTCCTCAAATATATAGAGGTTAAAGAACATCCTACTAAAATAAAATGAATGGGTTAACCAGAAAATTAAAGAAGAATTTAAAAAATACATGGAAGCAAATGAAAATGAAAACATGACAGTCCAAAAACCTTTGGGATGCAGCAAAGGCAGTCCTAAGAGGAAAATACATTGCAATTCAGGCCTACCTGGAGAAGCAAGAAAGGCCCCAAATATACAACCAAACCTTATACCTAAAGGAGCGGCAAATAAAGCCCACAACCAGCAAAAGAAGGGAAATAATAAAGATTAAAGCAGCAATAAGTGATA
>NW_027531916.1:7189-15938 GCF_008692635.1 Crocuta crocuta
GAGAGAATAAACAAACTTGATAACCCCCTAGCCAGACTTCTCAAAAAGAAAAGAGAAAGGACCCAAATAGATAAAAATTATGAATAAGGAGGAGAGATCACAACCAACACCACAGAAATACAATTACAAGAGAATACCATGAAAAACTATATGCCAACAAACTGGACAATCTGGAAGAAATGGACAAATTCTTAGACATTCACACATTACCAAAACTCAAATTGGAAACAATGGAAAATTTGAACAGGCCAATAACCAGCAAAGAAATCAAATCAGTTACCAAAAATCTCCCAACAAATAAGAGTCTGGGCCAGATTGCTTCCCGGGGGAATTCTACCAGACATTTAAAAAGGAGTTAGTACCTATTCTCCTCAAACTGTTCCAAAAAATAAAAATGGAAGGAAAGCTTCCAAACTCATCCTATGAAGCCAGCATTACCCTGATACCCAAAACCAGACACACTCTACACTAAAAAGGAGAATTACAGGCTAATATCCGTGATGAATCTGGATGCAACAATTCTTAATAAGATACTAGCAAATCAAATTCAAGAGTACATTAAAAGAATTATTCACCCTGAACAATTGAGATTGATTCATGAGCTACAGGGCTGGTTCAATATTTGTAAATCAATCAATGTGATATACCGCATTAATAAAAGAAAGGATAAGAAGATATGATCCTTTCGGATCCTCTTTTATAGGCAAGATGGCAGAGGAGTAGGGAGCTCCGTACATTTCGCCTGCACCCATCTCTCAAACAGAGAAGGCCTGAAGCCATAGGACACTGAGCCACAGGAGTTTGGGAAGAGAAAGAGACAGAGTACACTGGGAAGGAAACCTCATAAGTGCGTGAGTGTGAACTGGGGAAGATAAAAGCGGGACGGGACCCAGAGATACGAAGGGAGGGAGGGAACCCGGCTTGCGAGCAGCTGCAGTGAGTGATAAACAGGCAAGTGGTGGCGAGCTACCGGCGAGTCCAAGGGAAAAGAAAGAAAAGCTGAGATTGCTCATAGAACCGTCCCTGGAGAGAGAAAACCCTCGGCTTGGAAAGACAGTGTTTTTTAGCTTTGGCTGCGGTGCTGACTTTAAACTAGGTGCCCTGGTCCCAGAAGGTGCCGGGAAAACTGAACTGCCATGCGCCTGGCAGCATCCATGTCGGCTGCAGCTCGGTGAACTGGCAGCAATGCCTGCGGAGGCGGTCCTGGCGCCGGGTGAAGTGGCAGTGGCGCGTGCGACAGCGGCTCACTGAAGCNGTGAAGTGGTTGCGGCGTGGTGAGGCGACGCGGACTCTGCAGACCTGAAGTTGCTATTTTCCCCAAACGCACTCCGGTTGTATTGCTGCTTGACCCCGGTGGATCAAAGGCTCTGACACTTCCCCCACCCTCCACTCAACCTCCGGCAACAAGGAAGCAGCGACCAGCGGGACTGTTAATGGCAGTATAACAAAGCCTCTCTGGAGTAATCAGACTAGATAGTTTCTCTGGATAACACCACCGTCTTTCTCTCACCTCTCCAACCATATTCCACCCTTTAGCTCTTTGAAAACAGCTACTTATCCCTTCTGCTTTTTCATTCTATTTCCAATTTTGCCTCATCCGGGCCCTATCATCTCTCTCTTTCTCTATGCTCTTCAACCAGCACTGCATACACCCGGCTACTTAATTGTACCTGGGAAATCTGGTTATATTCTTTAAATCGTTCTTTGTCTATCAGTTTTCTTCTTTCTTCCTTTTCTTCTTTTTGACATTTTTGTATTTTTATTTTCTATCATTCGCATTTCCTCCTCCATCTTTTCTCATTACTTTTTAGTTTTCCCTCTCGGTTAGCGTAATTGTTGGATTTGTCTGTGCGTTTGTGTCCCTCTGTTCCCTGTGTTTTTGTCTGTATGTTTTCTTCTCCAGGGCTACCTCCAGAAATAAGCCAAAGNGGAGAAAAGGGCCCTAACATACAAAGGGAAACCTATCAGAGTTGTGACAGACCTATCTACTGAAACTTGGCAGGCCAGAAAGGAATGGCAGGAGATCTTCCATATGATGAACAGAAAAAATATGCAGCCAAGAATCCTCTATCCAGAAAGCCTATCATTCAAAATAAAAGGAGAATAAAAGTCTTTCGAAATAAACAAAAATTGAAAGAATCTGTCACCACTAGGCCAGCCCTACAAGAAATACTGAGGGAGACTCTCTGAGGGAAGTGTTGCAAAGAACAAGGACACCAGAGACATCACCACAAGCATGACAAGCACGAAGGACACAATGACTCTAAACCCTCATATTTCAATAATAACACTGAATGTAAATGGGCTGAATGCTACAATCAAAAGACATAGGGTAGCAGAATGGATAAAAAACCTAAATCCGTCTATTTGCTGTCTACAAGAAACGCATTTTAGATTGGAAGATACCTTCAGATTAAAAGTAAGGGGATGGAGAAATATCTATCATGCTACGGGAGGTCAAAAGAAAGCAGGAGTAGCTATACTTATATCGGACAAACTGGACTTTAAATTAAAGACAATAACAAGGGATGAAGAAGGGCATTATATAATAATTACAGGGTCCATCCATCAGGAAGAACTAACAATTATACATGCTACGCACCGAATATGGGAGCAGCTAAATATTTATTTTTTATTGTTTTTTTTTTAATGTTTTTATTTATTTCTAGGAGAGAGAGAGAGAGAGACAGCGTGAGCAGGGGAGAGTCAGAGAGAGAGGGAGTCACAGACTGAAACAGGCTCCAGGCTCTGAGCCGGCAGTCAGCACAGGGGCNCCATGAGAGACTCTTGAATGCTGAGAACAAACTGAGGACTGATGGGTGGGGGAGGCAGGGGGGAGATGGGTATGGAGGAGTCCCTTGTGTGGATGAGCACTGGGTGTTATATGGAAACCAACTTGACAATAAACTATTTGTAAATAAATAAGTAAATAAAATGCAATAACTTACAAACGAGAAAAAAAGAAGATATGATCCTTTCAATAGATGCAGAAAAAGCATTTGACAAATTATAGCATCTTTCTTGATAAAAATCCTCAAGAATAAGGATTAAAGGAACATTCCTTAACATCATAAAAGCCATATATGAAAGATCACATCTAATATCATTCACAATGGGGAAAAACTGAGAACTTTTAACCCTAAGATCAGGAACATGACAGGCATCTCCTCTCTCACCATTATGTTGTTCAACATAGTACTGGAAGTCGTAGCTTCAGCAAGCAGAGAACAGAAATAAGTAAAAGGAATCCAAATTAGCAAGGAGGAAGTCAAACTTTCACTCTTCACAGATGACATGATACTCTACATGGAAAGCCTGAAATATTACACCAAAAAACTGCTAGAGCTGATACATGAATTCAGCAAGGTTGAAGGATATAAAATCAATGTATAGAAATAGGTTACATTTCTATATACCAACAATGAGGAAGCAGAAAGAGATATCAAGGAATTTTTCCCATTTACAATTGCACGAAAGACCATAAGATACCTAGGAATATACCTAATCAAAGAGGTTAAAGATCTGTTTGCTGAAAACTATAGAAGGCTTATGAAAGAAATTGAAGAAGATACAAAGAAATGGAAAAAACATTCTATGCTAATGGACTGGAAGAATAAATATTGTTAAAATATTGATACTACCCAAAGTAATCAGCAAATTCAATGCAATCCCTATCAAAATAACATCAGCTTTCTTCACAGAGGTAGAACAAACAATCCTAAAATTTGAATGGAACCAGAAAAGGCACCGAGTAGCCAAGTAATCTTGAAAAAGAAAACCAAAGCTGGAGGCATCATAATTCCAGATTTCAAGTTGTATTAGAAAGGTGTAATCATCATGACAGTATGGTATTCGTACAAAAACAGACACATAGATCAATGGAATAGAACTGAGAACAAAGAAATGGGCCCAAAAACATATGACAAGTTATCTTCAACAATGCAGGAAAGTGTATCCAATGGGGGGGAAAAAAAAAGACAGTCTCTTCCAGCAAATGGTGGGAAAACTGGACAACAACATGCAGAAGAATGATCTTGGACTACTTTCTTATATCATAGATGAAAATAAATTAAAAATGGATGAAAGACCTAACTAAATGTGAGTGAGGAAACCTTCAACCCTCTACAGGAGAACACAGGCAACAATCTCTTTGACCTCAGCTGCATCAACTTCTTACTTGGTGTGTCTCTGAAGGCAAGGGAAATAAAAGCAAAATGAACTATAGGGACTTCATCACGATAAAAAGCTTCTACACAGCGAAGGAAACAATCATCAAAACTAAAAGGCATAAATTAATGTCAGTAAACAGCATAGTGACAATACTAGCTGCCTATACTGCTTACAACAAGCCTTGCCCTACTGCACTCTGATGCTACTTCTTTTCTTGGCAAGTGTGCCTGAAAACCAGCAAAGTGGGCCTCTCTCCCAGAAGATGAGCATAAACTCCCTGAAGCACCATGTCTACTGACCATAGAGTTCTGCAAAAATTTCAGCTCTAGTGGAAATAGCATCAGGTCTCATTTAACAAGGAGAACAGAACACACCTAATTAAAATTTGCGATACTCTGCCTAAGATCCAAACACTCCACACTGTGGCAAGGAGAAACTCTGCACACAACTGACTGGAAGGATAGAGTAAACAAAATACAGCAGCAGATTGCATGCAACACACACCTGAGACACTTCCTGAAGTGCCATACCCTGGATATTATAAGATCTCTTCTTCATGAAGCCATTACTCTCAGGAGCAGAAAACAAAGCATGCTTTTCTAACACAGAAGATAGAGACCTAGACAAAATGCAAGATGGAGGAATTCATCCCAAAAAAAGAACAAGAAAAGTTCATGGCCAACGGTCTAATTGAAACAAATATAATATGCCTGATCTTCTTGAGAAAAGCATAGGAGACACCAGGGATACACTTACTTCAGAGATAAAAGAGCTTAAAACCAATCAGGCTGGAATGAAAAATGCAATAATTAACATTGGAAACTGACTGGATATAATGACCACAGTATGGAAGAAGCAGAGAAATGATAAGTGATACAGAAGATAGAATGCTAGAAAATAATGAAGCTGAACAAAAGAGAGAAAGAAAAATCATGGATCACTCTAGTAGACTTAGGGAACTCAGTGACTCCATGAAAGGTAGTAACATTCTAATCATAGGAGTCCTAGAAGAGGAAGAGAAAGAAAAGGAAGCAAAAGATTTATTTGAAGAATTTGTAGCTGAAAACTTCACTTATTTGGGGAAGGAAATCGATAACCAAATCAAGGAGTCACAGACAACACCTATCAAAATCAACAATAGCAGATCAATACCAACAGATATTGTAGTTAGATTTGCAAAATACAGAGATAAAGGAGAAATTTTAAAAGGTGCAAGACAAAACTCTCTTACATACTATGGATATACAGTAAGACTGTCATTCAGAATAGGATAGTTTCCCAGACAAACAAACACTGAAGGAGCTCGTGACCACTAAACCAATCCTGGAAGAAATATTAAAGGGGACCTCTTGGGTGGAACAGAAAGATGAAAAGCAACAAACATTACAAAGTAACAGAGAAAATTTCCAGAGACAATGACAAAGAATGAAATGACATTAAATTCATCTCTATCAAAGATTACGGTGAATGTAAATAGACTAAATGCTCTAATCAAAAAATATAGGGTGACAGAATGGATACAAAAAACAAGACCCCTCAAGGGGCGCCTGGGTGGCTCAGTTGGTTAAGTGTCCGACTTTGGCTCAGGTCAGGATCTCATAGTTTGTGGGTTCATGCCCCATGTCAGGATCTGTGTTGACAGCTTGGAGCCTGGAGCCTGCCTCATATTCTGTATCTCCCTCTCTCTCTGCCCCTCCTCCACTGACTCTCTCTCTCTCTCTCTCTCTCTCAAAAATAAATAAACATTAAAAGATTTAAAAAAGAAAAAAAACAAAAAAACAAGACCCCCTCTATATGCTGCCTATAGGATATTCATTTTAGACCTTAAGACACCTGCAGGTTGAAAGTGAGAGAATAGAGAAACATTTACCATGCAAATGGATTTCAAAAGAAAGCTGAATTAGCAATACTTATATCAGACAAACTAGATTTATTTATTTTCATTTTTTTTACAAATAGTTTATTGTCAAATTAGTTTCCACATAACACCCAGTGCTCATCCCCACGAGTGCCCTCCTCCATGCCCATCCCCCCTCCCCCCTACATCCATCAGTTCTCAGTTTTTGTCAGCCTTCAAGAGTCTCTCATGGTTTGCCTCTCTCCCNCATTCTTCTGCATGTTGCTGTCCAATTCTCCCAACACCATCTGTTAAAAAGGCTGTCTTTTTTCCATTGGATATTCTTTCCTGCTTTGTCAAAGATCAGTTGGCTGTATACTTTTGGGTCCACTTCTGAGTTCTCAATTCTGTTCCATTGGTCTATGTGTCTGTTTTTGCAGCACCCCATTTACGTTAATGGATAGATCATCTAAGCCAAAACCCAACATGGAAACAATGGCTTTGATGACACATTGGAAAAGATGGACTTAATAGGTATATTCAAAATATTTCTTCCTAAAGCAGCAAAATACACATTCTTCAAGTGCATATGGTACATTCTCCAGAAAAGATCACATACTAAGTCACAAATCAGGCCTGAACAAGTATAAAAAGACTGAGACCATATCATTCATCTTTATGAATCACAACACTGTGAAACTTGAAGTCAACCACAAGAAAAACTTTGGAAAGACCATAAATACATCAAGGTTAAAGAACATTCTACTGAAGAATGAATGGGTCAACCAGGAAATCAAAGAGGAAATATAAAAATACATGGAAACAAATAAAGATGAAAACATGAAGTTGCAAAACATTTGGGATTCAGCAAAAGCAGTCCTAAGTGGGAGTTTATAGTGATACAGGCCTACCTCAAGAAGCAAGAATCATCCCTAAGAACATAAAGAAGCTAGATAAAGAACAACAAATGAAGCCTAAGCCCACCAAAAGAAGGTAAATAATAAGGATGAGAGAAGAAATAAAGTATTTAGAAACAAACAAACAAACAAACAAAAAAACCCAGTAGACTTGATCAATGAAAGCAGGAACTGGTTCATTGAAAAAATTTGTAAAATTGATACCCCCCTAGCCAGACTTAGGACATAAAAAAGAGAAAGGACTCAAATAAATAAAATCGCAAATGTGAGAGGAGAAAGCAACCAACAACACAGAAATACAAACAATTATAAGAGAATATTATGAAAAATTATATGCCAAGACATTTGGCAATCTGCAAGCAATGGATGAATTCTTAGAAATATATAAACTACCAATACTGAAACAGTAAGAAATAGAAAACTTGAACAGACTCATAAGTAGTGAGGAAATAGAATCAGTAATCAAAACTCTCCCTATAAACAAAAGTCATGGGCCAGATGGCTTCAGAGGGGAATTCTACCAAACCATTAAAGAANCAAAGGCTGTCTTTTTTCCATTGGATATTCTTTCCTGCTTTGTCAAAGATCAGTTGGCTGTATACTTTTGGGTCCACTTCTGAGTTCTCAATTCTGTTCCATTGGTCTATGTGTCTGTTTTTGCAGCACCCCATTTACGTTAATGGATAGATCATCTAAGCCAAAACCCAACATGGAAACAATGGCTTTGATGACACATTGGAAAAGATGGACTTAATAGGTATATTCAAAATATTTCTTCCTAAAGCAGCAAAATACACATTCTTCAAGTGCATATGGTACATTCTCCAGAAAAGATCACATACTAAGTCACAAATCAGGCCTGAACAAGTATAAAAAGACTGAGACCATATCATTCATCTTTATGAATCACAACACTGTGAAACTTGAAGTCAACCACAAGAAAAACTTTGGAAAGACCATAAATACATCAAGGTTAAAGAACATTCTACTGAAGAATGAATGGGTCAACCAGGAAATCAAAGAGGAAATATAAAAATACATGGAAACAAATAAAGATGAAAACATGAAGTTGCAAAACATTTGGGATTCAGCAAAAGCAGTCCTAAGTGGGAGTTTATAGTGATACAGGCCTACCTCAAGAAGCAAGAATCATCCCTAAGAACATAAAGAAGCTAGATAAAGAACAACAAATGAAGCCTAAGCCCACCAAAAGAAGGTAAATAATAAGGATGAGAGAAGAAATAAAGTATTTAGAAACAAACAAACAAACAAACAAAAAAACCCAGTAGACTTGATCAATGAAAGCAGGAACTGGTTCATTGAAAAAATTTGTAAAATTGATACCCCCCTAGCCAGACTTAGGACATAAAAAAGAGAAAGGACTCAAATAAATAAAATCGCAAATGTGAGAGGAGAAAGCAACCAACAACACAGAAATACAAACAATTATAAGAGAATATTATGAAAAATTATATGCCAAGACATTTGGCAATCTGCAAGCAATGGATGAATTCTTAGAAATATATAAACTACCAATACTGAAACAGTAAGAAATAGAAAACTTGAACAGACTCATAAGTAGTGAGGAAATAGAATCAGTAATCAAAACTCTCCCTATAAACAAAAGTCATGGGCCAGATGGCTTCAGAGGTGAATTCTACAAAACCATTAAAGAAGAGTGAATAAATATTTTTCTCAAACTTTCCAAAAGATAGAAATAGAAGGAAAACTTCCAAATTCATTTTATGAGGCCAGAATTACCCTGATTCCAAAACCAGGCAAAGATTCCACTAAAAAAAAGAACTTCAGTCTGTATTTCTAATAA
>NW_027531916.1:16172-19122 GCF_008692635.1 Crocuta crocuta
CTGTACAGTAATAGAAACATTTCCATTAATAGTTATATATAAAATATAGTTATTTTATATTTCAGAATAAAAGATCTGTATTCTGAAACACTGATGAAAGAAATCAAAGATGACACAAAGTAATGGAAAGACATTCCATGCTCATGGATTCGAAGAACAAATACTGTTGTTTTTTTAAATTTTAAATGTTTATTCATTTATTTTGAGAGAGTGAGAGTGTGTGTGTGCACACAGGAGAGGAGAAGGGGCAGAGATAGAGGGAGAGAGAAGCTCAAGCAGGCTCTGTGCTGTCATCACAGAACCCTGCATGGGGCTCTATCTCATGAACCTTGTGATCATGGCCTGAGCCGAAATTAAGAGTCAGATGCTTAACTGACTGAGCCACTCACGTGCTCCAGAAGAACAAATATCATTAACATGCCTATACTATCAAAAGCAATCTACACATTGAATGCAATCCCTTTCAAAATACCAGCAGCAATTTTCAGGGAGCTAGAACAAACAATCCTGAAATTTGTATGGAACCACAAAAGACTGAGAATAGCCAAAGCAATCTTGAAAAAGGAAAGGCAAAGGTGGAGGCATCACAATTCAACATTTAAAGTTACTTTTAAAGCTGTTGCTATCCAAACAGTATGGTACTGCCACGAAATAGATGCATATATCAATGGAATAGAATAGAAAACCCAGAAATGGACCACAACCATATGGTCAACCATCTTCGACAATGCAGGAAAGACTATCCAACAGAAAAAAGGCAGTCTCTTAAATGTTGTTGAGAAAACTGGAGAGTGACATGCAAAGCAATGAAATTGGATCACTTCCTTACACCACACACAAATATAAAGTCAAAATGGATGAGAGACCTAAATTTTGAGACAGGAAACCATCAAAATCCTAGAGGAGAACACAGGCAGTAACCTCTTTGACTTCAGCCATATCAACTTCTTACTAGAAATGTCTCCTGAAGAAGTGAAACAAAAGCAAAAATAAAGTATTGGGACTACATCAAGATAAAAAGCCTCTCTTCCCAGCAAAGGAAACAATCAACAAAACTAAAAGGCTGCCTTCAGAATGGGAAAAGATATTTGCAAATGACATAGCTGATAAAGGGTTAGCAAACAAATTCAACCACAAGAACTTATAAAGATCTTATCAAACTCAATACCTAAAAAACAAATAATTAAGTTAAAAAATGGGCAGAAGACATGAATAGATATTTTCCAAATTAGACATACAAATGGCTAATAGACACATGAAAAGATGCTCAACATCACTCATCATCAGGGAAATACAAATCAAAACCACAATAAGATACTACCTCACACCTATTAGAAGGGCTACAATTAACAACATAGGAAAGAAGAGATGTTGGTGAGGATGTGGAGAAAGTGGAACCCTCTTGCATTGTTGGTGGGAATACAAACTGACAGAGCTAGTCTGGAAAACAGTATTGAGGTTCCTCAGAAAGTTAAAAACAGAACTACGCTATGATCCAGCAGTTACACCACTGGGTATTTACCCAAAGGTATAATTACAAAAATACTGATTCGATGGGATACATCACATTGATGTTTATAGCAGCATTATCAACCATAGCCAAAGTATGGAAAAAGCCCCAATATCCATGTATTGATGAATGCATAAAGAAGTTATGGTTCTTTATACAATGGATTATTAGTTAGCCATAACAAAAGAATGAAATCTTGCCATTTGCAGTGAAGTGGATGGAGCTAAAGATTATTATCCTAAGCTAAATCAGAGTAAGACATATAACATATGATTTCACTCATATGTGGAATTTAAGAAACCAAACAGATGGACATAGGAACAAAAAAAGAGGCAAAGCATAAAAGAGACTCTTGACTATAGAGAACAAACAGAGTTCCTGGAGGGGAGCTGGACTGGAGGATGGGTCAAATGAATGATGGGTATTAAGGAAAGCAGTTGTGTAATGAGTGCGGGGTATTGTATTTAAATGATGAATCACTGAATTCTACTCCTGAAACTAATACTACACTGTATGTTAACTAACTAGAATTTAAATAAAGTCTTAGAAGAAAAAAAAATGAAGGAGGGATAAAGACTTTCCAAACAAAAACTGAGGAAGTTCATCACCATTAGACTTGCCCTTTAAGAAATGCTGAAAGGAGGGATGCCTGAGTGGCTCAGTCTGTTGAGGCTCAGGTATGATCTAAGATCATGAGTTTGAGCCCGCCATCGGGCTCACTGTTGTCAGCACAGAGCCTGCTTTGGGTCCTCTGTCCCCATCTCTCTCTGCCTTTCCCCCACTCGTGTCTTCAATCTCTCTCTCTCTCTCTCTCTCAAAATAAATATATTAAAAATAAAGAAATGCTGAAGGGAGTTCTTCATGGTGAAACAAAGGGACACTAAACAGTAACACAATAATCTAAGAAAATATGAAACTCATTAGTAAAGGTATTTATATAGAAATGTAGAACACTGCATTACTATAATGGTGGTGAGTAAATTAATTTAAATTCAAATATAAAAGTTAAATGAAAATTATTATATGGGCACCTGTCTTGCTCTGTTGGTAGAGCATGTGACTCTTGATTTCAAGGTCATAAGGTCAAGCCCCATGTTGGGCTTAGAGCTTATTTAAAAAAAGAGAATATTATTACAAAGAACTATAACTAAAAAATGTTTAAAGATACATAATAGGAATAAATGTAAATTGTGACAAGAATAACTTAAGTGGGGTAGAAGTTAAAGTAGTTTTTGTATGTGATTGAATTTCAGTTATCAACTTAAATTATACTGTTATATCTTATATAAGTCTCAAGGTAACTACAAAACAAAAATACCTTTAGAATTTACACACACAAAAAAACAGAAAAGAATCAAAGCGTACAATACCAAAAAATCAACAAAATACAAGGCACCTCAGTTATTAATATTTCATTTTAACAGGTTCTAGTTTATACAA
>NW_027531916.1:20014-20692 GCF_008692635.1 Crocuta crocuta
TCCTCTGTCCCCATCTCTCTCTGCCTTTCCCCCACTCGTGTCTTCAATCTCTCTCTCTCTCTCTCTCTCAAAATAAATATATTAAAAATAAAGAAATGCTGAAGGGAGTTCTTCATGGTGAAACAAAGGGACACTAAACAGTAACACAATAATCTAAGAAAATATGAAACTCATTAGTAAAGGTATTTATATAGAAATGTAGAACACTGCATTACTATAATGGTGGTGAGTAAATTAATTTAAATTCAAATATAAAAGTTAAATGAAAATTATTATATGGGCACCTGTCTTGCTCTGTTGGTAGAGCATGTGACTCTTGATTTCAAGGTCATAAGGTCAAGCCCCATGTTGGGCTTAGAGCTTATTTAAAAAAAGAGAATATTATTACAAAGAACTATAACTAAAAAATGTTTAAAGATACATAATAGGAATAAATGTAAATTGTGACAAGAATAACTTAAGTGGGGTAGAAGTTAAAGTAGTTTTTGTATGTGATTGAATTTCAGTTATCAACTTAAATTATACTGTTATATCTTATATAAGTCTCAAGGTAACTACAAAACAAAAATACCTTTAGAATTTACACACACAAAAAAACAGAAAAGAATCAAAGCGTACAATACCAAAAAATCAACAAAATACAAGGCACCTCAGTTATTAATATTTCATTTTAACAGG
>NW_027531916.1:20726-22917 GCF_008692635.1 Crocuta crocuta
AAAAACTTTTTAACATTTATTCATTTTTGAGAGTGAGAGAGACAGAGCATGAGGGGAGGAGGGGCAGAGAGAGAGAGAGACACAGAATCAGAAGCAGGCTCCAGGCTCTGAGCTGTCAGCACAGAGCCTGACACGGGGCTTGAACTCATGGACTCCGAGATCATGACCTGAGCTGAAGTCAGACGCTTAACCGACTGAGCCACCCAGATGCCCCTATTTTATACCTCTTTATACCTTTCTTAGAATAGGTATAATCTGTTATAAAAGATCTGCCTGTCCTACCCTATACACCCTACCAGAAATGGTTTAAGATCTATAGGAGGGGCTTCTTTTTTTGAGGAAATATTAAAACACTGATTAATGTAACATTAAGGAATGTAAAGTCCCTTGCATAAAGAGAGAGGAAAATTAAAATACCTTTAGTTCTTTTGTGTGTGTGTGTGTATTTTAATATAGTTTATTGTCAAGTTGGTTTCCATGTAACACCCAGTGCTCATCCCAACAGGTGCCCTCCTCCATGCCCATCACTCATTTTCCCCTCTCCCCCACCCCCATCAACCCTTAGTTTGTTCTCAGTATTTCAGAGTCTCTTAGGGTTTGTCTCCCTCCCTCTCCTTAACTATTTTTCCCCTTCCCCTCCCCTATGGCCCTCTGTTAAGCTTCTCCTGATCCACATATGAGTGAAAACATATGGTATCTGTCCTAATCTGCCTGACTCATTTCACTTAGCATTATACTCTCGAGTTCCACATTGCTACAAATGGCCAGATTTCATTCTTTCTGATTGTCATGTAGTATTCCATTGTGTAGATAAACCACACCTTCTTGATCCATTCATCAGTTGATGGACATTTAGGCTCTTTCCATGATTTGGTTATTGTTGAGAGTGCTGCTATGAACATTGGGGTACATGTGCCCCTATGCATCAGCACTCCAGGAGGGGCTTTGCACTTACAAGTAAACTAACTTCAAAAGGCGGGAAATATGTATTTCAAAAGGGATTCAAATATTTTGAAAGCAGAAGGAGTAAATGATAAAAAATGTAAGGTATACATTTGAAAAGATTAAGATAGACATGATGAGATCATTGGGAGCCATAGAATCAAGGGATACATCTGAAAGGTGTACTTTCAGGCTACTCATTTGGAAAGAAAAGTGAATCACGGTACTGTTTGATATGTCAGGTTACTTAACGTCATTACATCTGTTTTGTAATCTGTAAAATGGGGATAACACATACTGCCTACCTCCTGAGGTTGTTGAAAGACTTAAATGAGATAACTAAAGCATAGTGCAAAGAAAATAGAGTTATATTAATATGAATTCTCTTTTGCCTTCTCCCAACTCTACTATTGTATGATGTTGTTGTGCCCGAATCACGAGTCCCCAGTGACCTCAGAAGCCAATACCGATGCAAGAACAAAAGGGTCTTTATTACAAGCTCGAGCAGGGTCTCACCCGCCTACCGACACAGCAGCAGCAGCAGAGGGGAGCCCCGAACAATAGCGAGCAGGGTTTTTAAGGGGTAAGGGATGGGGATGTTACAGTACGTATGTTGTACACCAATCACATTTGTATAACACCCTGGCAACAGCTTCGACCATTCAGTACCTGTGAGGTGTTCGTTACTTCTGGCGGAGCCCCAATCATGGCCTTCTGAGACTCCTTTGAAAATGACCAATTATGAGGTGAGTTAGGCACGGGGGAGCAGCCCTTGCCTCAGCCCGCAGGAATGTTATTAACCTCCTCTCATTGGCTAATTGGAGAGGGGTTTCAGCCTTGAACAATCTGCAGTTTTTTTTTTTTTTTAGACTGCTGCTATGTGCAGCCCGAGGTTGCTTTTAATGGGGATCTTAATTTTAAAATGGCATTATTTAGGCTCTTCAATGTAACTCTAAATTAGGTTCCTAAATCTCAGTTTCCAGTAAAACAGGAATCATAATACTGAGCTTAACCACTCCACGATGTTGAATAAGATAGCCTATATGTAAGCACTTTCCAAAGGCACTATTTAGACACATGTGAAGGAGTTCTATTGATATAAGCAATTGGTTTGTTGCTTCCTATAATTTCAGGAATTATATCAAGTTTAGAGCTCAAAACCTAAAATAAAGTTTATAATCATCTCAATTACTACAGGAAAATTTTCCACCTTTTGCTTTATCTGGTTTTGTAACTCCATAAAAATGTG
>NW_027531916.1:23538-42386 GCF_008692635.1 Crocuta crocuta
CTGCTATTAGTATCTTTGGTGTAGGTCTCTATGTTACTTAATATTGTCCTTTGGTTTCCATGACCTCTGTGACCATGGAGAATTTCAAGATCTTCACATTTTTCTTTGTATCTGTTTTAGCACCTAGCAATGTGCCTGGCAAATAGTAATGGCTCAACTAGTATTCGTTAACTGAATGAACGATTTCATAGTTCTACAGGTGTGTGTAAAGAAGCCTGGAATTGAAGTCAAAAGACTGGGATTTCTGTCTTGGCTCTGCTTTTTTTTGGATATGTGACCCTGGAAAAGCCACTTCAGGAAAGAGAATCACACAGATATTATCTATAAATGAGGACTGGTAATCCTTAAGTTTTTTTCCTCAAAAATTAAATGAAAGAATGTATAGAAGTTCTTTGTAAATTACATACCATCAAGTTTTAGGTGTTATGATTAAGCACTAGTGAATTGTACTTTTAATAGCATCTTAAATAACTAGATACATAGATTTACTAATGATTATTGGTTAATACAAGTAAGCATATATATGGATATTTCCTATAAGAGTGAAACACAAGACACACTGGCAATTGTAATGTTTTAATTACTATTCTGTGGCATTTGGCCTGATGAGATACTAGACAAATATGACTACAGTGCAGTTTTGGTCCTGGAAGATCTCACAATACCATTTTAAATTCATTATTGCATTTAAATTACTGATAATGAAACAATAGTACTGCAGTGTTTTCCTTTAGAGCATCCGTTGGTAAAGTAGCTAGATTCGACTTTGAAGCACAGAGATCCTTTGAACCGCATTCTGTTCTAGGTGCAAAAATGCACAAGCTTTCAAAAGTGAGTGGGATTATAATTCTAGGCTGCAATTCTTAAAAGCAGAGAAAACAGGAGTGAAAGTAGGGAGAAAAATACCATTAATACCAATACTGAAACAACAAACAAAAAATTAAAAACTGAGAGCCAGATCAAGGCTCAAGTCCCACCAAAGTCCTGGATAATCCTGTTGTCTGTTACTCATGTTACTCTGTGTCTCTCATGTGTTGCTTATGTTCCCCTGTGGAACAGGAGGTTTTAAGAATTGTTTTTTTGGAAGGCAAAATGGAATTATAGAATGTCAAAATTGTAAGAACATCTAGGGGTCAAATAGCTAATGATTCTCACTTATAGATGGGGAAAGGCAGTCTAGAGAGGGAAAGGGACTTGTTAAACGCTGCTCAATAATTTTTTAGCAGAATTAGCGGGTTTCCGATTTTCACGTTAGAACCCTTTAAAAGGGGAATCGGTAAATCACTTTCTCACAGAGTGCCATTTTTTTAAAAAAATCATAATTAATGGGTTACTTGTGTTTTTTTAAATAGTTTATCGTCAAGTTGGTTTCCATATAACACCCAGTGCTCATCCCCACAAGTGCCCTCCTCCATGCCCATCTCCCCCCTGCCCCCCCACACCCATCAGTCCTCAGTTTGTTCTCAGCATTCAAGAGTCTCTCATGGTTTGCCTCTCTCCCTTTCCCCCACTATTTCCCCCCTTCTCCCCCATGGTCCTCCATTAAGTTCCTCCTAATCCTCCTATACGTGCAAACATATGATATTTGTCCTTCTCTGCCTGACTTATTTCGCTCAGCATAGCACCCTCAAGGTCCATCCATGTTGCTACACATGGCCAGATTTCATTCTTTCTCATTGCCATGTAGTATTCCATGGTATAGATAAACCACATCTTCTTGATCCATTCATCTGTTGATGGACACTTAGGCTCTTTCCATGTTTTAGCTATTGTGGAGAGTGCTGCTATGAACATTGGGGTACATGTGCTCCTATGCATCAGCATTTCTGTATCCCTTGGGTAAATTCCTAGCAGTGCTATTGCTGGGTCATAGGGGAGTTCTATTGTTAGTTTCCTGAGGAACCTCCACACTGTTTTCCAGAGGGGCTGCACCAGTTTACATTCCCACCAACAGTGTAGGAGGGTGCCCGTTTCTCCACATCCTCGCCAGCATCTAGAGTTCTCTGATTTGCTCATTTTAGCCACTCTGACTGGTGTGAGGTGGTATCTCAGTGTGGTTTTGATGTGTATTTCCCTGATGAGGAGGGATGCTGAGCATCGTTTCATGTGTCTGTTGGCCATCTGGATGTCCTCTTTGGAGAAGTGTCTGTTCATATCTTCTGCCCATTTCTTCCCTGGGTTGTTTGTTTTTCGGGTGTGGAGTTTGGGGAGTTCCTTATAGATTTTGGATATTAATTAACCCTTTATCTGATATGTCATTTGCAACTATCTTTCCCCATTCCGTCGGTTGCCTATTAGTTTTATGGATTGTTTCCTTTGCCATGCAGGAGCTTTTCATCTTGATGAGGTAATGGGTTACTTGTTAAAAACAAACATTCTTTGATCCCATCTCAGAATCCCAACTCAATCAGAATCTCAAAGGCCATGAGAACCCGCATTTTAACAGGTATTACATCTGTTCTAATACACACTGGTGTTGAAAAATACTGCTCTAGACATTGTTTCTCAAAAGAATAAAAAAAGTCTTTGCAAGTACTTTAAAGATGCTAAATGGTCTTNGCAGTGTAGGTCCCAAGGAATAAAGATAAGGAACACTCTTGTGGTGCAGCACACTTAGGAAGCTGCAGTTTGTAGAACAGTCTAGTAGAGGGCAGGCTCTTCAGCAGCTTGCTAGGCATTTTTTTTACTTCCCCTTTTGGTTACACAGACAAGCTAACTGATGATGCAGTTACTGAAGTATATAATCTCTCTGCCAAGACACAAAGTCTAAAATCATGGGCCTTATATACGTAGTCATTTTATTACCCATCCCTACTTTTTTCTGGCTCTCCCACTCACCCAGTTATGCATGCAAAATACCTAAGGACTCCGGTAGACCCTGCAAGCAAACATCCCTATCATACCTTTTGCCTGGCTAAGGTCTGGGGACCCTTGCAGCTAGGGGACTCAAAGTGTACGCTGAAGAGTGACAGGGAGAGAAGCCAATAGTGTTTCGGCAGACCTTACGTCCGGTGTGGGCGGGGCAGGGACGTAGCGCACCGAAGGGAACCTACGGAGGCCTAGGGGTGAGAGGGCAGGCTGGGGTTAGGCGTTTGAAAGTGTCTCAGGCGAACAGGGGAGCAAGTGAGCATCGGCCCCTTCTTCCTGCTCTCCTTTGTCCTTAGGGGTCGGTAGCTGTCGGCCCAGGGCCTGGTATATGGCCATGGACTTACGAGGTTCAGACTCCGTGCCCGGTCAAAACCATCAGGTAAACTCTGTCTTTACCCCGAGCTCCGAGCCGCTGCGACCTGGCGGCTGGATCTCAGATCAAGCCGGGGGAAACCTCGCCTCCGAGGCCAAGCCGACTCTTGTCACAGGGCAAGCTCATTCTAGCAAACCCGGTCAGCCGGACCCCCAGGCATGCGGCGCGGCGAGCCTCAACTCCGAGAGCAAAGGTGGCAGTGGCAACTGTGACGCACCAGCCGGCAAATCCCTCCTAGGGTACTACGAACTCTCCCAGCAGATCGGGACGCAGCTTAAACTGCTGCCGATGAATGATCAGATCCGGGAGCTGCAGACCATCATCCGGGACAAGTGAGCCGAGATTTGTTTTTTCTTGCTTTTCCCAGAAGGGGAAAGGAAAGTGGAAGGTCTC
Organism: Crocuta crocuta; assembly: GCF_008692635.1. Taxonomy (NCBI): domain Eukaryota; kingdom Metazoa; phylum Chordata; class Mammalia; order Carnivora; family Hyaenidae; genus Crocuta; species Crocuta crocuta. The sequence goes on from NW_027531916.1 coordinate 27,173, forward strand.
TCCAGGCAAGGGAGGAGGAGACAGGGATTGGAATTAAAAGGGCTAAGGAGTAATGGTTTTGGCCCTCGGAAACTCCTGTGTGATTAGTACCGGCAGGGTGTCACGTGATTCGGGCCTCCAGCAGTCTTTCCTAGTCCTCGGGTTTAACAGCAGTTTGTATAGGGAGGAATCCTTTTAAATAGACTCTGGTTTCCCCTTTGTCTCTTCTGAGCAAATACTAATCCTTAACCATTCCTGGCTGGTAAACGTGCCTATGCTATCTGTCTAGTGCTGGCCTATAACCCAGAAATGGTTGTGACCCAAGTTTATGCTCTACCACAAATCACCTTAGGCGCACAAATATAAATAAAGCAATTTCTTCTTCTTCTTCTTCTTCTTCTTCTTCTACCACAAATCACCTTAGGCGCGCAAATATAAATAAAGCAATTTCTTCTTCTTCTTCTTCTTCTTCTTCTTCTTCTTCTTCTAAATAAAGCAATTTCTTCTTCTTCTTCTTCTTCTTCTTCTTCTTCTTCTTCTTCTTCTTCCTCTTCTTCTTCTTCGTTAAATAAAGCAATTTCAAGGAAATTCCGTTGTGCTCAACAAGTTCTCTGACCGTTTACTGTTTGCTACCTCAAATTATGTCATTTTGTCTAAGGTCTTTTAGTCTTGGAGTTTAGGTTTTGTTGGTCCCGTGGAAGTTTATCATTCAACTCTTATCAGGATTGATTTTTGTAAAGTTACAGAACCTCAAGTGTTTCCTGTGTAGTTAATGGAGCAAAAGGAACCTAAAGGAATCTTTGGCGCCCCCTCCTAATCCCACAAATCAAGATAGCAAAAAAATTAATGTTAAAATGCTATGTTAAAGAGATCTCAAAACTCATGTTGTAGATGGGGGTTTTCAAGGGAAGTATGTACCATGATGAACTACAGTTGGTTTCTATATTGGCCGCACTTTAAATGAATAGCTACTGCATGTCAGAGCATTCATTTGTCAGTGAGTGCTTTGAATTTTAAAAATGGCTACTGAGTCAAGACACCATTCTCCAAATCAGATTGTAGTAACTTTTTCTTCATTCTGTTGTTAGTAGGCTCCCAATTTGTTTCCCTGTCTTCAGTTTTTCTGTCTTCCACATACTTCCACACATTACTGAACAATCTTATCATTCAACTCTTATCAGGATTGATTTTTGAAAAGTTATGATTAGGTAACTGCCGTAAACAGCAGCCTTCCTTGGCTATTTAGAGTCTGTCAAATAAAAGTCATGGACCCTGACCTTTACATTAAATCTCCTGTTTATGGTTCCTAGGAACTATTCTGAAACATCCCTGATTCTCCTCTCCTCTGAAATTCTCCTCTGAAATTACTCCTTCCTTTACTCCTCTGCATTTTCAGATCCTACCTACTCTTCAAGGTCAAAACCAGCATTAAATGTCCACCTCTGCCAAGAAACTTTCCTTTAATCATTCTTCCTTGCTGATCATCCCTGGCTTTTTGAATGCAAGATTCACCTTCTCTTTTCTATATTGTTATTTGTGTATCAATCTTGTCTCATCTATTCGATTTTAAGCTCCTTGAGGGCAGAAATTGTGTCTTTTACATTTTTACATCTTTTACATTACCTTCTGACAATGCCTTGCAAATAACAGATGCTCAATCACTAAAAGTTCTTTCTAGCTCTTAAAATTATATTTATGAAATTATACTATTTTACTGTTTTTAATAAATCAATATTGAAAACTAGTGTCATGTGATCTCATAGATGGAAGTAGTGATCTTAAAAAGTCAGAGGCATAAGTTTGATAGTTGTAGGGGAAGCTGAAATAAAACCCAACGCAGAACAAAGAAAATAGGATGATGATTCTTGTTTCTGTAGATAAGGAGTTACTGACCTCGAGTTTTGGACACCACTGTACTTGTAGATGGACTTCAGGGCTTTGGTGAACCGTCTGAAATTATCTGGGAAATACTATTCATTATGTTCATTTTTACTGGTTGTTTTTAAATAACATCTTTATTGAGATATAATTCGCATGGCATATAATACACCATTTAAAGTGTAAAACTGAGTGGTTTTTAAGTATGCTCACAGCTTTGCAACCATTACCACAATCAACTGTAGAACATTTTCATTACTTCAGTAAGGAAGCCTGTACATGTGAGCAGTCACTCCCCACTTCCCCTCAACCCACCCAACTGCTAATTTAGACAACTGCTAATATACTTTTTGTTTCTGTTAAGTTGCCTATTCTGTACATTTCATATAAATGGAACCATGCAACATATGGTCTTTTGTTTGACTAGTTTCTTTCATTTAGCATATTTTCAGGGTTCATCCACATCATATCAGTACACCATTCCTTTTTTGGCTATATGTTATTCCACTGTATCGATATTGACATTTATGTGTTTATCAGATGATGGATGTTTGAGTGGCTTCCACTCTTAGGCTATTATGAATAATGCTACATTTGCATATGTGCCTTTTTTTATGGGCTGAGGATTCCTTAACTTTTATTAGATTTTGCAAAGGGGTCTTCATGACAATCTAAAGGGGAACCAATGCTACAGGACTTGGAGAGGGCATGAAGGTCAGCATTCATATACAATAGTATCAATACTTGATTTTACTGCATTATTCAGAAAATCCTGGCTTGTATAGTAAACCTCAGTGTAAGTGAAATATTTTTTTCTTTTGTGAGTTTGGAAAGAGACAGCTGAATCCAAAGTGATTTTAGGAAAGATGTTTAGCATCTCTGTGCTTCAACTTTATCATTCGTAAAATGAGGATGTTGGTAATAACTAATGGAGCTCCTGGGATACCTAAAACCAGATACTATCTGAACATTTGTTATAAACTTTGAAGAGCTGTGTGCATTTAAGGCATTTCAAGCCTTTGTTTTCAATTTGTGCATGATTCTAATTGATTCATAAGGGCTGGTTTCTTGAACTTTTAGAAGACAGTAATGGGAATTTAACTCCACATAGGACTCACATTCTTTTTTTTTTCTTTTATTTAAAAAATTTTTTTTTCAAATACTTTCTTGTCAAGTTGGTTTCCATATAACACCCAGTGCTCATCCACACAGGTGCCCCCCTCCATGCCCATCTCCCCCCTTCCCCCCANATCTGGTCCAATGTGTGTTTCAAGTCCATTATATCTTTAGTGATTTTCTGTCTGGTTAATCTATCCATTGCTGTAAGTAGAGTATTAAAGTCCCCTACTGTTAGTACATTCTTATTTATAAGATTGTTTCTGTTTGTGATTGTTTTAAATATTTAGGTGCTCCCATATTCGGTGCGTAGACATTTATAATTGTTAGTTCTTCCTGATGGNCTTCAATATGAAGGTGTCCTCCAGTCTAAAATATGTTTCTTGTAGAAAGCAGATAGATGGATTTTGGTTTTTTATCCATGCTGCTACCCTATGTCTTTTGATTGGAGCACTCAGCCCTTTTGCATTCAGTGTTATTATTGAAATATGTGCGTTTAGAGTCATTGTGTCCGTTGTGGGATTCATGTTTATGGTGGTGTTTCTGGTATCTTGCTTTCCTTCCAACATTTTCCTCAGAGAATCCCACTCAGGATTTCTTGTATGGCTGGCTTAGTGGTGACGAATTCTTTCAATTTTTGTTTATTCGGAAAGACTTTTATCTCTCCTTCTATTCTGAATGACTGGCTTCCTGGATAGAGGATTCTTGTCTGCATATTTTGTCTGTTCATCACATTGAAGATCTCCTGCCATTCCTTTCTGGCCTGCCATGTTTCAGTAGTTAGGTCTGTCACCACTCTGATAGATTTCCCTTTGTATGTTAGCGCCCTTTTCTCCCTAGCTGCTTTCAGAATTCTCTTTGTCCTTATATTTTGCCCGTTTAACTATGATATGTCCTGCAGATGATCGATTCAAGTTACATCTGAGGGGAGTTCTCTGTGCCTCTTGAATTTCAACGTCTACTTCCCTCTCCAGGTTGGGGATGTTCTCTGCTATAATTTGTTCCAGGACTCCTTCAGCACCTTTCCCTCTCTCTTCCTCTTCTGGGATTCCTATGATACAGATATTATTCCGTTTGATTTTATTGCGGAGCTCTCGAACTCTTCTTTCATGTTCCTGCATAAGTTTATCTCTCTTTTTTCAGTTTCTTTTTTTTTTCTATAATTGTGTTTTCTAAATCCCTTATTGTCCTTTCCATCTCTTCAATCCGTGCATTCAACGCTTCCGGTTTATTATGTATCTCATTTATCGCATTTTAAAATTCATCATTACTATTTTTAAGCTCCAAATTGTTTGTAGCCATAGTTTCTCTGATGTCCTCCATGCTTTTTTCAAACCTGGCGATTAATTTTATGATTATTGTTCTAAATTCTTGTTCGGTTATGTTGCTAAAATCTGTTTTGAGCAGTTGTCTGGCTGTCATTTCTTCCTGGAATTTCCTTGGAGGAGAGTTCTTCCGTTTTGTCATTTTGGTTATCTTTCTATCTCTTGTTAATTTTAAAAGCTTGTTGTACACTCGGCCCCTGTGCATTCTGGTGTCTTAGAGAGAGCTCTTTGACTCTTCAGGGCCTCTTTTCAGGATGTGTCCTTTGGGTGGTGTCTCTTGGTTTCTCTTATTGTCCGTTTGGTTATTTTGTTTCCCTAGTGGTAGTGGAATTTGGGACTCTCCACCATGTGTACTTTGGCTTGTTTCTTGAGGTAGCCCTGGAAAAAGAAAACAGACAACCACAGAGGGAACAAAGGTACACAAACACACAGACAAAACCAATAAACATGCAAACTGAGGCTCAGGTAAAAATAGCAACAACAACAACGAAATAGCTCTCTGGTGGGGATGGGCGTGGTTTCGTGTGGGCAGGTCTCCCCTCAACTATGACAGCTGGAAGCTCCTTGAGGCCCCTCCTTGGTGGTTGTGGGGAGAATGGCGTCGCCCCAGTCCCTTCTCAACCAAGGGTTGCAAATCACTTCTTCGGGTCTGATCTCCCTGTGCTGAGGATATAGCCAAGGTCGACTGAGTTCTATGTCCCACACTCTGTCTAGTTTCCAGGTCCTAGTCCATGGGCTTTGTTATACCGCCCTGAATAGTCCTGCCAGTTGCTGCTTCCCTCTTGCCGGGGGTTGAGTGGGGGTGTGGGGGAAGTATCGCAGCCTCAGAGGCGCCAGGGTCAAGCAGGGATACAACCCGAGTGCGTTCAGGAATATAGCAACTTAAGGTCCCCAGAGTCTGCGTTGCTGCAGCGTGCTGCCGCTGCTTCCGCTTCATGGGGCCGCTGTCGCACATGTGCCACTGCCACCTCACCGGGTCGCCGCCTCCGCCGCTTCAGCAGGCCACCATCGCGTGCGCCGCTGCTGCTTCATTGGGTGGCGGGACCGACGTCGCAGGCGTTGCTCCTGCTTCACCGGGCCGCCGCCTCCATGGATGGTGCCGGGCGCATGGCAGTTCAGTTTTTCCTGGCGCCTTCTGGTACTGGGGCACCTAGTTTAAAGTCTGCACCCCAGCCAGAGCTAAAATACACTGTCTTTCCAAGCCGAGATTTTTTTCTCTTTTCCAGGGACGGTTCTATGAGCGATCTCAGCTTCTTTCCATTCATCTGGACTCTCAGCAGCTCACCACCACTTGCCGATTAATCACATGGCAGTTGCACGCAAGCCGGGTTCCCTCTCCTCCCTCCGTATCTCTGGGTCCCGTCCTGCTTTTATCTTCCCCAGATCACACTCACACACTTATGAAGATTCCTTCCTAGTGTATTCTGTCTCTTTCTCTTCCCAAACTCCTGTGGCTCAGTGTCCTATGACTTCAGGCCTTCTCTGTTTGATAGATGGGTGCAGGCGAAATGTACGGAGCTCCCTACTTCTCCACCATCTTGCCTACACGTGAATTTCCCAACTGGTCTTTAGGCTAGCAGGGAAGAAGTCACCTCTTTAAACTATGCATACCTTTGTTACAATTTTTATTGGTCATATCCTAGTAATGTCTCACCAACTAGTCTGTACTCCAGGGAGTCAGAAAGAAGATCTGGCCTGGAATAGTACCTGACACAGTCAGGAATTAATATTCACTTATTATAAGAAAATAAATAAACTTCTGAATGAAGGAGTCCTGAGTTCTAAGGGAAAATGATAGTTTCTCTTCTTTTTCTACCTGATTTTGACTTGAATGTTAGGTTAAATAGTGCTTTGACACTATTTTAATAGTTTTTTAAGAAGGTGCTATAGAGGGGAGCCTGGATGGCTCAGTTGGTTAAGCATCAGACTTTGGCTCAGGTCATGATCTCACAGTTCTTGAGTTTGAGCCCCAGGTTGGGCTCTTTGCTGACACCTCAGAGCCTGGAGCCTGCTTCAGATTCTCTCTCTCTCTCTCTCTCTCTCTCTGTCTCTCTCTCTCTGTCTCTCTCTCTGTCTCTCTCTCTGCTCNAAGTGCCCTCCTCCATGCCCATCCCCCCTCCCCCCCACACCCATCTGTCCTCAGTTTGTTCTCAGAATTCAAGAGTCTCTCATGGTTTGCCTCACTCCCCCTCCCCCACTATTTCCCCTTTCTTCTCCCCCACGGTCCTCCGTTAAATTCCTCCTAATCCTCCTGTACGTGTAAACATATGGTGTTTGTGCCTCTCTGCCTGACTTGTTTCGCTAAGCATAACACCCTCGAGGTCCATCCATGTTGCTACACATGGCCAGATTTCATTCTTTCTCATTGCCATGTATTATTACATTGTATCCATAAAATACCTAGGAATAAACCTACCAAGGTTACAAGAGATCTGTATGATGACAACTATAGAAAACTTATGAAGAAAATTGAAGAAGACACAAAGAAATGGAAAAACATTCCATGCTCATGGATTGGAAGAATAAATATAGTTAAAATGTCATTACTACCCAAAGCAATCTACACATTCAATTCAATCCCAATCAAAATTGCACAAGCATACTTCTCACAACTAGATCAATATGTATATTTTTAACTTTTCGCATCAGATTTGTTTTGCTCCAGGTATTTCAGTAGGGCATTGTTTTTTATGAGGGTGAAAGAAGGAGGAGGAAAATCATTTACAAAACATCTGCATATCATGACAAACTTTGGAACTATATTTTAGTGACTAAATAATAACAAAATAGCTATGGAAGTAGAGCTTATGTTTTCAGAGCTTTTGCTAAACATTCGCTAAACTCTAAGTAAAACATTGCTTTGGTTTAAACCTGCCAGAAAGCTTTTATCTTCCATTTTCCTTTAATCTGTTGTCTAAAAAAACCAATATCAAAAAGAAACAAAAACATAATAGAGCTGAATTTGAGACTATTTAGTTCTTAACTTAGGTTACCAGGTAAAATACAGGACCCCCAGTTAAATTTTAATTCAGATAAATAATGAACTTTTTTCATAAATCCTAAACATAGCATGGGATATACTTTTGAAATAATGATTCAACTGGGTGTCCTGTATTTTTATTTGCTAAATCTGTCAACTCTACGCTAACCCTAAATTCTCCCACCCCAAATGCTGAAAATAGTCCTTGTTTTTTAAATTACACCTAAATCAGTGCTACTGAGATTTGATTTAAGTTGCATTGTTTTAAGTTATGGTTCTGAGGTTTTGATTTAATAATTTTTGAAAAGGATGTGTTCTTGTTTGCAATTTTCCTTTTTATCAACCACGTTATAATAGCGGCTTCTTCCTCTTAAGATCTTTTTTTTCAAAAGATTTTCTTTTCTTTTTAAAATTTTTTAACGTTTATTTATTTTTGAGAGACAGAGTGCAGGCAGGGGTGGGGCAGAGAGAGGGAGACACAGAATCCAAAGCAGGCTCCAGGCTCTGAGCTGTTCAGCACAGAGCCTGATGCAGTGCTCGAACCCACAAACTGTGAGATCATGACCTGAGCCGAAGTCAGATGCTTAACTGACTGAGCCACCCAGGAGCCCCCTTCTTCAGATTGTTAATGACATTTTATTGCCTGCCAGACTTTATTTCATTGTTTAAATTGTATGTCCATACCAGTCCGATTTGCAGGGAGAGAAATATCATTAAAACACATCTAAAACCTGACATTTACAAAACATTCCTTTAGTAGAGCAAAATATAAATAATGTCTTTACTCAGGGACTTGGAATCAGAGAGCTTCAGGCTGTGAAGAGCCTTGAAGTACTTCATCTCTATAAGCCTCACTATTTTAATCACTAAAGTGGAAGTAACAAAATTTATCTCTTAAGGTTGTGTGAGGAGTAAATTAGATAGTGTGCCAAAAATGTTTAATACTTGACACCAAGGAAGCTTTTAATAAATAGTGACCTGTGGGAAAGAAAGGACTAATATATGTATAATATTAGGTACTTGCTGTAACTTTCAGACCTTTTTAGAAAAGCTTTATAGGTAAATCTTTGTACAGTTAGTATGTGTGAGTGTGTGTGTGTGTGTGTGTGTGCGTGGTTGTTAAAACAGTTTTTGTTTTAAAAAATTTGGGGGCTCTCAAGTTTATTTTGAGTAGAGAGAAGTGACAGAAGGTGATCAAATGACAATTTCTGCTGTAGAAATTGAATTGTAATGTCCCAGGGGAGGACATCTTTCAACATACTAGAAGATCACTGTAGTAGTAGTAGTAGTAGTAGTAGTAGTAGTAGTAGTAGTAGTTATCATCATCATAGTAGAAGTAAGTCCTAGAAAGAATAGGGGAGATGATCTCTTGGGGTTCTTGAGCAAATGGCTAAGAAAAAATTCTTGAGACATCTTTGGCACAAAAAGATTATTTTAGTAAAGCACGGGAGGAGAACCCATGGGCAGAAAGAGCTGCAGTGGGGTTGTGAGGAGTGACTATATATTTTTAAGATTGTAGAGGGAGGGAAATAGAGATAAAGTAAGTTTCTGGGGAATTTGGAAGCAATGCTTTCAGAACCTTGAGGGGCTAGCTACTGTTAAGATAAGGTTATTTGTAGTCTGTAATAAAAGCGTTAAGCAAGTAAAGCAGCCATGAGTTGCTTGAGGAAGGTCACACTCTGCATGTTACAGGTGTCTATCAGTGGGCTGCAAGCTGTAAGGAGATATAAGCTACATTTTTCTTGCCTTTGTTTTCTTCATCAATCTCTACTTGAAGTCTTAATTTTTTAGTATTATAAAAACTTTACTCTCTTATAGTTCTGTTTTGTGGATCATAAGTAAATAAAGTTCAGTGAGATTTAAGAAGTTTTATCTTGGTTTGTGTTTGCTATGAGACATACATGTTTTTAAATATACACAGTTGCTTAAGACTCTGTGTAAATTTAAAGTGCTTTCCAAGTTCGTAAGTAGGGAACAGTCAAGTTTACCAAGTCCACATTAAAATGAGGATTTGAGGGGCACCTGGGTGGCTCATTCGGTTAAATGACCTGACTCTTGATATTGGCTCAGGTTGTGATCTTGTGGTGGTGAGATGAAGCCCTGCTTTGGGCTCTGCACAGAGTGTGGAGCCTGCTTAGGATTCTCCCTCTCCCTCTCTCTGACCCCTCCTCCATTCATAGTCATTCTCTCTCTCTCTCTGTCTCTCTAAAAAATAAATAAACATTTAAAAAAATGAAATGAGGATTTGACTTCCTGTATGATTCTCATTATTTTGTTGCCTCATTATGAAAGTAATTTTTTTAATGCCTTCCTTTGGCTTTCATGTTGTTGGTATAGATGTGTGACACATTTGTGGGTGCGGGTGTCAAGAAAAATGTATTTTAGATATGATTAGGTCTGCAGTGTTAATCCTGTTTGGGGGTTGTAAAATTTTAAAAATGCTCTGCTTCACATTAATTACATTTCCATGTTCTTAATTAAGAGTGTCTGGATGTCACTATTTAAATATTTGGTATTTGATCACTTGGCTGTATTTTAGAATATTCCAGGAATGTGTGTCAATATTTATTGCTGTGTGATAATTTTGCATTAGATTTTATTTGGGACTGTTGTTAGATGGAAGATGATAGATAGAAGATAGAGCCTGGGTGGCTCAGTCAGTTGAATGTCCGACTTTGGCTCAGGTCATGATCCCACAGTTTGTGAGTTCAGGCCCCGCATCAGGCTCTCTGCTGTCAGCATAGAGCCTGCTTCAGATCCTCTGTCTGCCTCTCTCTCTGCCCCTCTCCTGATCACCCTCTCTCTCAAAAATAAATAAACATTAAAAAAGGAAGGAAATTAAAATGTCTTTCAAACCTTTGTTTCTAGTATGAGAGACTTTCTTAAAAAAATGATTTTGAGGAGCATCTGGGTGGCTAAGTCGGTTAAGTGTCTGACCCTTGGTTTTGGCTCAGGTTACGATCTTGTGATTTCAGGAGTTTAAGCCCAACATTGGGCTCTGCACTGGCAGCATGGAGCCTCCATGGGATTCTCTGTCTCCTTCTCTCTCTGCTTCTCCTCCACTCACACTGTCTCTGTCTCTCTCAAAATAAATAAATTTAAAAAAAAATTTAAAAATGACTTTGAGACAAGTGAATAGAATTACAATTTGAAACAAAGTATATAGAGTGAATAAGACCTGAGTTTGCATTAAAACTCCTTTATTAACAAACACTTTACTGCAACATTGGACATAAAGTAGGGGCTCAGAAATTATGTGTAACTTGTTGATCTGACGAGTATATACCTGTCTTATGAAACTCTAATGTTAACAGTGTTAAGGATTTAGATGTATTTATTGAAGGCTACTGTGGTGTTAAAAAATGCAATTAACTTACTGTATTTTAGATGGTTTAATTTATAAATTGATTTAAAGTACACAGTATGGGTCTTGAACATTGTGGGTCTAAAACAACAGGAGATGTGTTAGTAATTACTGATTGTAGTGAGATGACTTAAAGCGGTGAATGCTTTAATTGGGAGTCAAATAGCTATCAAAGGATGACAGTTCTCATAGCATGGAGTTTTTTGGAATGGAGAGAAGGTGATTATTACAGAAAAGTTACCAGTTGAGGCTGATATTTGGGGGTAGAGTATGAAAGATGTTAAAATGTCTTATTTTAGAGTAAAATACATAAAACCTTGGATGGTGAGTAACTTGTTATATGAGTGTTCCACAAGATGAGCAAACATTGGGAGAACAGCAAGATGGCAGAGAAGTAGGGAGCTCCGTGAATTTCGCTTGCACCCATTTCTCAAACAGAGAAGCCCTGAAGTCATAGGACACTGAGGCACAGGAGTTTGGGAAGAGAAGGAGACAGAATACACTGGGAAGGAAACCTCATAAGTGAGTGAGTGCCAACTTGGGAAGATAAAGGTGGGCCTGGACTGGAGACACAGAGGGAGGGGAGGGAACCTGGGTTGCGTGCAGCTGTGGTGAGTGATGAGCCACAGCAAGTGGTGGTGAGCTGCGGCGAGTCCAGGGGAAAGGAAAGAGAAGCTGAGATTGCTCATAGAACCATCCCTGGAGAAGAGAAAAACCTCAGCTTGGAAAGAGAGTGTTTTTAAGTTCTGGCTGGGGGGCTGACTTTGAATTAGGTGCCCCCCGCTCCAGAGGGCACCAGAAAAAAACTGCTCTGCAGCACTCCTGGCACCATCCCTGGCGGCACCAGCGCGCGGGCTCTGCAGAACTGAAGTTGCTACATTCCCCACACACATTCGGATTGTACGCTGTTTGTTCCTGGCAGATCTGAGGCTGTGACACTTCCCCCAACCCCCACTCAACCTCTGGCAGCAGGGAAGCAGCAACCTGCGGGACTCTTTTGGGCAGTATAAATAAAGCCCACGGACTGGGACCTGGAAACGAGGCAGGGCATGGGGCATAGAACTCAGCCCACCTTGGCTACATCCTCAGCACAGGGAAATCAGACCCAAAAGAGTGATTTGCAATGCTTGGTTGAGAAGGGACTGGGGCGACGCCATTCTTCTCTCCACAATCACCAAGGCTGGACCTCTGGGAGCTTCCAGCTGACAGTGGAGGGGAGACCTGCCTACACCAAACCACGCCCATCCCCACCAGAGAGCTGTTTTGTTGTTGTTGTTTTTACCTGAGCCTGGGTTTTCCTGTTTATTGGTTTTCTCAGTGCATTTGTGTATGTTTGTTCTCTGTGTGGTTGTCTGTTTTCTTTTTCCAGGGCTACCTCAAGAAACAAGCCAAAGTACACATGTTGGAGAGTCCCAAATGCTAGGAGTAGGAAAACAAAATAACCAAACGCTCAACAAGAGAAACCAAGAAAAACCACTCAAAGAACACTTCATGAATAGAAAGTCCCTGAACAGCCAAAGAGCCCTCTCCAAGACAGCAGAACTCGCAGGGGCCGAGTGTACAACAAGCTTTTAAAATTAACAAGAGATAGAAAGCTAACCAAAATGACGAAACGGAAGAACTCTCCTCCAAAGAAATTCCAGGAAGGAATGACAGCTAAAGAACAGATCAAAACAGATATAAGCAACATAAATGAACAAGAATTTAGAACAATATCATAAAATTAATCGCTGGGCTTGAAAAAAGCATGGGGGACATCAGAGAAACTATGGCTACAAACACTATGGAGCTTAAAAATAGTTGGATGAATTAAGCAATGCTATAAATGAGATGCATAATAAAATGGAGGCGTCCAATGCACATATTGAAGAGGCAGAATGGAAAATAAGTGACTTAGAAGACACAATTATAGAAAAAGAAGAAAGTGAGTAAAAGAGAGAAAAACTGATGCAGGAACATGAAAGATGAGTTCGAGAGCTCAGCAATACAATCAAACGGAACAATATCCACATCATAGGAATCCCAGAAGAGGAAGAGAGAGGGAAAGGTGCTGAAGGAGTCCTGGAACAAATTATAGCAGAGAAGTTCCTCAACCTGGGGAGGGAAGTAGAAGTTGAAATTCATGAGGCACAGAGAACTCCCCTCAGATGTAACTTGAATCGATCTTCTGCACGACATATGAGAGTGAAATAGGCAAAATATAAGGACAAAGAGAATTCTGAAAGCAGCTAGGGAGAAAAGGGCCCTAACATACAAAAGGAAACCTAGCAGAGTGGTGACACAGACCTAACTACTGAAACTTGGCAGGCCAGAAAGGAATGGCAGGAGATCCTCAATGTGATGAACAGACAAAATATGCAGCCAAGAATCCTCTATCCAGCAAGCCTGTCGTTCAAAATAGAAGGAGAGATAAAAGTCTTTCCAAATAAACAAAAATAGAAAGAATTTGGCAACACTAAACCGCCACTACAAGAAATCCTGAGGGGGAATCTCTAAGGGAAATGTTGCAAGGAACGCAAGATACTAGAGACACCACCACAAGCATGAATCCAACAAAGGACAATGAGTCTAAACCCATATATTTCAATAATAACACTGAATGTAAATAGGCTGAATACACCAATCAAAAGACATAAGGTAGCACAATGGAAAAAAAAATCCATCTATTTTCTGTCTACAAGAAACGCATTTTAGATGCGTTTAGATTAAAAGTAATGGGATGGAGAAATATCTATCATGCTACTGAAAGCTGGAGTACCTATACTTATATGAGACAAATTGGACTTTAACGTAAAGACAGTAACAAGGATGAAGAAGGGCATTATATAATAATTACAGGGTCTATCAGTCAGGAAGAACTAACAGTTATAAATGTCTACGCACCGAATATGGGAGCACCTAAATATTTAAAACAATCACAAACAGAAACAAGCTTATAGATTAGAATGTGCTAATAGTAGGGGACGTTAATACTCCACTTACAGCAATGAATAGATCAACTGGGCAGAAAATCTATAAAGAAACAATGGGCTTGAATGACACACTGGACCAGATGGACTTGACAGATATATTCAGAACTCTACATCCTACCAGGGAATTCACTTTCTTCTCAGATGCGCATGGCATATTCTCCAAGATAGATCACAAACTAGGACATAAAGCAACCCTTAATAAATATAAAAGAATTGAGATCGTACATGCACACTTTCAGATCACAGTACTATGAAACTTGAAATCAACCACAGGAAGAAGTCTGGAAAACCTCCAAAAACATGGAGGTTAAAGAACACTCTACTAAAGAACGAATGGGCCAATCAGGCAGTTGGAGAAGAAATTCAAAAATATATGGAAACAAAGGAAAATGAAAATACAACAATCCAAACTCTATGGGATGCAGCAAAGGCAGTCCTAAGAGGAAAGTACATTGTACTCCAGGCCTATATCAAGAGGTTAGAAAAAGCGCAAGTGCAAAATCTAACAGCTCACCTAAATGAACTAGAGGGAGTGCAAAAAGAGCACCCTAAACCCAGTAAGAGAAGAGAAATAATAAAAATCAGAGCAGAGGGGTGCCTGTGTGGCTCATTTGTTTAAGCGTCCGACTTTGGCTCAGGTCAGACCTCATGGTTCATGGGTTCGAGCCCCGCATCAGGCTCNCAAAAAAAAGTTAAAAAAATAAAATAAGCAAACAAACTTAAAAGAAAACTTTAAAAAGATGAGCAAACATTACTGATATATTTTAGCTTGATAAACGAGTGATGTCTTGCAATAGGAGTAGTACGTGATACCAGTCATCACATGGTCACAACTGAGCCAAATGATTCTTGAAATTCAGTTTGATATACAGGTGGTTTGGATTACAAGAATGTTTCTGGAATGAATTATGATTGCAAACCAAGGTTTTGCTGTATAGGTTTTGGGCAACTCTGATCACTTAACCTAATATAACTTTTCTATGTAATAAATTTATGTTAACTGTGCAGAAATGAAAAACAAATATTTCAGATGCGTTCCCAAGATATATTACTGAATATTTCTTTTAAGGCAAATCTAGATTTTCCTTCCCTATTGAAAAACTGTGTTCTGGCTGCCTAGATTTTTATGTTTGTGTAGGTCTAGTAAACAGAAAGTAGGCTTCAGTTATTTTTTGTAGTTCACTAGCTTTTACTTCCTTGACGAGAATATTGTGAAGATTGATTTGAGAAATGAAAGATGCTGGTATAGTAGTGTAGTTTTGTTTGAAAACCACAGTACATGAAATAGTATGTTTTATTTCTTTAATTTATTTATTTTAAAAATTTGAGTATTGTTGACACACAATGTTACATTAATTTCAGGTGTACAACATAGTGATTCCACAGGTTTATATGTTATGCTATGCTCACCACAAGTGTGGCTACCATCTGTTACCATACAGTGCTATTTTAATATCATGGACTATATTCCTTATGCTGTGCCTTCTATTTGCAGGACTTATTCATTCCATAACTGGAAGCTTGTATCTCCCACTTGCCTTCACACATTTTGCCCATATACCCCTATCTCCCTCCTCTCTGGCAACTATCAGTTTGTTCT
>NW_027531916.1:43006-57930 GCF_008692635.1 Crocuta crocuta
ACCTATATTCTTGCCATTGCTCAGTTTTTGTTTATATTTTAGAGAGTTACCTGTAATATGATAAAATTGTGGTTACTCTAAGAAACCAAATGTCATTTGTTTCAGGGATATTTCATTGCTTTTTCCTGTCAGAGAAAGTAAATGCAGCTTGGGAGAAAAGGGGGTAGTGGTTAATGGTATACTGAGATAATATATGCTTGCATATGCCATTTTGATGCTGTGTTGGGGGGATATTTTAGGTATGCTGTGGATGGGGATTTTTAAATACATAAACTATAAATCAGCCTGTTCAGTCAGATCATTTAACTTATATGGGGTAGAACAGTACTAGTGTTTTATATACAGAAAAAAATGTCAGCCTTTTAACATGCCCTTTTTGGTTGGTTTGGTGGGAAGGTGCAACCCTAGATTATTATTGCTTGGACATCTCAGGATATAAAAGTTGACCAGAAGGAAATGTACAGGAAAATGATAGAAAGATCTATGGAATAAAGTATTTGATTGGGAAAAAAAATATCAGGCAAAAGGAACAAATTATCAATACTTTTAGAAAGAAGTCTTAGAAATTAGGTTATGCGTTCTTGAAAACAATGGCAAAAGTAGAGGATTTGTTTGTTTGTATCATAATCATTTCAAAATGGATTAGAGACAAAGTANCTTGGTTACCTGGGTTTACAATTTTTTTAATGTTTATTCATTGTTTTGATAGAGACAGAGTGCAAACGGGGGAGGGGCAGGGGTAGAGAGAGAAGGAGACACAGAATCTGAGGCAGGCTCGGGGATCTGAGCTGTCAGCACAGAGCCTGATGCGGGGCTCAAACCCATGAACTGTGAGATCATGACCTAAGCCTAAGTCAGCCACTAAACCGACTGAGCCACTTAGCCCCTCCCCAGCTCCTCCCCAGTTACCTAGGTTTTAGATCAAGGTGAATGGAGGGGAGAATGGGAAAAATCTGGTTTTCTTACTGTGAAGTTTTTCTTTTAACTTGAGCTGTAGGCTTGCTGACATCTTGCAGGGGGAGCTTCATTCATTTCCTGATTGAATAATATATATTTGGGCGGCTCNGTTGATATCAAGTAAGCATTTTCAACAGTATTTATTGAGTCATTCCATTTAGGTTCCTGTATGCAAGTGAAAAATATCTTGCTTTAGTAATAGTTTGTACATGTATATACTAAAAGCCTAAAAGCTATATGTGTTAAGTAATATTTTACCTTAAAGCTCTAATCTGGACTAAAACTTTTACTACTTTCTTTCTAGGACAGCCAGTAGAGGGGACTTCATGTTTTCTGCAGATCGTTTGGTAGGTAGAGGCTTTCCATTTTTGTTTCATTGTTCCTAGTGATATAATCATAGTAGGGCCAAGGGACTTTTTTGTTCTACAGTATTCTGGAGGGTGAGAGAGTTTGTGCCAAGTAGACATCATCCTGGTAAATTTCTGAAATATTTTGTTTCTACTCTTTCATTAAAGGGACTGTGCCTCAGAACCTTTCCTCAGTGCATTGCCCACGAACTTATTCTCTGTAATTCTGAGGTACTTCTACCTCTCAAGGGGATCTTGGTAACCTGATCTTGAGTAACCCTTAAATGCCTCATCTTAGAGCAGTGAAGTGAAGTACATGAAGAGAAAACCAAAGACGTAGGGAAACCTAGTAGTTATTTTCGTGGTATTCATTTAATACAGAAAAACTGATACCTCTCTTGTAGTTTACATGGGGCTTATTTTTTTTGTCTTTTCTGTACTATACTCACATGTTAAATACTTTGTATGCTTTCCTCAAAGACTTCCTATTAAGTATTGGCCATGCCCAATTCAGGTTAGCTAGTGTGGTTTGAGAGGATCTCAAGGCCAAGTTGGGTTGTCTTCAGATGAAGCATTGCATTTCCTTCTTGTATTTATATCTAAGTATGCTCAGTGCTTGGAATAAGCACATTTTCTGCTGTGGTTATTCGTATTCATATTCATGAAATACATACTGAACTTGAGTCAGGCACTGGGCTAGGCTGTGTTGCAGGAGGAGGAGATACAGCAGTAAAGAATACAGACATTGTCCCCGATTTCATGGAGTTTACATTCTAAATTATGTTGTCAGTATTTAGTTTGGAAAAGAAAGAAAAATGGCTTATTAACCTCACAGGTATAATCAGAGAAAAAAGATAGATTACTAAAGGGAATGTGAGAGGGGAAGAAAGGCATGAAACTTTTCATTTAGATTTTCTCTGGGAAAATCTTAATTCCAAAATAGTGTAGGCAACTTCTGCTCTGCTTTTGACTTTAAGTATTCTTGGTTCAGAGGCCACTTCTATTTACAATTATTTGCATTTCTAGGAGCAGTAATAACCATTTGATTGCATCAAGATGAATGTAGTTGACACTCCTGGATTCATAATTAGGTCATTCTGTCTTTATGCTTTTTTTTAATTAAAAAAATTTAATGTCTATTTATTTTTGAGAGAGAGAGAAAGAGAGAGAGCTAGTGAGTGAGCAAGCATAAGCAGGGAAGGGGCATAGAGGGAGAGAAGACACAGAATCTGAAGCAGGCTCCAGGCTCTGAGCTGTCATCACAGAGCCCGATGCAGGGCTCAAACCCACGAGTGGTGAGATCATGACCTGAGCCAAAGTTGGATGCTTAGCTGACCAAGCCACCCAGGTGCCCCTGTCTTTATGCTTTTATCAAATGAGAGGAGCAGTTTTAAGGAGGAAGGAACATGTGCCATTGGCTGCTGTGGAGAAAACAGAAATCTTGGTGTTCATTAGTAGAAAGTGGTTCCTCTTTCTTTTGCTTTCTTTGCCCTTTTTCTATAGAAAATAAGAGTTAAGTTCATGGTTATGGTAAAATGCTTGCCTTTTGGGCAGGCCTTATATCGCAATCAAATAAGATATTAAGGACCCACAACCTAATTCGTATGAGGGGATGGTAATTGGGACCTCTCTGTTCTCTGCATTTGGCTTTGAAGGTTCTGATGATATTGGGGGTTGTGTATGGAGGGCTTCTGTGGTTGTGGTAGAGACTGGAGCTATTTAGGTTTCTGGTATTGAGGCTTTCTAGTACACTTGTCTGTTCTAGCACAAGGATCCCATTATAGCTGACATTAATTGCATCCTGGGTTTGTCAGAATTGGCTTCCTGGGTACTTAAATCTTGAGTTCTTTATATGTAGTCACCCTTCTGGTTTTATGGTCTCCTGTAAGGCTTAGACACACTCAGTTTCTGTCCCAGGGTTGCAGGAGATGGGCAGGAGGTAAGACTCTTTAGAGGAGTGTTACTGGGAGATGTAGGCTCTCCAAAGAAAAGGATTTTTTCTTTCCTTGCTCTTAAGAAACATTAACCTCCACAGAAGGAGTGGCTAGAGATGAATGTGCATATATACACAGTATTCATGAGGTTCCTGGACCCTCTGGTGCTACAGGCTGACAAAATGCTGGCCCATTTAGCATTGATCATTTTAATGGCAGCAAGGTGTTGTGTTGTGATAACAGAACATGGAGCCTGGTGTTTCTCCCTCTTGTTCCTAATTCTTCATCAATAATGTAATATTGATTAGAGAAAATGCATTGCAGACTCAGTGCTGCCTTTATTGTAGTAGGCTCTGGAGGCTCTGGGTGATCAGAGAAATATCATATTTGAATTTTGGAGGCTATTTCTAGTAGTTTTGATGGATTCTTTTCCTCTGTACCACACATTAAGATCATTAGGAGACTTTTCTTTTTTTTTAATGTTTTATTTATTTCTGAGAGAAAGAGACAGCATGAGCAGGGTAGGGTCAGAGAGAGAGGGAGACACAGAATCTGAAACAGGCTCCAGGCTCTGAGCTGGCTGTCAGTACAGAGCCCGATGAGGGACTGGAGCCCTCGAACCAGGAGATCATGACCTGAGCCGAAGTCGGCTGCCTGACCGACTGAGCCACCCAGGTGCCCCCCCTTTTTTTTGAAAGCCGAGAATGTGACTCTTGACCTTGGTGTCATGAGTTTGAGCCCCACATTGGGTATAGAGATTACTTACTGGATCCTACTTCAAGATCAGGAAATTGGCTCAGCCCCATCCATTCATTTATTTCCTCCTAAGAACTTTTATGGTTTATTTGCATTATGGTGAGCCTTTGTTAAAAAGAAGCCAACTTAATTTCAAAGTACTGAACAAGGCAGAGGAGTTCCCAGTGGGCACTATTTTCAGAGTAGCCAGAAGTATATTACTTACAAGGGTGCCTGCCATTACTCTTGTCACTTGCTGTAGTTTTACATTTCTCATAATACAGGCTCCACTAACTGAATGAGGAACACAAGGCATACTTGAGCCTTTGGTGGCAATCATGTGCCTACCCAAGGTTGGATGCCTAGCATGGGGATCTCTTTCTGCATCTAACACTTAATAGGGGCCCCCTTCCTACCTCCATGAGCTCTACCCTTGCCTATTGCATTACTGACTTTTTGCCTAGTGTACAGTTCCTGAAGCTAACAGCCAACACTAGATTCCTAGCTGTTTTTCAACTCATTCTTCTTTTGACTCTTAGATCAGACTTGTTGTGGAAGAGGGATTGAATCAACTGCCATATAAAGAATGCATGGTGACCACCCCAACAGGTAACCAGGGCTGTTCCTCTCATATTATCCTCATAAAAATTCTGAGAATCAGGGGAAGATGGAAAAAATAAGCAGTCTGAGTAGATTAGTATGTAAAGTGAGGCGTCTAGGTGGACCCATTCTTTTAAACAAGTTAATAAACTCAAAGACATTTAGTTAAGAAATTTATACGGATGACTTTTTGTTAATGACTTTGCTTGTCAATTCAAGTTAAAGGTTAATAAATATTCTTTAGCATGCAAGTCTTGCCTTTGATGACAGCCCATTGGGATAAGCTGGCAGCTTATCTTCACCTCTGTAGGGAAGCTGCTGGTTTAATAAATGGGTGGGCTGATTTGGCACTGAAATGCCAGGTGAAAGAATGAGAAGTAAAAAAGACAAAGAAAACAAAAAATGATGAGGATTGGAGAGGGTACTTTGGTTTACTCTAATAAAACACAGCTGAACATTCCTATTTCAGGAATTTGAAATTCTGATTTTGTTCTTTAGTAAATAATGGAAGCTGTTCTATTCAGAGGTTGACTTTATGAAAATTGGGGGCTGAGCTTGTTGCATCATAATTGGTACAAAATTAGGATGACACTAAGGGTTGAACATGTCTGGGTAACGACTTCAGCCTTTGTCTTCTGCTTTTTAAGGCAGAATAGAAGCTCATAAAAAGGGACGGAATGAGGAAGCTCTCTGCTGTGGCTCACAGTGTGATCTCAGTTTGAATTGATGAGGTTTATAGCACTCAAGAGTGCAATGATTCCACTCTGAATTCAATTTGAGGAATATGTATGTGAATATCATGCTATCATAAATCTTGTTCCTACTCAGTGAAGTCTACCTTTCCCAATTATCCCCACAGGTTTCTTAGGAAGAATTAAGAAATAACTGAAAAAATCATGACTCTTCTCATTACTTTCGCAAGGAGCCGTTATACAGAATGTCTAGACAAGGATTGCTCTGTACCCAAATGCTTTAAACTATAGGCACTTTATAAAATAAGTGGGTTGCTACAGTGATGAAAGATGAATTCTTTGGTTTTATTCCCCAACAGGGTACAAGTATGAAGGAGTGAAATTTGAGAAGGGAAATTGTGGGGTCAGCATAATGAGAAGTGGTAGGTTTTCATATGTTTAATTTTTGTCTCTTTGCATGCATAGAAACAATTTTTTTCCAGGAGAGGTGAGCTTGTCTGTCATAATTGCAGCCTGCCTTAACTTAAATTTCACCACTTGTGTTGTCTGTCCTCATGGTGTCTTGGATCATGGCTTCTGTGTTGCCGAGTTTGACTGATTTTAACTGTAGGGCATCAACTCCAGCTTTCAGAGAGATTCAGGGTAGAATGGGAGGATAGGGTGATGAGATGATGCTATCCTGGGGAGAACAGGGCAGCTTGAAGACTGACGGAATATGGCACAAATTCAGGCCTGCAGAGCTTTGAATACCTGACTGGAGAAATGTTGTTCTGTTTTTGTTTGTTGTTTGTTTGTTTGCTTTTGTCGGGAACAGTCCTACCCTATCAGGAACTGGACTGAATGACTTATTCAATGTTTTTAGTTTTATATTTGACGTGTATGTGACCATATGGCAAAAGCACTTAACTGTTATTAACTCTTTGTGTATTTCCAATTGCTGGTCTTATAAATGCTGTATTTGTATTTGAATCCAACTGATTATTCTTCTAAACCAAACTTTGTGCAACAAAATCACATGCCTGGAATTAGAGCATCTACCTGTTACATGGGGAAGACTACTTTTATTCATCAACTTAAACAAATAAATTAATTTTTGCACAAGATCCCATTGTTCGGTAGAAGCCTCACTTGCTTGCACTAGAGACAAATGAATTTCTTCAACATACAAGCATTGCCTTTTCTCTGGCTGTGAAGTTCTGTTTGTAAACAAGTGAATACCTCAAGTAAAATAGGAGCTTTTAGCTCCCTTTTTAAATATTAGGTAGCTTGTAAGCAATGATCAGATTTTCAAGACAATGTTGTTTAACCTTTTAAAACTGGTGAAGACAATGGAGATGGGCTTTAATGGCATTTTTTTCCTTTTATTTCAGTCCAGTTCCTGCCCTAAAGTCAGTGGCATCCCCACATCCCTAGTACATAGCAGATGACCTTGGGGTAATGCATAGACAGGGTTATTTTTTAACCTTATTGGCTGTTGGTTGATTTTCCTATATATTAGGAACTGTTTTTATGTTTACACTAGTGAAAGAAAATTTCCTCTTAAAATAAACGTAAATGAAAATAGTTAAAGAAAAATATTAAGTTAATAGTAGTACAGGTAGAATTCTGATGTGGCCTCAGATCTTGAAGATGGTATGAGAATGATTGACTTTTGGCAAACACTTACTTAAAGGAATTCAGACTCAAAAATGACTCTGTTCAGAAACCAAATGGGTAGTAGTAGTGTTGGTTATGGTTCTTGGGGGAAGGGAGGAAGGGAACAGTATAGTTTTTCACTGTTTGCCAGCAAACTTCTGCCATTGAAGTAATTGCTGGTGCATAGTGATACATCCTGATGCTGCCATGGTCTGTAGCTCTCATTTCTTCCATAAGTCTTCTATTTTTTTTTCAGATGAAAATAACAGGTTTAGGTGGTTTAAAAGTCTTCCTTAAAATAATAAGAGTAAAATGGTCCTGATATTGGAAAAGCTCAGGGAGCATCCTAACTAACAAAACACTTTATTTCTTGAATTTCATGAAAGCGTGAATCTCTCAAACTTGAAAGGCAGCAATAAAACTAGCTTATCCTACTTTCATTGACCAGCTCTTAACCTGGTTTAATTGACCTGCACTAATATAAAATATGAGCATATCAGAATGAAAGCTCTTAAGAAGAATTGCTTCCATCTTGGTAATGTCCTTTTTGTATTAATAATAGTCACATACTCTGCTTTGGGCTATTTGTGGGCTTGATTTCTATCTTCCTCTACCCTTTTTTTTCTTTTGAAAATTTTCCTTTTTTTCAAGGTGAGGCAATGGAACAAGGTTTACGAGACTGCTGTCGATCTATACGTATTGGAAAGATCCTGATTCAGAGTGATGAGGAAACACAAAGAGCCAAAGTATATTATGCCAAATTCCCCCCAGACATTTACCGGAGAAAAGTTCTTCTGATGTATCCAATTCTCAGTGAGTGCCTGGAGTTTAATTTGTATACTTTATTAGGGTTTAAAGCAATTCCACTTAGTGACTGCCTTTTAGGTACCCTTATATAACAGCAAAACCCTTTATAAATATGTTTTTCTGTTGGATTTGGAGTTGCCCTGGGAAGTTTTGCTGGGGAATTTTTATTGTATAATAAGAGAATATATATTATCTAAACTTTATTAGCTCCAAAGAGCTTTTGTTTTAAAATGAATGTTCACACTGGAACAAAGGATCTAATGAGGCAGAATATATAGAACAGAGAAGAAATATTGAAATATGTCCCTTCTCTAGCCCAGTGAGTATAACAGTGATTTTCTCAAGGTTTTATCCTCTCTGGAAGTAATATTTTTCTCCTATTGTATTGTTTCCTAAGCTTACTCAGATCACACATGGCATTGTCTCCCAGGGTTGGTGGTGGAGGGTGGCTGTCTAACTCGATATCTCTAATACTAAATGAATTTAGGGTTTTTTGTGCATTTGAAATCTGAAAAGTGTGTACATCATGTGCATTATTGAAAATAATGTCATTGCTAAAGAAAAGGCACCTTCAGATGAACCTTTGCCTAGTGTCGTATGTTAGATTATTTAACTGCCTTTAACTTCAAAGAAACTTTAAAGATGTTATGAGATAAATGTTAAAGTTGCTAGTGCATTTAGTTGTCATTTGATTTCAGGCACTGGAAATACTGTAATTGAAGCTGTAAAGGTTCTTATAGAACATGGAGTTCAGCCCAGTGTTATTATCCTACTCAGTCTGTTCTCCACTCCTCATGGTGAGTTCAGCACGAGGAAGTAACTGGGGCTCCAGATGGTCATGGGGTGGGTAAGTGTGTATCTGTCCAGACTCTTGTCAGGAGGAAAAGTTGATTTGCTTCCAAATGAAATCTAAATTAAATTAAACCTAATTTTGATAGTTTATAACTTGTGTTTATAAGCTTTAAGCTGGGTGATAGGATAATATTTTACACCATTCTAATGTTCAAAGTCAAATGGAAGGTGATGAACTAATCCCTTTGAAGGGGATTGTGATTATTTTTGTGGTAGCCTTGTTTGGGTAGAGCCTTCAAATAGCTGAAATGCCCCTGTTTCTCCCTACTTCTTACCTGAACCTGAGAATTGCTCCCAAACCACAAAAAACTTGAGGATCTGGTTAGATCCTGTGGTCTTGCTGCAGTAAACTTTGCAGCATGAATCAAAGAGCAGAAGTTTTTTTTTGTTTTTTTTTTAAGTTCTACTTCTGTTCAGAGGGCATAATGGTAGAACTGTGTGTTCTCCATTTCCTCAGGAAAATAAGCCTAATGTAAGGCCTTAATTTTTTGCCATACAATCTAGGACAATTGTGAAAGTGTTCTAGGAAAATAATCATACATGCATGTAGAAACAGCTTTCAGGATATTCATTGCAGAATTATGTGTAGTGTAAAAAAAATTCAGTAGTATATAAATGCCTTACAATAAAGAAATATTTAAATATATATTCAAAGGATGTAATATTATATAACTAAACCATGTTTTTGAAAAGTATTTAATAACATCTACATGGTAAACGTAAAAGAACATGTTAAAAAATAACAGCATTAGAATAATGTAAAATGTTATCGCCAAGTTTAGAGATAATTAAGACAAATTATGACTATTACGACTACTGCAATCAGACTTGGATTTAACATAGACCCTAATAAGTCTTGCCTTAGCAATGAGAGGCTAGACAGATGCACAGTACTATTTCAATTTTCATTTCAAAATACACACTATTTTAATAGTGGTTATCTTAGGATGGTGGGATTCTAAGTGATTCATTTTGTTTTTTTTAAGCTTTGTTTTGGTATTTTTCAGATATTTGACAATGAATTTGTATTTGTTTCACAATTGAAAAGAAAGAGAAATATGTGGCTTCTAAGAGTGTTTTCTCAGGTCCAAAGATTCCAAGTCTCAGCCAACCCTGAAGAGGCTATATAGCATATCTCGTTGGGAGGGCTGCATTCAGTAGGCCATTGATTATTTTGCTGTTTCATAATAAAAATTTACTTACAGTTCAAATGTTGATGGTGACAAAGGGCGATTTGCTTGGTCATCAATTTATATATAGCAGAGATAGCCTTGTAAACATTCAGATAACCAAATAATTATTGGGCTTTCTGCTTTTGGATGTAGAAAAGTAACTGTGTTAGTTCTAAGAGTATGTATTAGAATAGTATACCATTCTTTGACATTTTCATGACAACATCATTATGGCTTTTTAGTTTGGCTAGGGTCCTAGCTAGACCCTTTCCATGCAACCCCGAAAGCTAGAATCCTAACTTCTAAAAGCTAGCTCGCTCTGATATACCAAATAAGTTTTCACACTTGTTTCAGTGTTCCAGTTGAGAAACCTTCCATCTCATCTTATATATGGTTTTGTTTCTGGAAAGGAGTATATTCTTTCTATTCCAGCTGCCTTTAAAATGAAACAAAACAGAAGCACATGGATGGCTCATTCGGTTTTGAATCCAACTCTTGGTTTCAGCTTGGGTCATGATCTCGCAGTCAGTAGGTTCAAGCCCCATGTTGGCCTCCACATGACGTTGTAGAAACTGTTTGAGATTCTCTCTCTCTCTCTCTCTCTGCTCTCTCCTCTTTCTCTTTCTCAAAAATAAACTTTTTTAAAAGAAAGAATAATTTGAAATGAAAACAAAGATTTCAGGAAGAAAGTTGTTATAACTGAATGTATTTGTAATGTCTTGGATATAAAACAATTTGATTCTAAGAATTTATTAGTTAATTGGGTGGAGGCATAGTGTGATGATTGTTACAGCTTTTCAGGTATCAGACATATAAACTAAGAGATTAGCAAAGTTTGACTAGGTATTTAAAGGTCATTGCTTTCTGTCTTCTGTCTTTATTATACTCAGTAGCTATAAAATTCCTGAATTCTAGCTAATATTACCAAAAAGTCCTGCCATAACGGCAATTTTCTTATTGTTTTTTGAAGGTGCCAAATCAATCATTCAGGAGTTTCCAGAGATCACAATTTTAACTACTGAAGTTCATCCTGTTGCACCTACGCATTTTGGACAGAAATACTTTGGGACAGACTGAGTTACCAAAGAAAAATAAATTATCTTGTGTAATATTACAGTAATATTTTGAGTTTCTACCTGTTTTACTAATTCACTTGAAGAATGGCAGAGAAAACTATGCTTTATAATTTTTGGTAGTGGGTATAGTAAAAAGGAAATATTTGAGGTTTAATGTATTTGGTTATTTCTTGACTGATGGCACCACACTTAACAATGCAGCACCCACAACTCTTAGAAAATATTTTAATAATATTCTAATGCAAGTTGATGATCCCTCAATGCATTGACACTGTTTCCTAATTTTTGAACCTCTCAGTTGGGATGTTGTTTGTAGCCACAAATAAAACCCAAATGGGATTCTGTTCTTTGGCCGACTCTACTTTGCATTTTGTTTAGTTTGCTTTTAGTTCTAGGGAGATTTCATGTATATGGCTGTTGTCACCTTCTTCTTCTCTTTACTTCCCAGTACTATACATGCTGGTAACCTGGGGTGAAAAAAGAATGCCTCCTGGAATTTTACATTCGGTTAATAGCCTCACTCAATTAGCAGACCCAGGCTATATGGTTAGCTCTTCAGTCAAGCCATTATGTTCTTCATGGCTCCGTTCCCATCGTGTGCATTGTTGGTAGGTGCTTTGCCAAGTGTAATGCAGTGAAGAGATGATGGAGCATTTCCAGCAACTGGAACTTTAACATTAATTTACATAGCTAGATTGAACCAGGGATATCTGGATGCTGACAAGGGAGGGCTAAGTACTGTTAATGTCACCAACGCCCTGGAAAGGAATTGGTAGTGATTTTTCTGAGGCATGGGGGGAAAAGTCAGTTTCTTGCTGAGTTTTATGGCCAGTAAGTACATTAAAATGCTTCATTTTTAATTTGGGTATTTCATATGATTTGGAAATGAGATATTTTGCATACCTGTTAATTGAAGATGTATTAAAATTTAAAACACCACATTTTTAAAATCCTCCAGTTATATGTATGTTCATATTTAGACCTTGAAAAGGAAGATAAACTGTTGTAGAAAACAATGTTTGTGTCTGGAAACTTGCTTGTAAAATCCTGATCTCATTTTACATCAATAATAAACATTTTAACAGTGGTTCTGGCTGGTTACTTGAATAATTATATTCTCATTGCCCCATAGGTGGCTGTTGTAGGCCTCTGGTTCTAAAATATGCAGACAAGAGCAGAAGAACCATAGCTGATGAAAGTCAGCAAAGATTAGGGGAGAGGAGCAAAAGCTAGTGGACAATGACTACATTTTCCCTATAAGGCCTAGGAATGCTGAAAGGACTTAAGTATATTTTTCACTTTATTTATTTTTTTTAGTTTTTATTTAAATTCCAGTTAGTTAACAGAGTGTAATATTAGTTTCAAGCATAGAATTTAGTGATACATTGCTTACATATAACACCCATGGCTCATCACAAGAAATGCCCTCCCAATCCCCATCACCTATTTAACACATCCCCCAACCCACCTCCCCTCTACTAACTATTAGTTTGTTCTTTATACTTAAGAGTCTGTTTCCTTGTTTGCCTTTCTTTCTCCCCACTATGAACATTTATTTTGTTTCTTAAATTCCACATATGAGTGAAATCATATTGTATTTGTCTTTCTCTGACTTATTTCACTTAGCATAATACTATCCAGCTCCATCCACGTCATTGCAAATAGCAAGATTTCATTCTGTTGTGGCCGAGTAATATTCCATTGTATATGTATATACACCACAATTTGTTTATCCATTCATGAGTCAATGGACATTGGGGCTCTTTACAGAAGCTAATGTTGGTAATGCTGCTATAATACATCGGGGTGCATGTAATAAATAGTAATAAAAAATAGTAAGAAGTTGCTGCAGCTGGGATTAAAGAGGTTGGTGCCTGTGTTCTGTAGGATTTTGATGGTTTCCTGTCTCACATTTAGGTCTTTCATCCATTTTTAGTTTATTTTTGTGTATGGTGTAAGAAAGTGGTCCAGGTTCATTCTTCTGCATGTTGCTGTCCAGTTTTCCCAGCACCATTTGCTGAAGAAACTGTCTTTTTCCATTGGATACTCTTTCCTGCTTTGGTGAAGATTAGTTGGCCATATTTTTTGTGGATCCATTTCTGGGTTCTCTATTATGTTACATTGATCTATGTGTCTGTTTTTGAGTAGTGTACAGATTTTAACAATATTTTTTCTGATCCATGACCATGGAGTGTTTTTCCATTTTTTTGTGTGTGTCATCTTCAATTTTTTTCCATCAATGTTTTATAGTTTCAGAGTACAGATCATTTATCCCTTTGGTTAGGTTTACTCCTAGTTATCTTATGGTTTTTGGTGCAATTGTAACTGGGATTGATTCCTTGATTCTCTTTCTGCTGCTTCATTATTGTTATCTATATACCAATAGACCAAATCCATTGGTATATAGATACCAAATATCTATATACCAATGCAACAGATTTCTATGTTGATTTTCTATCCTGTGACTTCACTGAATTCATGTATCAGTTCTAGCAATGTTTTTGGTGGATTCTTTTGGATTTTCTCTATAGAATATCATGCCATCTGCAAATAGTGAATGTTTGACTTCTTCCTTGCTGATTTGGATCCATTTTATTTCTTTCTGTTGTTTTTTTGAAGCTAGGACTTCCAGTACTATGTTGAATAAGAGTGATGAGAGTGGACATCCCTGTGTTGTTCCTTACTGTAGAGGAAAAGGTCTCACATTTTCCTCATTGAGGATGACATTAGCTGTGGGGTTTTCATATATGTCCTTTATGATGTTGAGATATGTTCCCTCTATCCCTCCATTATTGAGGGTTTTTATCAAGTGTGGGTATTGTACATTATGAAATGATTTTCTCCATCTATTCAAATGGTCGTATGGTTCTTATATTTTTACTAATGTAGTGTTGATAGATTTGGGAATATTGAGGGACACCTGGGTGGCTAGGTTATTTAAGTCTCTGACTCTTGATTTGGCTTTGTTCATGATCTCATGGTTCACAGACTCTCAAAAATAAATAAACATTAAAGAAAATGGGTTTGGAAATACTGAACCTCCCTTGCAAGCTAGGAATAAATTCCACTTTATCGTGGTGAATAATTTTGTTGTTGCTGTTGTTTATTGTCAAGTTGGTTTCCATATAACACCCAGTGCTCATTCTAATGTTTTGTTTTGTTTTGTTTTGTTTTGTTTTTTTATTTCTAGGAGAGANAAGTCGGACGCTTAACCGACTAAGCCACCCAGGCGCCCCCACCCAGTGCTCATTCTAACAAGTGCCCTCCTTCATGCCGATTACCTCTTTAGCCCCCTCCCCCAGCCCCATCAATGCTCAGTTTGTTCTCAGTATTTAAGAGTCTCTTATGGTTTGCCTCCCTCCCTCTCCCCCACTATTTTTTCTCTTCTCCCACATGGTCCTCCGTTAAATTCCACCAAATCCACCTATAAGTGCAAACATATGGTATTTGTCCTTCTCTGCNTATTTAAGAGTCTCTTATGGTTTGCCTCCCTCCCTCTCCCCCACTATTTTTTCTCTTCTCCCACATGGTCCTCCGTTAAATTCCACCAAATCCACCTATAAGTGCAAACATATGGTATTTGTCCTTCTCTGCCTGACATATCGCTCAGCATAACACCCTCAAGTTCCATCCATGTTGCTACACATGGCCAGATTTCATTCTTTCTCATTGCCATGTAGTATTCCATTGTATAGATAAATCACATCTTCATCCATTCGTCAGTTGATGGACACTTAGACTCTTTCCATGATTTGGCTATTGTTGAGAGTGATGCTATGAACATTGGGG
Organism: Crocuta crocuta; assembly: GCF_008692635.1. Lineage (NCBI taxonomy): Eukaryota > Metazoa > Chordata > Mammalia > Carnivora > Hyaenidae > Crocuta > Crocuta crocuta. Next base: position 57,603 of record NW_027531916.1, read on the forward strand.
TACATGTGCACTCCTGTATCCCTTGGGTAAATTCCTAGCAGTGCTACTGCGGGGTCATAGGGGAGTTCTATTGTTTGTTTTTTGAGGAACCTCTGCACTGTTTTCCAGAGGGGATGCACCAGCTTAAATTCCCACCAACGGTGTAGAAGGGTGCCCATTTCTCCACATCCTCGCCAGCATCTAGAGTCCTCTGATTTGCTCGTTTTAGCCACTCTGACTGGCGTGAGGTGGTATCTCAGTGTGGTTTTGATTTGTATTTCCCTGATGAGGAGGGATGCTGAGCATCGTTTCATGTGTCTGTTGGCCATCTGGATGTCCTCTTTGGAGA
>NW_027531916.1:59478-76501 GCF_008692635.1 Crocuta crocuta
TCCCTCTCCCCCACTATTTTTTCTCTTCTCCCACATGGTCCTCCGTTAAATTCCACCAAATCCACCTATAAGTGCAAACATATGGTATTTGTCCTTCTCTGCCTGACATATCGCTCAGCATAACACCCTCAAGTTCCATCCATGTTGCTACACATGGCCAGATTTCATTCTTTCTCATTGCCATGTAGTATTCCATTGTATAGATAAATCACATCTTCATCCATTCGTCAGTTGATGGACACTTAGACTCTTTCCATGATTTGGCTATTGTTGAGAGTGATGCTATGAACATTGGGGTACATGTGCACTCCTGTATCCCTTGGGTAAATTCCTAGCAGTGCTACTGCGGGGTCATAGGGGAGTTCTATTGTTTGTTTTTTGAGGAACCTCTGCACTGTTTTCCAGAGGGGATGCACCAGCTTAAATTCCCACCAACGGTGTAGAAGGGTGCCCATTTCTCCACATCCTCGCCAGCATCTAGAGTCCTCTGATTTGCTCGTTTTAGCCACTCTGACTGGCGTGAGGTGGTATCTCAGTGTGGTTTTGATTTGTATTTCCCTGATGAGGAGGGATGCTGAGCATCGTTTCATGTGTCTGTTGGCCATCTGGATGTCCTCTTTGGAGANTGGGTGTTCTCCTGGGGAAGTGTCTGTTCATTTCTTCTGCCATTTCTTCACTGGGTTGTTTGCTTTTAGGGTGTGGAGTTTGGTGAGTTCCTTATAGATTTTGGATTCTAGCCCTTTATCTGATATGTCATTTGCAACTATCTTTTCCCATTCCATCGGTTGTCTGTAAGTTTTATGGATTGTTTCCTTTGCCGTGCAGAAGACTTTTATTTTGATGAGGTCCCAGTAGTTCATTTGTGCTCTTGATTCCCTTGCCACTGGGGATGTGTCAAGTAAGAAATTACTGCAGTGGAGGTCAAGGAGGTTGTTTCCTGCTTTCTCCTCTATGGTTTTGATGGTTTCCTGTCTCATATTCAAGTCCTTTATCTATTTTGAGTTTATTTTTGTGTATGGTATGAGAAAATGATCTAGTTTCATTCTTCTGCATGTTGTTGTCCAGTTCTCTCACCACCACCTTTTTTCCATTGGATACTCTTTCCAGCTTTGTCAAAGATTAGTTGGTCATACATTTGTGGGTCCAATTCTGAGTTCTCTATTCTATTCCATTGGTCTATGTGTCTAATTTTGTGCCAATACCATACTGTCTTGATAATGACAGCTTTGTAGTAGAGGCTAAAGTTTGGGATGGTGATGCCTCCGTTTTGGTTTTCTTCTTCAATATTACTTTGGCTATTCAGGGATTTTTGTGGTTCCATACAAATTTTAGGATAGTTTGTCCTAGCTTTGAGAAGAATGCTGGTGCAATTTTGATTGGGATTGCACTGAATGTGTAGATTGCTTTGGGTAGTAATGACATTTTAACTATGTTTATTCTTCCAATCCATGAACATGGATTGTTTTTCCATTCCTTTGTGTCATTTTCAATTTCCTTCATAAGTTTTCTAAAGTTTTCATCATACAGATCTCCCATATCTTTGGTTAGGTTTATTCCCAGATATTTTATGGTTTTTTGTGCAGCTGTGAATGGGATCACTTTCTTGATTTCTTTTTCTGCTGCTTCATTGTTGGTGTATAAAAATGCAACTGATTTCTGTATGTTGATTTTGTATCCTGCGACTTTGCTGAATTCCTGGATCAGTTCTAGTAGGTTCTGGTGGAGTCTGTCGGGTTTTCTATGTAGAGTATCGTGTTGTCTGGGCAAAGTGAAAGCTTGACTTCGTCTTTACCAATTCTGATGCTTTCATTTCCTTTTGTTGTCTCATTGCTGATGCTAGGACTTCCAGCACTATGTTAAACAACAGTGGTGAGAGTGGACATCCCTGTCGTGTTCCTGATCTCAGGAGGAAAGTTCTCAGTTTTTCCCCATGGAGGATGATGTTAGCTGAGGGCCTCTCATAGATGACTTTTTTGATGTTTAAGTAAGTTCCTTCTATCCCGACTTTCTCTAGGGTCTTTATTAAGAAGGGATGCTGTATCTTGTCAAATGCTTTTTCTGCATCAGTCCACAGGATCACATGGTTTTTATCGTTTCTTTTGCTAATGTGATGTATCACAATGATTGATTTGCAAATACTGAACGAGCCCTGTAACCCAGGAATGAATCCCACTTGATCATGGTGGAAAATTCCTTTTATGTGCTGTTGGATTCGATTTGCAAGGATCTTGTTGAGGATTTTTGCACCGGTATTCGTCAAGGATATTCGCCTGTAGTTCTCTTTGTTCTTGCTGGATCTCTGTCTAGCTTGGGAGTCAACATGATGCTGGATTTGTAAACTGGAAGTTTTCCGATTTCTATATTTTGGAATAGCTTGAGAAGAATGGGTATTAATTCTGTTTAAAATGTCTGGTAGATTTCTCCAGGGAAGCCATCTGGCCCAAGACTCTTATTTGTTGGAGGATTTTTGATGACTGATTCAATTTCCTCCCTAGTTATGGGTCTGTTCAGATATTCTATCTCTTCCCATGTGAATGTCGTTAGTGTGTGTTTCGGAATTGTCCATTTCTTCTAAGTTGTCCAATTTGTTGGCATATAATTTTTCATAGTATTCCCTGATAATTGCTTGTATTTCTGAGGGGTTGGTTGTAATAAGTCCTTTTTCATTCGTGATTTTGTCTATTTGAGTGCTCTCTCTTTTCTTTTTGGGAAGCTTGGCTAGAGGTTTGTTAATTTTGTTTCTTTTTTCAAAAAACAAACTCTTGGTTTCATGGATCTGTTCAGCTGTTTCTTTGGTTACTATACTGTTTATTTCTGCTCTGATTTTTATTATTTCTCTTCTTCTACTGGGTTTGGGATGCTCCTGTTGCTCTCCCTCTAGTTCCTTTAAGTGCACTGTTAGATTTTGTACTTGTGCTTTTTCTAATTTCTTGAAATAGGCCTGGAGTGCAATGTACTTTTCCTCTGAGGACTGCCTTTGCCGCATCCCATAGAGTTTGGATTGTTGTGTTTTCATTTTCATTTGTTTCCATATATTTTAAAATTTCTACTCTAATTGCCTGATTGGCCCATTTGTTCTTTAGTAGGGTGTTCTTTAACCTCCATGTTTTGGGAGGCTTTCTAGACTTTTTCCTGTGATTGATTACAAATTTTATAGCATTGTGATCTGCAAGTGTGCATCTTATGATCTCAATTCTTTTATATTCATTGAGGGCTGTTTATGTCCCAGTCTGTGACGTATCTTGGAGAATGTGCCATGCGCACTTGAGAAATAAGTGAATTCCATGGCCTCAGGATGTAGAGTTCTAAATATATCTGTCAAGTCCATCTGGTCCAATGTGTCATTCAGGTCCTTTGTTTCTTTGGTGTTTTTCTGTCTAGTTGATTTATCCACAGCTGTAAGTGGAGTAATAAAGTCCCCTGCTATTAGCACATTCTTATCCATAAGAGTGTTTCTGTTTGTGATTGTTTTATGTATTTAGGTGCCTCCATATTCGGTGCATAGACATTTATAATTGTTAACTCTTCCTGATGAAGAGACTCTGTAATTATTATATAATACCCTTCCTCATCTTTTGTTACTGTCTGTACTTTAAAGTCCAGTTTGTCTGATATAAGTGTAGCTACTCCAGCTTTCTTTTGACTTCCTGCAGCATGATAGATATTTCTCCATCCCCTTACTTTCAATCTAAAGGTGTCGTCCAGTCTAAAATGAGTTCCTTATAGACAGCAAATAGATGGATTTTGTTTTTATGTCCATTCTTCTACCATATGTCTTTTGGTTGGAGCATTGAGACCATTTATATTCAGTATTATTATTGAAATACATGTGTTTAGAGTCATCGTATCCTTTGTGGGATTCATGCTTGTGGTGGTGTCTCTGATATCTTTGGTTTCTTGCAACATTTCCCTCAGAGAGTTCCCCTAAGGATTTCTTGTAGTGGTGGTTTAGTGGTGGCAAATTTTTTCAACTTTTGTGTATTTGGAAAGACTTTTATCTCTCCTTCTATTTTGAACGACAGGCTTGGTGGATAGAGGATTCTTGGCTGCATATTTTTTCTGTTCTTCACTTTGACGATCTCTTGCCATTCCTTTCAGGCCTGTCAAATTTCAGTAGATAGGTCTTTGACCAATCTGATAGATTTCCCTTTCTGTGTTAAGGTCCCTTTCTCCCTGGCTGCTTTCAGAATTCTCTCTTTGTCCTTATATTTTGCCAGTTTCACTATGATATGTCGTGCAGATCGATTCAAGTTACATCTGAGGGGAGTTCTCTGTGCCTCTTAGATTTCAATGTCTGTTTCCTTCTCCGGATTGGGGAAGTTCCATGGTATAATTTGTTCAAAACTCCTTCAGCACCTTTGCCTCTCTCCTCCTCTTCTGGAATTCGTATGATACAGTTATTGTTCCGTTTGATTGTATCGTTGAGCTCTCGAACTCTCCTTTCGTGTTCCTGGATTAGTTATCTCTCTTTTTCTTGGCTTCCTCTTTTTCTATAATGGTGCTTTCTAAATCACTTATTCTCCTTTCTGCCTCTTCAATCCGTGCATTGGACGCCTCCATTTTTTTATACATCTCATATATAGCATTTTTTAATTCATCACAACTATTTTTAAGTTCCATAGTCATTGTAGCGATAGTTTCTCTGGTGTCTTCCATGCCTTTCAAGTCCAACAATTAATTTTATGACTATTGTTCTAAATTCTTGTTCAGTTATGTTGCTTATATCTGTTTTGAGCAGTTCTTTAGCTGTCATTTCTTCCTGGAATATCTTTGGAGGAGAGTTCTTTTGTTGCAGCATTTTGGTTAGCTTTCTATCTCTTGTTAATTTTAAAAGCTTGTTATGCACTCTGTCCCTGCGGGTGCTGCTGTATTAAAGAGGGCTCTTTGACTGTCCACGGCTTGTCCATTCAGGAAGTGTTCTTTGGATGGTGTCTCTTGGTTTCTCCTGTTGAGCATTTGGTTATTTTATTTCCCTACTCGTAGTGGTATTTGGGACTCTCCACCATGTGTACGTGCTTGTTTCTTGAGGTAGCCTTAGAAAATAAGACAGATAGACAACCACACAGGGAACAAAGGTACACAAATGCAGAGAAATCCAATAAACACGCAAACCGAAAGGGAAAAAGAAAGGATGGGATAATAAAGAAAACAAAACAAAAAAGATAAAAAGGAAGGAGGGAAGGCAAATATTAAAAATCAAAATTAAAATTAATAAAAATTTTAAAAAGAAGAAATGAAAAGAAAAAAGAGAAAACCCAAAAGACAAAGGACAGTCTAAAGGCATAAAACCAGAATTCCCAGCTACAAATAAGGAGCCAGGTATATGCAGTGCTGATGGAAGAGCATATACAAGGAGAGAAATACAGGGCGGGGAGGAAACGAAATTGGAAATGAAATGACCAGGCAGAGAGACTAAGAGGCCTGATTCAGAGGGAGAAATCGTAGAATATGTTTAGAGGCAATGAGATAGAAACAAAGATGTTACTCAGAGAAACTATATAGTCTGATTACTCCAGAGAGAGAGAGAGATAAAAAGAGTGTACATCTAGAGAATGGATTAAATGTGACTGTTTAAGCCAATCAGTGACCAGAGTGCCCCGATTGGCAGAGTGGAAGGTTATGAGAAAAGGGAGAATATATCTGAATTGAAAGAATTATCTAGGATTAATCATGGCAGTGCATCCATGTGGTCTTGCCCCATGCTCAAGTTAAAAAAAAAATAATAATAAGCAGGTCTCTGGCAGGGATGGCCTGGTTTGGTGTAGGCAGGTCNAGCTCTCTAGCAGGGATGGCGTGGTTTGGTGTAGGCAGGTCTTGCCTCCACTGTGCCCCGCTGGGCGCTCCCTGAAGCCCCCCCCCCTTGGTGGTTGTGGGGAGAATAATGACATTGCCCCAGTCTCTTCTCAACCAAGCATTGCAAATCACTCCTTTGGGTCTGCTTTCCCTGTGCTCTGGGCGTATCCAAAGTGGGCTGTATTCTATGCCCCGCACCCCGCCTCGTTTCCAGGTCCCAATCCTCATGCTTTATTGATACCGGAAGCAAGAAACAAATTCCGGCAGCTCGCTGCTTCCCTGCTGCTGGGAGTCGAGGAGGGGGATGTGGCACAGCCTCAGATCTGAAGGTGGGATCAGATTTGCTGGGGTTAAGTGGTGGCACAACCTGGGATCTGCCTCCTCAGCGCTGCTAGGGGTTCAATCCCGGGGAACTCAGCCTTGGCCTGCTGCCTTGGGGCTCCGCGGGGTCAAGCAGGGGGAATGCAGCCTCAGACCTGCAGCATCTGGGCTGCTAGGGATGGTGCGGGAAGTGCAGCAGAGCAGTTTTTCCTGGCGCCCTTTGGGACAGGGGACACCTAGTTCAATGCCAGCACCCCAGCTAGATCTAAAAACACTCTTTCCAAGCCAAGGTTTTTCTCTTCTCCAGGGACAGTTCTATGAGCAGTTTCAGCTTATCTTTCTTTCCCCTCTACTCACCCCGGCTCACAGCCCCCAGCTCACAGCAGCTGCTTGCGAGCCGGGCTCCCTCCCCTTCCTCCATATCTCCAGTCCTGGCCTGCTTTTATCTTCCCCAGTTCGCTCTCATGCACTTATGAGGTTGCCTTCCCAGTGTATTCTGTCTCTTTCTCTTCCCAAACTCCTGTGGCTCAGTGTCCTATGACTTCAGGCCTTCTGTGTTTGAGAGATGGGTGCAAGCAAAATCTCAGTGGAGTCTTTGAATGGGAACAGATTTAGGGTAATGGTGGCCTCATAAGATGAATTTGGAAGTTGTCCTTCATTTCTATTTTTTGGAATAGCTTAAGAAGAATAGGTATTAACTCTTCTTTAAATGTTTGGTAGAATTTCCTTGTAAAACCATCTGGCCCTGGACTTTTGTTTATTGAGAGATTTTTGATTACTGATTCAATTTCTTTGCTGGTTATCAGTCTGTTCAGGTTTTTTATTTCTTCCTATTTCAGTTTTGGTAGTTTATATGTTACCAGAAATTTGTCCATTTCTTCCAGGTTGTCTAATTTGTTGTCACATAATTTTCCATAATACTTTCTTATAATTGTTTTGTTTTTATTTTATTTAAAAATTTTTAACATTTAAATATTTTTGAGAGACAGAGACAGAGCATGGCAGAGAGAGAGACACACACACAGAATCCGAAGCAGGCTCTAGGCTGTGAGCTGCCAGCACAGAGCCTAGCATGGGGCTCGAACTCATGAACTGTAGTTCATGACCTGAGCCGAACCGACTGAGCCAACCATGTGCCCCTTCTACTTGTTTTAATTTCTGCCCTGTTGGTTTGATTTCTCCTGTCTCATTTGTGGGTTTATTTATTTAGGTCCTTTCATTTTTCTTTTTGATATCTCTGGCAAGGGGTTAATCAATTTTATTTTATTTTTTTGTAAGAACCAGCTCCTGGTTTCATTGATATGTTCTACTGGATTATTTCTGTTTCACTGTAATTCATTTCTGCTCTAATCTTTATTATTTCCCTTCTGCTGGATTTAGGCTTCATTTATTTTTTTGGTTCCTTTTGCAGTTCCTTTAGGTGTAAGGTTAGGTTGCATATTTGAGATTTTTCTTTCTTCTTGAGGTAGGCGCGTATTGGTATATACTTCTCTCTTATAACCACTTTTGTTGCATCCCAAAGGTTTTGGAACATCATGTTTTCATTTTCCTTTATTTTCATGTATTTTTTCCATTTCTTCTTTGATTTCCTGGTTGACCCATTTCGTTCTTTAGTAGGGTGTTCTTTAATCCCCATTTATTTGTGGTCTTTCCAAAGTTTTTCTTGTGGTTGACTTTAGGTTTCATAGCTTTGTGGTTGGAAAGATGCATGATACAATCTCAATCTTTTTGTGCTTGTTGAGGACTGATCTGTAATCTAGTATGTGATCTATTCTGGAGAATTTTACATGTGTACTTGAAAAGAATTTTTTCTGCTGCTTTAGGATGAAATGTTCTGGATATATCTGTTAAGTCCATCCAATCCAGCATGTCATTCAAAGCCTTTGTTTCCTTGTTGATTTTCTGCTTAGATGATCTATCCATTGATATAAGTGAGGTGTTAAAGTCTCCTACTATTATTATTTTATTATTATCAATGAGTTCCTTTATGTTTGTTACCAAATGTTTTATATATTTGGGTTCTTTCATGTTGGGGCCATAAATATTTACAAATATTAGATCTTCTTGTTGGATAGACCCCTTTATTATATTATAGTGCCCTTCTTAATCTCTTGTTACAGTCTTTGGCTTAAAATCTAGGTTGTTTGATATAACTATTGCTACTCAGCCTTTCTTTGGACTTCCATTTGCATGGTAAATATTTCTCCATCCCCTCACTTTCAATCTACAGGTATGTTTAGGTTTATTTATTTATTTTTTAAAAATAGTTTATTGTCAAGTTTGTTTCCATATAACACCCAGTATATTTAGGTTTAAAATGAGTCTCTTAGGGGAGCCTGGGTGGCTTAGTTGGTTAAGCGTCCGACTTTCGCTTGGGTCATGATCTCGCGGTTCGTGGGTTCGAGCCCCGCGTCGGGCTCTGTGCTGACTGCCAGCTCAGAGCCTGGAGCCTGTTTCAGTCTGTGACTCCCTCTCTCTCTGACCCTCCCCTGCTCACGCTGTCTCTCTCTCTCCTAGAAATAAATAAAAACATTAAAAAAATGTTTAAATGAGTCTCTTATAGGCAGCATATAGATGGGTCTTGATTTTTTTAATCCATTCTGACACCTATGTCTTTTTATTGGAGCATTTAGTCCATTGAAATTCAGAGTAATTATTGATAGATATGACTTTAGTGCTATTTTATTATTTGTTTTTTCATTGTTTCTGGAAATATTCTGTTTCTTTCTAGTTTGTCACTTTTGGTCTATCTTTCCCACTCAGAGAATCCCCTTTTATAGTTCTTGCAGGGCTAGTTTAGTGATCAAAACTCCTTCAGTCTTTTGTTTTGTTGTTTTTTGTTTGTTTGTTTGTTTTGGTCTGGGAAACTCTTTCTCTAGCCTTTTATTCTAAATGATAGCCTTGCTTGATAGAATATACATGGCTGCATATTGTTCTCATTCAGCATGTTGAATGTATCATGTCCTCCCTTCTGGCCTGTGAAGTTTTTGTGAACAAATCTGTTGCTACACTTATTTGTCTTTCTTTGTAAGTTGAGGACTTCTTTTGTCTTGCTGCTGTGTGATTTTTTTATATCTATATTTTGGAAATTTAAAAACCATATGTGTTGTTGGTGGTTTTCTTTTGTTGATTTTGATGGGAGTTCTATGAGTTTCCTGGATTTGGTTATCTATTTCCTTCCCTAGATTAGGGAAGTTTTCAGCTACAATCTCCTTGAAAAACCTTCTGCCCCCATTCCCTCTTTTCTTCTTTGGGACCCCTATGATCCAAATGTTATTACTCTTTATGGAGTCATTGAGTTCTTTAAGTCTACTTTTGTGATCCAATATTTTTCTTTCCCTCTTTTATCTTCATTATTTTCCAGAATTTTATCTTCTATATCACATATTTTCTCTGTTTCTTCCATTCTTGTCATCATTACCACCATTGGTTTTGCATCTCGGTTATGGCTTTTTTTTTTTTTCGCCTTACCTTTTTTGGTCTTTTATCTCTGCAGCAAGGAACACCCTGGTGTCTTCTATGACTTTATTCTGCCCAGCTCGTATCTTTATGATTTTTGCTTTAAATTCTGGGTCAAGTATACATTACTTACATCTGTTTTTAATAGATCCCTGGCCATGACCTTTTCTTATTCATTCTTTTGGGGTGAATTCCTCCATCATGGCCTATTGTCTAGGTCTCTGTGTTCTTTTCTGTGTTAGGAAAGCCTGTTTACTGCTCCTAAGAGTAATGGCTTTATAAAGTAGAGGGTATATACTCTCCAGGGCCTTGCCCTTCAAAACGTATCAATGGTGTATGCTGTGTGTACTCTGCTGCTGTGTTTTGCCTGCTTTTTCCTTCAAGTCAGTCCTGTACAAAGTTTCTCCTTGCCTTCAGTGGGGATTGTTTGGACCCTGTCTAGAGTGTGGTGAGTTTTAACAAGCTTGCTCTGGTCTGCTTCTTAAAAGAAACCTAATGCTCTTTCTACTAGAGCTGATGTTTTGCAGAACACTATAGTCGGTGGACATAAGTGTCTGTGGTGGTTTTGTGATGGTCTTTGGGGAAGGGGCCCACAGCTTTGGTTCTCAGGCACACTTGCCTGAGAAAAGCAGCACCTGCAGAGGACAGGGTTGTGTGGTTTCGTGTAAGTAGTTTAGGCCGCCATTGTTGGTGCTGTGCTGCTTACTGAAGTTTATACTGAGGGGCAGAGGGGAGAAATGGTGCCAGCCTACTCCCACATCCTGGAGTTCACACCCACACTTTTCTGGGTGGCCCTCCCAGAAGAGCAGTTTCCCCTCATGTGTCCCAGGCATACCTCTGATCCCTGCCTTCACCCTGTCTGTATCTGGGTCATCTGCCCACCTGGCAGTGTAGTGAGTGCACCTATGTTGTATTCCAGGCAGGCTGGCTGAGTTTTTAAACAATAAACATTAGGAATCTGGCATGGTGGAGATCTTCCCTGGTCCTCTGGAGGAAGATCTCACTGTACTATGACTGAAGCAGGTTTATCCCATTAGGACAGTCACACCAAAGTGTAGAGGCATGGATTTTGCCATGAAGTACAGCAAAGAGCCGTGTCCATGTTAGTCATCCTCAGCAAGTGTCCCTCTGTTGAGGGATGAGACAGGGTAATGTTACTTGCAGGAACTTGCATCCCTGAAGATGCAATGCCATCTTTCCCAGATGCATTACAAGAAGGGGGAAATGTCTCTCTCAGTGAGACCCAGAGGATGCTGTGATCACGCCATCTGGTATAGACTATCTGCCCTCCTTCTCCATAGGAACACTGCAGCACCTACTGAGCTCCCCACCAGTCACAACATGGACCACTAAAAGTGAGCCCTCCTGGTTGTGAAAACTCATGAAAATAATTTCCTCTGGTTTTCCAAGTCAGTGACTTTGGGGAAGTATTTTCCTTGTGTGAATCCCTGTGTGCTTATCTCTTGCTCTCTCGCTCTCTATCTCTCTCCTGTCTCCATGACCAGGATTCCCTCCACTCTGAAGCAACCACAATCCTTTTCTCCCCCACATCTTGTCTCTGCACCTCCTACCTTCCACGATGTGGCCTCCTCTCTCCCTCTAGTTGTGCAGTTTGTTCTGTCAGGCCTCATATAGATTTCTTGGGTATTCAGAAGGAATTGATATTTATCTAGCCACTGTCAAGGTACAAGGCAAGCCTAGGTCCTCCTAACTTTGACATTTTAGCTCCTCAGTGCTATCTGGGTTTTTTGGTGGAGTCTTCCTAGATTTTCTATATAGAGTATCATGTCTCTGAAAATAGTGAAATTTTACTTCTTTCTTGCTGATTTGGGTGACTTTTATTTCTTTTTGTTGTCTGATTATTGAGAATAGGAGTTCCAGTACTATGTTAAATAATAGTGGTGAGAGTGAGGGGCGCCTGGATGGCTCAGTCGGTTGGGCGGCCGACTTCGGCTTGGGTCATGATCTCATGGTTCGTGGGTTTGAGCCCCACGTCGGGCTCTGTGCTGACAGCCATCTTAGAGCCTGGAGTCTGTTTCAGATTCTGTGTCTCCCTCTCTCTCTGACTCTCCCATTCTCGTGCTGTCTCTCTCTCAGAAATTAAAAAAAAAATAGTGGTGAGAGTGGACATCCCTGTCTTGTTCCTGACTAAAGAGGAAAAACTGTTTTTCCCCATTGAATATGATGCTAGTTGTGAATTTTAAATAGATGGCCTTTATGATATTGAGGCATGTTCTTCTAAACCTACTTTATTGAACGTTTTATCCTGAATGGATGTGATACCTTGTCAAATGTATTTTCTGCATCTATTCTAACGATCATATGGTTCTTATCCTTTCTTTTATTAATGTGGTGTATTTGTGAATACTGAACCACCCTTGAAACTCATGAATAAATCCCATTTGGTCATGGTGAATTATTCCTTTAATGTATTGTTAGATTCAGTTTGCTAGTATTTTATTGAGAAATTTTGCATCCATGTTCATCATGGATATTGGTTCTCTTTCTCAGTGGAGTCTTTATCTGGTTTTGGTATCAGGGTAACATTGGCATCATGGAATGAATTTGGAAGTTGTCTTTCCTTTTCTATGTTTTGGAATAGTTTAATAAGAATAGGTATTAACTCTTCTTTAAATGGTAGAATTCCCCTGTGACTCCATCTGGCCCTGGAATTTTGTTTATAGGGAAATTTTTGATTACTAATTCATTTTTTTGTTGGGTTATCAGTCTATTTAAGTTTTCTGCTTCTTCCTCTTTCAGTTTTTGTAGTTTATATGTTTTTAGGGATTTATCTATTTCTTCTAAGTTCTCCCATTTGTTGGCATATAGTTTTTCATAATATTCTCTTATTACTATTTGTGTTTCTGTGGTGGTAGCTGTTATTTCTCCTCTCTCATTCGTGATTTTTCTTCTGTTGTTGTTCCTTTTTCTTGTCTTTTTGATACATCTGGCTAGAGGTTTATCAATTTTATTAGTTTTTACAAAGAATCACCTTCTGGTTCTATTGATCTGTTCTGTATTTTTTCAGTTTCTATATCAATTATTTCTCCTCTCATCATTATTCTTTCCTTCCTTGTGCTGGCTTTGTATGTTGTTCTTTTTGTAGTTCCCTTAAGTGTAGGATTACGTTTTTTTATTTGATATTGTTTCTTGCTTCTTAAGTTAGACCTGTATTGCTATATATATCCCTCTTGGGACTGCTTTTGCTGCCTTCCAAAGGTTTTGGAGCATCGTGTTTTCATCTTCGTTTTCATATATATTTTTGTTTTTCTTTTTCCCCTTGATGTTTAATCTATTTGTATTTGTGGTCTTTCTAAATTTTTTCCTGAGATGATTCCAAGTTTCATAGTGTTGTGGTCAGAACAGTTGCATGATATGATCTCAATCTTTTTGTGTTTTTTTAGGCCTGATTTTTGACCTAGTATTTGATCTATTCTGTAGAATGTCCCATGTGCACTTGAAATAATGTGTATTCTGCTTTCTTGGGATGGAATGTTCTGAATATATATGTTAGGTTCATCTGGTCCAGTGTGTCATTCAAAGCCATTGTTTCCTTGTTTATTTTCTGTTTAGTTGATTGGTATGTTGAAGTAAGTGGTGTGTTAACGTCCTCTACTATTACTGTGTTATTATCCAATAGTTCCTTTATGTTTGTAACTAAATGTTACTACATATTTGAGTGCTTCCATATTCGGTGCACAAATGTTTACAATTTTAGGTCTTATTGTTGGACAGACCCTTTTATTATGATATAGTACCCTTCTTCATCTCTTGTTATGGTCTTTGGTTTAAAGTCTACTTTGTCCAATATACGTATTGCTACTCTGGCTTTCTTTTGACATCTTTTTGTGTGGTAAATATTTCTCCATCCTCTCACTTTCAATCTGCAGGTGTCTTTAGGTCTAGAATGAGTCCCTTGTAGGCAGCATATACATGGTATTGTTTTTTTAAATCTATTCTGGGGGCGCCTGGGTGGCTTAGTCGGTTAAGCGTCCGACTTTCGCTTAGGTCATGATCTCGTGGTTCGTGGGTTCGAGCCCCGCGTCGGGCCCTGTGCTGACTGCCGGCTCAGAGCCTGGAGCCTGTTTCAGTCTGACTCCCTCTCTCTCTGACCCTCCCCTGCTCGCGCTGTCTCTCTCTCTCTCTCCTAGAAATAAATAAAACATTAAAAAAAATTTAAATCTATTCTGACACTATGTATTTTGATTGGAGCATTTAGTCCATTTACATTTAGAGTAATTATTGACAAATATATATTTTGTGCCATTTTATTACTTGTTTTGTCATTGTTCTTGGAGATTTTCTCTGACATTATCTTTTCTTGTCTTTTTCACTTTTGGCTTTCTTATCCAAAGAGTCCCCTTTACTTAAATATTTCTTGCAGGGCAGGTTTATTGGTCATAAATCCTTTAGTTTTTGCTTGTCTGGGAAACTCTTTATCTCTCCTTCTATTCTGAATGATAACCTTACTGGATAGAGTATTCTTGTCTTCAGATTTTCCCCATTCAGCACTTTGAATATATCCTGCCACTCCTTTCTGTCTTGCCACCTTTCTGTTGAGAAATTTCGAGCTAGCCTTATTGGTCTTCCTTGTAAGCAAATGACTTCTTTTGTTTTACTGCTTTTAAGGTTTTTTCTTTATCAGTATATTTTCCAAATTTTATTACAATATATGTCAGTGTTGGCCTGCAATTGCTGATTTTGATGAGAGTTCTCTGTGCCTCCTGAATCTAGATGTCTTTCCTTTCCCAGATTAGGGAAGTTTTCAGCTATTATTTCTTCAAATAAATTTTCTACCACATTTTCTCTCAGTTCTTGTTCTGGGACTCCTATAATATGAATGTTACTCTGTTTGATGTAGTCATTGAGATCCCTAAGTCCATTGTCATGTTCCAGAAGTCTTCTCTCTTACTTTAATTCAGCTTTATTATTTTCCATTATATTATGTTCAATATCACTAATTCATTTCTCTGCTTCTTCAGCCTGTTGTTCATCACATCAAGCCTATTTCCAATCTTATTTATTACATTTTTCATTTCTGATTGATTCTTTTTAAATTCTTTTATCTCTGCAGTAAGGGTCTCCCTGATGTCTTCTATTCTTTTCTCAAGCCCAGTGAGTATCCTTTTGATTGTTGCTTGAAATTCTCATTCAGTCATCTTACTTATATCTGTTTTTCTTAGATCCCTGGCCATGGCCTTATCTTGGTCTCTCATTTGGGATGAATTCTTCCATCTTGGCATTTTGTCTAAGTCTCTGCCTTTTTCTGTGTGTTAGCAAACCCAGTAATGTCTCCTGCTCTTGAAACTAATGCACCCATTTCAACTTTTGCTGTCATGCTAGGGTGCCTTTAGGGTATAGAAACCTAGGATAACCTGGCTGGCATCCACTTCAGCTTTAGTTAGCCTGACAGGGTGCCCACTGCACAGTGTCCCCTGATACACTGGATTGTACCTACTTCAGCTTCATCTGTCCTGCTAGGGTGCCCTTAGCACTTAGAACCCCAGGACCCCCTGACCTGCACCAACATTGGCTTTAGCTATCTGGCCAAGATGCCACTGTGTGAAGATCTCTGGACTTCCAGCCCATGACATCCATAGCTCAAACCAGTCAGCAAAATTCATCAAGCATACACAGTCTACATGGGGACAGTTATACAAAAGACCATTTATACAAGTTAGGTGATGTGCCTATTTTACCTAATTCATAAAAACAAACAAAGTCAGGTATAATGGGGGAGTCAGAGGAATATGCTCCAAAAGAAAGAAAAAGACAAAACTTCAGAAATAGAACTAATTGAAATGGAGACAAGTAATGTGCCTGATAAAGAATTTAAAGTAATGATCTTAATTATGCACACTTGGTTGTAAAGAAGACCAGTAAAGAACTTTGAAACCTTCAAGAAAAATATACAAAATTTGAAAAAGAACTAATCAGAGTCAAATACAATAACTGAAATAATAGAATACACTAGAGGGAATCAACAGTAGATGATTGGATGCAGAAGAATGGATCAGTGATCTACAAGACAGAGTAGTGGAAAGCACTCAAGCTGAACAACAGAAAGATAAAGGAATTTAAAAAATGAGGACAGGTTAAGGGATATCTTGGACAACATCAAGGAAAAACATTTGAATATAGAAGTCCTAAGAGGAGAATAGAGGAAAGGCCAGGAAACTTTGAAGAAATGATAGGTGACAATATCTCTAATCCAGGGAAGGAAATATATATCCTGGTTCAAGAATGACAGAGAGCTCTAAATAAAATGAATCAAGGATATCCACACCATGACACATAATAATTAAAATGTCAAATGTTAAAGATAAAGACAGAATTTTAAAAACAAGTGAGAAGCAAAAGCCACATACAAGGGAAACCCTATAAGGGTATCAGCTGATTTTTCAGCATAAACTTTATGGGTCAGAAGGGAGTGGCATGATTTATTCAAAGTGCTGAAATGAAAAAAACCTAAAACAAAAAATACTCTAACCAGCAAACTTAGGATTCAGAATTGCAAGAGAGATAAAGAATTGCTGAGACGAAAAAGTTAAATGAATTTATCACCAGCATTAAAGGCTTTACTAGTCTTATAAATGTTAAAGGAACTTCTTTAAGTGGAAAAGAAATGGCTATAATTAGACATAAGAAAATTATTATCAAAAAGATGTAAAATATGGCAGTATATACATAAAATGTGGAGAAGGGAGTAAGAGAAAAGATTTTCCAAGAATGTGTTTGAACTTAAATGATCCTCAATTTAATATTTAGGCTGCTACATACATGGAATGTTATTTAAGAACCACATGATAACTACAAAACCAAACCCTATAATCAATGCACAAAAAATAAAAAGAAAAAAAGCCAAATATAACACTATAGAAACTCATCAAACACAAAGAAAGTGCAAGAGAAGAAGAAACAGATAAGAACTATAAAAAACACCAGTAAATTTTAACAAAATGGCAATAAGCACATACTTATCAATAATTATTTTCAATGTAAATGATCTAATTGCTCCAATCAAAAGATATAATTTGGTGGGATAGATAAAATGAAAACCCATCCATATGCTGCCTAGAAGAAATACCTCAGACCTAAAGACAAAGACTGACATGAAGGGATGAAAACATTTAACATTGAAATATAGCTAGGGTAGCAATAATTATATCAGAGAAAATAGTGTTTGAAACAAAAACTGTAACAAGAGACAAAGAAAGGTATTACATAGTGATAAAAGGATCAATCCAACAATAGGATATAACAATTGTAATAATTTATGCACCTAACATAGGAACACCTACATACATAAAACAAACATTAATGGACATAAAGACAGAAACTGATGGTAATACAATAATAATAGGGGACCTTAACGCTCCACTTACATCAATAGATACATCATCCAGACAAAAAAAAAAAAAAATCAACAAGAAAACAGAGATCACATGTT
>NW_027531916.1:76555-77346 GCF_008692635.1 Crocuta crocuta
CATGTTTGGTCAAAAAACAAACTTAAAAAAAAATTAAGATCAAAATCATACCATGAATCTTTTCTGGCCACAATGCTATGAAACTAGAAATAAATCACAAGGAGAAAAAAAAAAGCTAGAGAAAACACAAATATATGGAGGCTAAAGAACATGCTGCTAAACAACAAATATATCAGTGAAGAAATAAAAGAAATTCAAAGGAATAAAAGCACGTAAAGGTAAGAATGTAGACAAAACGGACTAATATCTTTAGAATGCAGTGAAAAGAGCTCTAAGAGGGAAATATAGAGAAGTATAAGCCTACCTCATGAAACAAGAAAAAGCTCAAATAAATAATCTAACTTTATACCTAAACGAATTAGAAAAAGAAGAACAAACAAAGCCCAAGATGAATCAAAATAAGGAAATAATGAAAGTTGGAGGAGAAGTAAATGTCACAGAGACTAAAAGAGCAATAGAAAAATATTACTGAAACCAAGATCTTATTCTTTGTAAAGATAAACAAAATTAATAAACCCTTAGCCAGACTCATCAAGAAAAAAGAGAAAGGAGCCAAATAAGCAAAATAAATAAAAGGAGAAATAATAACTGATATTACAGAATTACAAATGATTGCCAGGCAATACCATGAAAAATTATATGGCAACAAATTGGGCAATCTAGAAAAAAAATGAATAAATTACTGTGAACATACAGTCTTCCAAAAGTGAATCAGAAATAAATAGAAAATCTAACAGACCAATTACGAGTAACAAAATTGAATCAGTAGTCAAAAAACTACCAAAATATAA
>NW_027531916.1:77989-82269 GCF_008692635.1 Crocuta crocuta
CAAAATATAAAAGTCCAGGACCAGATGGATTCACAAGTAAATTATACCAAACACTTAAAGAAGAGTTACTAATTATACTTCTTAAACTATTTTAAAAAATAGAAAAGAAAGAAAAGTTTCCAACTATATTTTCCAAGGCCAGCATTACCCTGATACCTAAACCAAAGACAACACATAAAAAAAGACTATGGGCCAGTATTCCTCATAAACATAGATGTGAAAATCCTCAAGAAAATACCAAATTGCATTCAATTATACATTAAAAGATCATTTACCAAAAACAAGTGGTATTCCAGGGATGCAAGGATAATTCAATATTTGGAAATCAATCAACATGATACACCACATTAACAGAATGAAGGATAAAATCATATGATCATCTCAATAGATTCCCTAAAAGCATTTGACAAAGTCAAAATCTGTTCATGATAAAAACTCTCAACAAAGTGGGTTTAGAGGAAGTGTACCTCTACAAAATAAAGGTCATATATGAAAAATCCACAGCTAACATCATACTCAATAATGAAAAACTGAGAGCTTTTTCTCTAAGTTCAAGAAGACAAGGCTCTCTTGCTGCTTTTATTCAGTATGGAAGTCCTAGAATTACAATCAGACAAGAAAAAGAAATAAGACGCATCCATATTGGTAAGGAAGAATTTAAGCTTTCGCTATTTGCAGATGACCTGATTCTATACCTAGAAATCCCTAAATACCCCACCAAAAAAACAAGCAAACAAAAAAACATTAGAAGTAACTAATAAATTCAGTAAAACTGCAGGATACAATATCAACACCCAGAAATCAGTAGTGTTTCTATGCATTAACAACAAAGTAGCAGAGAAATGAAGAAAATGATTGCATTAACAATTGCACCAAAAAGATTAAAATATTTAGAAATAAACTTAACCAAGGAGGTAAAAGACCTGTCCTCTGAGAACTATAAAACATGGAAGGAAAAGATTGAAGATGGCACAAACAAATGGAAAGATATTCCATGCTCATGTATTAGGAGAAAAATATTGTTAAAGCGCCTATGTAACCCAAAGAAATCTATTAACTCAGTGCAATCCTTACCAAAATACCAACAGCATTTTTCACAGAACTAGAACAAATAATCCCAAAATTTGTATTAAACCACAAAAGACTCTGAATAGTCAAAGCAATCTTGAGCAAAAAAGGACAAAGCTGTAGGTATCACAATCCCAAATTTCAAGATATACTATAAAGTTGTAGTAATCAAAAAAATATGGTACTGGCACAAAAATAGACACATAGATCAAAGGGATAGAACAGAGAAATAAACCCATAATTACATGGTCGATTAATCTATGACAAGGGAGCCTAGAATATACAATGGGGAAAAACAGCCTCTTCAATAAATGGTGTTGGGAAATCTGGACAGCTACAGGCAAGAATGAAACTGGACTATTTTCTAACATTATAAACAAAATAAACTGCAAGTGGATTAAAGACCTCAATGTGAGACCTGATACTATAACACTCATAAAAGAGAAAACAGGCAGTAATTTCTCTGACATGGGCTATAGCATCATTTTTCTAGATAAGTCTCCTAAGACAAGGGATATAAAACCAAAAGTAAACTTTAAAAACTACATCAAAATAACATATGTTTGCACGTATAGGAGGATTAGGAGGAACTTGACGGAGGAACAAGGGGGAGAAGAAGGGCGGAAATGGTGGGGGAAAGGGAGAGAGGCAAACCATGAGAGACTCTTGAATGCTGACAAAAACTGAGGACTGATGGATGTGGGGGGGAGGGGGGATGGGCATGGAGGAGGACCCTTGTGGGGATGAGCACTGAGTGTTATGTGGAAACTAATTTGACAATAAACTATTTGTAAAAAAAAAAAAAAAAAACTACATCAAAATAAAAAGCTTTTTCACAGTAGTGCCTGGGTGGCTTAGTTGGTTAAGCGTCCAACTCTTTATTTCAACTTAGGTCATGATCTTATGATTCATGAGATCAAGTCCGTGTCAGGCTCTGTGTTAACAGTGCAGAGCCTGCTTGGAATTCTCTCTCTCTCTCTCTCTCTCTCTCTCTGCCCTTCACTCACTCATTCTCTCTCTCTCTCTCTCTCTGAAAATAAATGAACATTTTTTAATAAAATTTTTTTTATGTTTATTTTTGAGAGCAAGAGAGCGTGTGAGCGGGGAGGGGCAGAGCGAGAGAGAGACACAGAATCTAAAGCAGGTTTCAGGCTCTGAACTGTCAGCACAGAGCCTGACATAAGACTCGAATGCACAGACCGTGAAATCATGACCTGAGCTAAAGTAGGATGCTTAACCAACTGAGCCACCCAGGTGCCCCAATAAATATTTTATATTTTTTTAATTTTAAATTAAAAANCAAAGTAGACATACAGATGGCCAACAGACACACAAAAGCTGCTCATCATTACTAATCATTAGGGAAATGTAAATCAAAACCACAATGAGATATCACCTCACACCTGTCAGAATGGTTGAATCAAAAACACAAGAAGTAAAGAATGTTGGCAAGAATGTGGAGGATAAGGAACCTTCATGCACTGTTAGTGGAAATGTAAATTGTTGCAGCCACTGTTGAAAATAGTATGGAGGCTCCTCAAAAAAATAAAAATAGAAAGATTATGTTTTTCCAATAATTTCATAGTTGGTTTTTACCCAAAGAAAATTAAAACACAAATTTGGAAATATATATGCATTTTTGTTTATTGCAGGAGCATTTGCAATACCAGGATATGAAAGCAATCTACATTTCCATTGAGAGATGAATGGATGAGGAAGATGTGATATATATAATGGAATATTAGCCATAAAAAAGGATAAGATTTTTGCCATTTGTGATAGCATGGATGGACATAGATGTTATTTTGCTAAATGAAATCATTCACACTGAAAAAGACAAACATCACAAGATTTCACTCATGTGGAATCTAAAAAAAACAAAGAGAAACAGACCAAAGGCAGAATCAGACCTACAGAGAACAAAGCTGATGGTTGCCAGAGTAAAGAAGGATTGGGGTACACAAAATTGGTGAAGGGGAGAGGGAGATACAGGCTTCTAGTTCTGGAATGGATAAGTCATGGGCATAAAATGCACAGCATAGAAAGTATAGTCAATGATATTCTAATAGTGTTGTATGGTAACAGATGGTAGCTACACTTGTGAGCATAGCATAATGTATAGTCAAATTACTAAGTTGAACACCTCAAATTAATGTAACATTGTGTGTCAACTATACTAAAAAATAATTTAAAAAACAAAGATATTATCTCATGGCACTGAGAATTATAATCATGAAGGAGTTAAAAAATTTAATGTTTGTTTATTTTATTTTTTTTTTACAAATAGTTTATTATCAAATTAGTTTCCACATAACACCCAGTGCTCATCCCCACAAGTGTCCTCCTCNGCTCAGCATAACACCCTCAAGGTCCATCCATGTTGCTACACATGGGAATGGAGGAATGTTTATTTATTTTTGAGACACAGAGAGACAGAGCATGAGCAGGCGAGGGGCAGAGAGTGAGGGAGACACAGAATCTGAAGCATGCTTCAGGCTTTGAGCTGTCAGCACAGAGCCCTTCGTGGGGCTTGAACTCACGGACTGTGAGTTCTGTGACCTGAGCCAAAGTTGGACATGTCCTGAGCCGAAGTCGGACACTTAACAGACTAAGCCACCCAGGCACCCCGAAGAAGCAGTTTTTAAGCTAGTTGGGTAAAATAGAAAGACTTCATAAAAATACATTGTTTTATTTTTCAACTAGGATAGTATCATCCACATCTTTGAAAACAGTCATATGAAGGCAAAGTTGTTTTTGATGACTTTGGCTGTTTTGAGCTTGTCCAAAACTTTCAGGTGAATAAAAAGTAGGAGAATGAATAAGTTCATGACATATGAATATATTTTAAAATAGTGTTTAGAAATAGATGTTCCAGGTGGTTCTGTTAAGATAATCATACAGAGGCAGTGATATAAATGCAAATCTGAAGTTGTCTCTTGGTCAGTCAACTAATAGGATACACATAGAAGAGGTAAATTGATTTTACACTCAACTAAATTATAACTTTAATAAATCGAAAATATGTAGGTAGAAAATAGAAGGCTTCAGAGTTTGGGGGCAGTGAGAACCAAGTGGAAAGGGGTTAAATATTAATGTTTCCTATCTCATCTTCACTTATTTCTCCTACTGTTCCCCCTTGATTTTTTATATCTCACAGAACCTTCAACTCTCAGCATCAAGTAGCTTTGCCATTGTTAGTCACTCTTGATAAA
>NW_027531916.1:83280-84426 GCF_008692635.1 Crocuta crocuta
TAATTCTTGATTAAGAGGAAACCTAGGATTTATATTTGTGTTGCGTTCCTCTGAACCATATTACTTCAATAAGTGCTTTCTAATTGTTCAGGGTAATTTATGTATGCTGTGACAGTGGATTGGTAAGATAATGACAATTTTGACTAATTGTTAACCTACGTTCTTTAAAGTTCCAATGGCAAAACGTTTGCTTCCCTTGTACAGTGAATTGCATTTTATTTTTATTGAAATTCTTCTATGCCACAGTCAGATTTTTTAGAATATGCAACATTATCAGGATCTGGGTGTGATATTATCTTAATTTGCAAAATTGATTTAAATACTTCAGTTAAAGTTACGGAAAATTTCTTTCCAAACCATAAACATACTTCAAAAACACTGCTTAAATGTGCTTTTTACTATAATAAATTCTCCACCCCACAAAGTTGGAAGTCTAAACATTGAAATTTTCAAAGTGAGATTGACTAGTTTTTAATGTTCTTTCAAATGGTGAGAAAATTTGAAAATTTTGTTTATCAGATGAACATATGGGAAGGGGTAAAAACAAAGAGAGTGGGAAACAAACTATAAGAGATTCTGAATGGGAGAGAACAAACTGGGGGTTGATGGATGGAGGTAGATGGAGGATGGGCTAGATTCCTGATGGGTATCAAGAAGGGCACTTATGATGAGCCCTAGGTGTTGTATGTAAGTGATGAATCACTGAATTCTACTCCTGAAATCAATATTGCACTATATGTTAACTAACTAGAATTTAAATAAAAATTTAAAAAGAAAACTTTGTTTATAATATTAAGAAAATGCATGTAAATGTATTTACACGTTACTGTATAAACTATTATTACATGTCTTTATATCTATAAAATTTCCTTTTGAAATCTATGTCTTTAATTTTCTTAGTAACCTTTATTCAAATAAGATACTTGTATAAAGGTCTTCTCTTTTATGCCTTTTTTTAATCTAGAAAGAAATTATTTTTCTTCATAGTATTTGAATTTTCTTACATTGTGATGCAAATTCAAGCTGTTTGTAGCTGGTATAATGGAATAAATGAAATGGGATTTTCAGCTGAGATGTTTGAGGTCTTTACCTAAGATAAAGTACTTTTTTATAAGCTTAACTAGAAAAACAGACTATTTTTCTGGT
>NW_027531916.1:84435-89406 GCF_008692635.1 Crocuta crocuta
TCAGCAATGACTCTTCTAAACTTCAACTTTAAATGCTTTGCATTTTCAATGATTTATGCCTTCTTTTAGGCCAACTGGGAGGCTTTTCTTCATTCTGTCTGAAAAAGGTCTTTTTGTGTAAATGGTGCACGTATTGAGGCAAACTTTACTTGGGGCTTACTTAATGAGAGTCTCTTGAAATATTTCTGAGTGTAATGTATAATTTAGGAGCAAGTGTGCCACTGTGTTCTTTTCTCAGAATCATTGTATTCTTTTTTCAGGTGACATGCATCTGGAGAATAATAAGCAGTCTTCAATGTAAANGAGCAGAGACCAAACATAATGAAGTGCCATTAGACTAGTCAGCTTTCTATCTAAAAAATATTGTTGCTAATTTCGCAACTCATATCCATGTAGGTGCATAAGAAATACTGAGCACAGGGATGGGGGCTGTTCAGTAGGTATGTTACAGAAGAGTCTACATAACACACATACCAATCAACCTGGGAGTGAATAAACTACTACAGCACCATGAAATCAGATGTATAGAAACTTACATCAAAGTTATCTGAAATTTCTAGCTTTGCTAACATTGTTTAAGAAAACTACAAAAGAAACAATTTTATGCATATGGTTTTAATAAAGGATACAGGAAGATAAAGCTTGTTAGTATTTGTGGATATTTCTGTAGCAAGACACATGATTTTAAGAATACTGTAGACAATAACTCTGAGTAGATTGGTGGAAAAAAGGATTTGTAGCAAATCGGCAAGTCGAGCTTAACTGCTGAGGGCCCCAGTGCTTTTGTTTTTCTGGCTCTCCAATATATTTCATATATTACCAAGACTAAGTACCCGCTTTCCTGCTGTGTCTCTTTGCTTATTTAGCCAGCAGAGTGATGGCATTATTCCTTGAATGCATCTTACCTTATTGTTTTTTGTTTTTCCGTTACTGCCATTCCCTACAAAAAATATGTTTCCTGATATACTGCACTCATCTTAACTCATTCTGCTGATGGCCACATATCAGTCTGTTACAAAGAACAAATTTAATGGTTTTAAACACTGCAGGACACAGCCCTAACCCTTTTGGGAAAGCAAACAGTTGTTGGGTGCATGCTATTAGGAGCCACCCATTCATTATTATATTACATAACACCTGCATGCAAAAGACTACAACTTAATATGGTACATTACAGCTAAGGTTAAAGAAATGCAGATGTTCCATACCTCATAAACCATTTCCTACTGATTGGATGGAACTCATACATTTTCTAAGAACATAGGACTTGCGAAAGGGTTTAACAATCTTGTCTTTTGCACCGACTGAATACCATAGCTACTCTGGAAGTAGAGGTTTTAGAATTTATAAATGGAGTATTCTTCACTTGCAGTGACTGCTGGACTTTTTTCTAAAAGGAGAAGACAAGAATCATTCCTTTAAAGTATTTGCACCTGACGACCAAGCAGCTGCTTTGAGGGAAGTATGTAGTGTGTGTGTATGTGTGCACACATGTATGTAGTAGATATATATGTGTGATGAGGGGTAAAAGGGATAAGCTTTGCATGACTGTTACATTCCTATGAATATGGGCCATGTTAAATCTCAGGTGCATGTCACAATAACATACATTCAATATTCTTAAAATCTACTTGCTTGGGATTGTGCTTAAATCTCCAATAACCTCAATGTCTACACTTTGTGTAATTTGGCATAAATACAGGGAAGCATATTCTTTTCCCTGGCAAAGACAGCCCTGAGATTGGGTTCTATGGCTGCCAGAGGAGGCACTGGCTGATGTTACATAGTGTGAAATATATGAGTTACATGGGACCAGTGTAGGAAAGAGACATATATTACATTTATATCACATAGAAAATAAGAATTGTTTAATTGTATACTTTTAGATTTTGAACAAAGTGAAACTTCTGAAATGTGATCCTGCCCTAATTGATCTCAGTGTTCTAAGCTGTTCCGTGGTAATTCCAGTATTGGGAAGCCACATCAATCTAAAATGCACTGGACATGATAACTGAGTTCTGCCCCAGACAGCTATGTGCTTTTGGAGGGCACTTCATTTTTTTTTTTTTTTGCTCTTAATTTTTCCAGATGTAACATGGGTAAAATAATTTCTATTCCAAGGACATTGTTAGCATGAATTGAAGAACTCTAATAAAGTACTCTAAACTCTTCAAGAACAAGTCAGCAATGAGAGCATGGAAGAAAGAATGGAGCACACTGGTTAGCTTAGAAATACTTTATGGTTCAAGTTTTCATTCCAGTCCTTCAATGAAAGACTTATATAAGAGCACTAGGGAGTTACATAGCACCTTTAGCAGTTTTAGGATCCTAATAATGAATATCTTCATTTTGCAAATGGGGAATATGGGTACCAAAAATTGGGGAATGAGATCCCACAGAGGTTATTTGACAGGGCCTCAAGGAAAATAAGCAACAGAGCCAGCTCAAGATATACTAATTATTAAGTTAATATCTCTGTCAATCAATAATCAATCAATGAGGGGGAGGCCTATGTACAGTAGTCAATACTCAATGATCTATGGATAGGGATATTATGAGAGTCTATAAACTAGTGGAATAAAGGTGCTAAGATAGGAATACGGTTTATTTCTCCAAGCCCCCCACTTAAAATTCTTATTTGGCCCTTTGAAGATGACTTAAGTCAGCTTTGCATATAGCTCTTCCAAGCTTTACTCTGCCAGTACTCTCCTATAATTTCTTGATACTGTCTTTTATGACTTGATTTCTATCAGTGTCAAACTCTGATACACTCTATGCATCAAGGAAGTTGTTGATTCCTTCCTGACTTTGAATCATAGTTAGAAGCTACGCTGCCTAAACTTTGGCACAGGATGATAGGTGGGAAAGAGAAAGACTTTTTTGAGGCTCACTGGTTGTGGAGTAAATAACATCCTGTCTTTAGAGAAAGGTAGATTAGTATATCAATAAAAGGTTAGGTTTGTCTATCATAAGACCATGTGAATGGCCAAATAAACTTTCAAGAAAAACCTAAACAAGAGAGTGTTTCAGAGGAAAAGAGGAAGGAGAAAAATCTTCCCATCTGAACATACATGAGGTCATTGTGAAACTTAGTGTGTATTGTCTTCTAGGTTGCTTCTTAGCACCTGAGTTTGAGAAACGTTCCCTGGCCCTAATAGATTTTGTCATGTCTAGTATTTTTTCAAGTGAAATGCTGGCTACAATCCATTTAATTTATGGTAAAAGTCTTACTTTGACCAAAATCACCTAGAGGTTCCAAATGAACAAGTTTTTGTTTCCTTAAGTAGCTGAATTGCTCACTTTCTCACCTCCACTGGAGTCTGAGCACCAAATAGTTTGTAGTAGGCAAATTTTCTTTTACTCAAAAAGGTTTTAGGGGGCACAGTTTTGTAATCCTAATGTGCTTCTAGGAGCTCAACTCTTTGCTATCTATAAGATGCTTCTATTTCCCACTAATCTCTGTAAGAGTTGGGACTTCTGTTGTCAGCAGCTGGGCACTAGAACACTGGATGAGAAATTAAAACCATCAATTTTCATAGGTATTATTATTATAAAGAAGCATTAGTGTTCATAATCATTGATTTGGGCACTAGGACTAAATGAAAGTTTGAATATAAACAAATGGAGAAATGTAAACTATATTAATGGCTGAACTACCACTGAAGCTACAAAAAGGAACAAAAGAAAACAAAAGCATTGACATATTACTATGGGTTATCATTATCTGTACACTAAGCCCTGCTGTGAAAACACAGATACTTAGTGCTAATCCTTATGCTAATTTCAACTTTGAAACTTTACCCTATGAACAGTATTGTAATTAAACCTGAAAATTACCCTTAAGCCCCTTAACAAAACCTATGGTCCATAACTTAGGGTTATGGTTTTTTGTTCATCACAAGAACAATTAATACAGGAACAAAAAGCTAGGTAGCAGAAAAAATAACAAAAGTAACTGGAGAATTTTACCAAAGCCTGACATTAAAAGTCTTTAAAACACTAATACTTCTCTTTAATAAAGTGGAAATCTGATCTTCTCTATTAGTTGTGGTGCTTTCAGGAACATCACACATTTATGACAGAGAACAGGCTTTGTTCAGTTCCCAATATGAGGACCTTGATTATGGGGTGTTGAATCTGCCACTTGAATTTTAGATGCCTGATATGAGGAATGGTGTTCACAGCCCAGCAAATATTTAAATTGCTATTTAGGGGGGAAAAAAGCAGGGTTGAATAAAAACCTTGGATTTTTTTTTTTATGTTTTATTTATTTCTAGGAGAGAGAGAGAGAGACAGTGTGAGCAGGGGAGGGTCAGAGAGAGAGGGAGTCACAGACTCTGAAACAGGCTCCAGGCTCTGAGCTGGCAGTCAGCACAGAGCCTGACGCGGGGCTCGAACCCACGAACTGTGAGATCACGACCTAAGCGAAAGTCGGACGCTTAACCGACTAAGCCACCCAGGCGCCCCAAAACCTTGGATTTTTTAACTCTGATTTTCAGAATACCAAAGCAGAATTTTGTGTAAAAATGCTGCACATATGCATGCTTATAAACTCACAGGCACACAGCAGCAAACATATCTGATTTCCCTCAATACCACAAAGACCCTGTAAAGATAATTAACAGTCCTTCCACAGGAGTGAATGACTCCATGGAAGTCTTTTGAATTTCTCTTTACCTGAAAAGAGGAATAAAAAGAGTCTCTGGGGAAGTATATATGTTACATTCAGGTTTTTACAGACTGGGGAGGGGAAATGAAGAAAGAGGAAGACTGGCTTGAATTAATTGCTACCAGATTGATGAGTTCAGTTACTAAATTAAATAACTTGTAAAGTCCTGAAACATCTATCTGCACAGCAAGTATTTGATGGAATGCTTTTAAATTGTGAAGCTTTCAATCCACAATGGTGACTTATTTTGAAGATTAAAATGGTTCCCAACCTTGAATTCCATAAACCTCATGGGAGATGGA
>NW_027531916.1:89524-93916 GCF_008692635.1 Crocuta crocuta
TACATGGTAACATCTATCGACAATAATATGCAACTGTTAAAATTATATTTATGAAGCATATGGGTCAGCACTGAAAAATGCTAAGTGAAAAGAGCAGGATGAAAAATCATATAATAATGTTATAATAATTTTTAACCCATAAATTGTACCTGGAACCAAAGACTGAGAAAATATATTAGATTGTTCAAAGTGGTGGGTTCACAAGTAATTTATTTTTATTTTCACTACTTTCTACTTGTATTTTCCACATTTTCTCAAGTAAATATATAACTGATAATTCAAAAATATTTATCTTTAAATTCACATGAAAATAACATGAGCTTTGAGAGTGGACAATTCTGAATCTGAATTCTAGCTCTGAAACTTGTAAACTCTGTGACTCTGGACAAATAACGTCAATGGACCTTAGTTTCTTCATCTGTAAAATAAGCACAATAAAATCTATCTAAAACAACATCTGGCATATAGTAGGCACTGAAGTAGCTATAAGCTTTCTGGAAAACAATTAAGCCACATATTTCAAGAGTTTTTAAAATTAAGTTCATACCAGTAGTTTTGCTTCTAGGATTCTATCATAAGATAATGATTATAAATGGGAAAAAAAGATTAATGTTCAATGATAATATTTATGGCCTTATTCATAATAGTGAAAAATTGGATAAAATCTTAATGTTCGAAAGCATAAAATTGATTAAATTAACAATACCTTGATATAATGGGAAGCTACTTTTGGCATTAATGACAACTGAAGAATTCAAAACTGACAATATGATCTCAGTGTTTGAAAAATATTTGTAGAAAATATTACAAAGGATAGAACAAAATGTTAACATGGCTTATCTTTAGGTGGTGGAATTATAGGTGATTTTAATTTTCTTCATAATTTTTTCTTTTTGTTGTAAATATGCTTATATACTTTTTAAATGTTTATTTGTGTGTGTGTGAGAGAGAGAGAGAGAGAAAGAAAGAGAGACAAAAAGACAGAGAGAGAGAGAGGACGCTAGCAGGGGAAGGGCAGAGAAAGAAGGAAACACAAAAGCTGAAACAGGCTCCAGGCTCCGAGCTGTCAGCACAGAGCCCCACGCGGGGCTGGAACTCATGGACTGTGAGATCATGACCTGAGCTGAAGTNAGTTTTTTTAATTTTTAAATTTATTATTTTTAATGTTTTTATTTATTTGTGTGAGAGAGAGACAGCATGAGCAGGGGAAGTTCAGAAAGAGAGGGAGACACAGAATCTGAAACAGGCTCCAGGCTCTGAGCTAGCTGTCAGCACAGAGCCTGATGTGGGGCCAAACCCACGAACCGCGAGATTTTGACCTGGGCCGAAGTCGGATGCTTAACCTACTGAGCTACCCAGCGCCCCTTTAATTTTCAAATTTAAAGTAAAATGAACTTTTGTTTGGTGTACTATGAGCTTTTACACATGTGTAGAATCTTGTAACCACCATCTCAGATAGAATACAGCTGTTATATTTTTATACAAATTTTGAGTGAACACAGGTTTTCATTTCTGTAGGGGAAATATTCAAGAATGAAATTACTGGGTCGTATAGTAAATGTATATTTAACTTTATACGAAACTTTATAACAAACTGCCAAGCTGTCTTCCAGAGTACCTGTGCTATTGTGCATTCCCACCAGAAATGTATGAGAATTCCAATTGTTCTGCATTCTTGTCAATACTTGGAATTGTAGTATTCAAGTATACTTGAAACCTTTTTGTAGGTTCTTTGAATTATCTATGTAGACAATCATGTTGTCTGCAAATCAGGATAGTTTTATTTTTCTTTTCCAGAATGCCTTTATATCTTATTCTAGCCTTATTGTATGTGTTAGACTTTAATTATGATATGGGATAGCAGTGATATGAGAGACTGTGTGAAGTTGTGGTTAATAGAAGAAAGAACTACTGGTAAGTAGGTAAGTAGTGACGATTTTTCAAGCCAGTTTAGGCTGGAGACCACAAATAATCTCAGTTGTGTTATTTGTAATAAGTGCAATCAGTATTTATAATCGGTTATATTATTTTTGTGGTAGTTCTCAGAAGCCTGACTATAGGAATGGAAAAGGCAGACAGATTGAATCTGGATTTTATTTTTTCTGGATGAGGCAGTGGAGTTAGGGAGATAAGAATATTGGCAAGAAATGCCTTTTGTAACAACATAGATGGGCTTAGAGGGTATGATGCTAAGTGAAATAAGTCAGACAGGAAAGACAAATACTATATGATCTCACAATATGTGGAATTTAAGAAACAAAACAAATGAACATAGAAGATGAACAAAAAAACCCAGACTCTTAAATACAAAGAACAAACAGGTGGTTGCCAGAGGGAAGGTTGAGGGGGGAGAAGTGAAACACATAAAGAAAAACAAGAATACAACTTATCTTAATGAACAGTGAGTAATGTATACAATTGTATCATACATATAATAAACATAAGTTTATTATCTAAACTTATAATTTACTTTAAATTATAATTTATTGGCAAGAGAAAAGTTGAAGGCTCTATCGAGTCAAAGCTACATAGAGAAGGGAGTAACAAGGTAAAAATTAAATTTGTACTTATATTTTTGTTACATTTTACTTCAGTGTTTTCCTACATACATAAATACATTTTAACACTGAAAAGTTTTACATAAAAATTTAAAATGTAATTTTATAATGTTTTCAAGGTTCATCCATGTTGTAACACCTATTCTTTTGGTTGCCAAATAGTATTCCGTTACATGGATATACTACATTTTATACATCTATTTATCAGCAGATAGACATTAGGGTTGTTTCCACTTTATGGCCATTATGAATAGCTGCTGTGAACATTCATGTAGAAGTTTTTGTGTGGACATATGCTTTTATTTCTCTTTGTTATATACAAGGACTGGAATTTCTGGGCCATATGGTATTTTTATGTTTAACATTTTGAAGAATTGTCAAACTGTTTTCCAAAGTGATTGTTCCATTTTATACTCCAACCACCAATGTATGAGGGTTCTGATTTTTCCACATTATTGTCAACACTATTATCAGTCTTTTGGATCCTAGTGGATATTAAGTGGTATATTGTAGTTTTGATTTGCATTCCTCTAATGGTTAATAATGTTAGGCATCTTTTCATGTGCTTATTTCATAGTTCATATGATTATTTGCATATGGAGAAATGTCTATTCAGATCCTTTATCATTTTTTTTTTTAAATGTTTTTTTTTTATTTATTTTTAGGAGAGAGAGAGAGAGACAGCGTGAGCAGGGGAGGGTCAGAGAGAGAGGGAGTCACAGACCGAAACAGGCTCCAGGCTCTGAGCTGGCAGTCAGCACAGAGCCCGACGCGGGGCTCGAACCCACAACCGCGAGATCATGACCTAAGCGAAAGTCGGACGCTTAACCGACTAAGCCACCCAGGCGCCCCCCTTTATCATTTTTTTAATAATTGGTTTTTCTTTATATTATAGAATTGTAAATGTTCTTCATAGATTCTGCATACATACAAGTATCTTATCAGATATTTGATTTGCAAATATTTTTTCACCAAAGGCCACATATATAATTCCATGAAGTCATGAATTGTGTGAAATGTCCAGAATAGGCAAATCTATAGAGACAGAAAGGTATACTAGTGGTTGCCTAGAAGGAATGGAGGGATTGGGAGTGACTGCTAAAGGGTATGGGGTTTCTATATATTCTAAATTAATTGTGGTGATGGTTGTGCAACTGAGTGAATATCCTAAAAACTACTGAATTGTACATTTTAAGTGGTCAAATTATATGGTATTGTGAATTATATCTCAATAAAGATGATAAAAAATGTACTTTTAAAATTAAACTGCACTCATACAGCTTTTTAACATAACTATTAATTATTCTTCAAAATTACTCTGAATGGTACAAACTATTTCATCATAATAATGTAGCAATTTATTTCACTATTCCTCTATTGTTAGATATTTCATGTTGTTTCCAATTCCTGATATTATAATAAATTGATAATGAAAAGTTGTGCAAATCACTAATTATTTCATTAAAATACATTCCTAGAATCTGATTTTCAGATATAATTATATATGAACATTTTATAGTTTTTATGTATTTTGTTAAATTGCCTTAAAAATGATATATGACTTTCTACTTACATCAGCATCACATAAGAGTATTTGTTTCAACATGTCTTTGCCAATACTGGGTACTATAATCGTAAAAAATGGCTGCTTTGGTAGACAAAAATTGATATTTTGTGGTATTTTAATTTATATTTCTTTCGAATAAAGTTGAAAAAAATTTTTTTTTAATATTTTTATTTATTTCTAGGAGAGAGAGAGAGAGAGAGACAGCGTGAGCAGGGGAGGGTCAGAGAGAGAGGGAGTCACAGACTGAAACAGGCTCCAGGCTCTGAG
>NW_027531916.1:97008-110352 GCF_008692635.1 Crocuta crocuta
GGAGAGAGAGAGAGAGAGAGACAGCGTGAGCAGGGGAGGGTCAGAGAGAGAGGGAGTCACAGACTGAAACAGGCTCCAGGCACTGAGCTGGTAGCACAGAGCCCGACGCGGGGCTCGAACCCACGAACCGCGAGATCATGACCTAAGCAAAAGTCGGACGCTTAACCGACTAAGCCACCCAGGCGCCCCTAGGTAACATTTATTGAACCAACTCTGTTTGCATGGAAGACAAAGCCTTTTCAGAAACTGGCAATGGGCTACAGCCTCCTCGCAGAGACTGCTCTTTAGACATGCGTGCCAATGAGTTGACACTTATTCTTTCCTATTAAAGGGTATATATTTAATTTAGAAANTCATTGTATTTATCCATTTCCTACTGGTTGTATTTTTTCCTTTCTGATTTGCAAGATTTTTGTAAATTAAGGATGTTAAATTTTGTGTGTTATATGTTTTGCAAATGTTTCTACAAGTTTGTCTTTTCATTTTGAAGGAAATATTTAGAATCAGTGCTTTTTATGTAACAGTTGTAGCAACAATTTCTTTTTTAATCTACAAAAATTTGGGCCCAAATTATAAAAAAATATGTTAACATTTGTTAATTTTAAGTTGTAAATAAATGGATATTTACTTTAACTTAAAATTTTTGGGGAGATGGAGTGCTATGCACATGAATTCTATGTAATGTTTACAGAAAGGGAGACACATATAAGGGCTATTAGTCAAGCTTTATAAATTATATATATAGAACTTCTGCTTACGTGAATAATACAAGAGTGAAGAATTTAGCATATTGTTCACCAGAGAAAGACCTTATTTCTTATTTCTTTTCTAGTCCTGCTTGCAAGACTGTCTCTTAGCAGTCCAAGTAACACTCCATGTGCCTCCTTCAGAATACTGATAAAGGATCTGAATAGACATTTTCCATATGCAATTCATTGTTTCTCATTGCCATGTAGTTGTATAGATAAACCACATCTTCTTCATCATTCGTCGGTTGATGGACACTTAGGCTCTTTCCATGTTTTGGCTATTGTGGAGAGTGCTACTATGAACATTGGGCACATGTGGTCCTATGCATCCGCACTCCTATATCCCTTGGGTAAATTCCTAGCAGTGCTATTGCTGGGTCATAGGGGAGTTCTATTGTTAATTTTTTGAGGAAACTTCACACCGTTTTCCAGAGGAACTGCACTAGTTTACATTCCCACCAACAGTGTAGGAGGGTGCCCATTTCTCCACATCCTCGCTAGCNATTTGTTCTAGTTTTGAGAAAGATGCTGGTCCAATTTTGATTGGAATTGCACTCAATGTGTAGATTGCTTTGGGTAGTAATGACATTTTAACTATATTTATTCTTCTAACCCATGAGCATGGAATGTTTTTCCATTTCTTTGTGTCTTCTACAATTTCCTTCATAAGTTTTCTATAGTTTTCATCATACAGATATCTTGTATCCTTGGTTAGGTTTATTCCGAGGTATTTTATGATTTTTTGCACAATTGTGAATGGGAACAGCTCTTGATTTCTCTTTCTATTGTTTCATTATTGGTTTGTAAGAATGTAACCTTTTTCTGTATGTTGAAGTTGTACCCTGAAACTATGCTGAATTGGCAAAGAAGTCAAATTTTCATTTTTCGCACACGGCATGATACTCTACATAGATTACCCGACCGGCTCCACCAGAAGCCTACTAGAACTGATCCAAGAATTCAGCGAAGTTGCAGGGTACAATATCAACGTACAGAAATCGGTTGCATTCTTATACACCAATAATGAAGCAACAGAAAGAGAAATCAAGAAGCTGATCCCATTCACAATTGCACAAAAAACCATAAAATACCTAGGAATTCTTTTATATTTCTTGAGGGCCGCTTTATGTCCCAGTATGTGATATATCTTGGAGAATGTGCCATGTGCACTTGAAAAGAATGTGAATTCCATAGCCTCAGGGTGTAGAGTTCTAAATATATCTGTCAAATCCATCTGGTCGAATGTGTCACTTATGTTCATTGCGTCTTTATTGATTTTCTGTCTAGTTGATCTGTCCATTGCTGTCTGTGGAGTATTAAAGTCCCCTGCTATTAGCTCCCATATTTGGTGCGTAGACATTTATAATTGTTAGCTCTTCCTGATGGACAGACACTTTATTTATTACATAATACCCTTCTTCATCCTTGTTACTGTCTTTACTTTAAAGTCAACTTTGTCTGATAGAAGTATAGCTACTGCAGCTTTTTTTTTTACTTCCTGTAGCATGATAGATATTTCTCCATCCCCTTACTTTCAATCTGAGGGTGTCCTCCTGTCTAAAATGAGTCTCTTGTAGACAGCAAATAGATGGATTTTGTTTTTTTATCCATTCTGCTACCCTATGTCTTTTGACTGTAGCATTCAGCCCATTTACATTCAGTGTTATTATTGAAATATATGGGTTTAGAGTCATTGTGTCGTTTGTGGGATTCCTGATTGTGGTATGTCTCTAGCATCTTGTGTTCCTTGCAACATTTCCCTCAGAGAGTCCCCCTCAGGATTTCTTGTAAGCCTGGCTTAGTGGTGACAAATTCTTTCAATTTCTGTTTATTGAATTATTTACAGAATTATTCAAATTCTGTTATTAAGAGAAAAAAAGACTTTTTTCTCTTCTTCTATTCTGAATGACAGGCTTGCTGGATAGAGGATTCTTGGCTGCATATTTTTTCTGTTCATCACATTGAAGATCTCCTGCCATTCCTTTCTGGCCTGCCAAGTTTCATTAGATAGGTCTGTCCCCACTCTGAAAGGTTTCCCTCTGCATGGTAGGGCCATTTTCTCCCTGGCTGCTTTCGAAATTCTCTCTTTGTCCTTATATTTTGTCATTTTCACTATGATATGTCGTGCAGAAGATTAATTTAAGTTACGTCTGAGGGGAGTTCTCTGTGCCTCTTGAATTTCAACATCTACTTCCTACCCCAGATTGGGGAAATTCTCTGCTATAATTTGTTCCAGGACTCCTTCAGCATCTTTCCCTCTCTCTTCCTCTTCTGGAATTCCTATGATACGGATATTGTTCCGTTTGATTGTATCGCTGAGCTCTCGAACTTTTCTTTCATGTTCCTGCATCAGTTTTTCTCTCTTTTACTCACTTTCTTCTTTTTCTATAAAGGTGTCTTCTAAGTCACTTATTCTCCTTTCTGCCTCTTCAATACGTGCACTGGACGCCTCCAGTTTATCATGTATCTCATTTATCCCATTTTTAAATTCATCGTATCTATTTTTAAGCTCCATGGTGTTTGTAGCCATAGTTTCTTTCATGTCCTCCATGCTTTATTCAAGCCCAGCGATTAATTTTATGAATATTGTTCTTTATTCTTTTTCAGTTATGTTGTTTATGTCTGTTTTGAGCAGTTCTTTAGGTGTTAATTCTTCCTGGAATTTCTTTGGAGGAGAGCTCTTACGTTTCGTCAATTTGGTTATCTTCCTATCTCTTGTTCATTTTAAAAGCTTGTTATGCTCTCTGAATCTTTGAGAGCTGCTGTACTAAAGAAGCTCTTTGACTTTCCAGGGCCTATCCATTCAGAAAGTGTTCTTTGAATGGTATCTCTTGGTCTCTCTTGTTGAGACCTTGGTTATTTTATATTCATACTCATAGTGGTACTTGGGACTCTCCACGTGTGTACCTTGGCTTGTTTCTTGAGGTAGCCCTGGAGAAGAAAACAGACAGACAAACACACAGGGAAAAATGGCACACAAACGCACTGAGAAATCCAACAAACACACAAACCGCAAGGGAAAACGAAAAAGAAAAGAGAAAGAGGGACGATGGAAGGTGAAAAATAAAAAAAAATGCATAAAAAAGAAAAAAGAATAAAAGAAAAGGAAAAAAGAAGAAACCCAATAGACAAAGAACAGTTTAAAGCATATAACCATATTTCCCAGCTACAAATAAATAGCTGGGTGTATGCAGTGTTGGTTGAAGAGCATAGAGAAAGAGACAAATGACAGGGCGGGGATAAGGTGAAATTGGAAATGATATCAACAGGCAGAAGGAATAAGAAGCTTTTTTCAAAGAGCGAAAGAGTGGAATATGGTTGCAGAAGAGGTGAAAGAAATGACTATGATATTATGCAGAGAAACTATATAGCCTGATTACTCCAGAGAAAAAGAGATGAAAAGGTAGATAGGTGTAGAATTTACATCTAGAGAATGGGTTAAGTGTGACTNCTCCCAGTTTTAAGCCTTTCGCCTCCCCTCTAGGGATCCAGCCGAGGCAGAAGCAGAAAGGCGTGGCCGCCGCGTGTCCCCTCCAGGTTGAGCTGGCGAGCAGGGAGCAGTTTCCCCAGGGGTCACCTGGGACACGTGCGTCCTGCCTAGGGTCAGCTGGAGAGCAGGAAACTGGATCCCTCTGTGTCCCGAGCAGAGTTTTTTCTCTTCTCCAGCGACAGGGACAGTGTCTTGAGCAGTTTCGGCCACTCTCTTTCCCCTCTAGACACCCCGCAGAGGGGTTGTACCCCGTCCCTCTGTGTCTCTGGTCCTGGCCCGATTTTATCTTCCCCAGTTCACACTCACGCTAGAAGGTTTTCTCTGCAGACTCTGTCTCCTTTTCCTCCCAAACCCCTGGATTCTGTAAGGGTTCCTATGGCTTCAGGCCTTCTCCGTGTGAAATATGGGGGTCAGTGAAATGTACGGAGTTCCGTACTTCTCCGCGATCTTGCTCCCTCCCTAAAAGTTTTTACTTCTAACCTGAGCATTTTGGGGAAGTAAAGTACACTCTGAATCAGCTTGCTTAATGTACAGATAATCACTTTCTTTATACTTCTTGCATAATAATGTACCTGGCAGTTTGAGACTTAAAAAAGTGTTGAAAGGGAGAAAGGAAAATGGCAGCAAAATAGGAGGATGCTAGGCATGTCTTGTCTCATGAACACAACTAGATAACCACCAAATCATCCTAAATACCCCAGAAATAGAATTGAAGACTGACAGAACAACTCCACAAGAAAGGGAGAGAAGAGGCCACATGGAAGAATGTAGGAAATGGGAAGACATGGTTTAGGGGAGAAATGGATCATAGTTGCTGCAGAGGAGAGGGATCCATGGTTGTGGAGAAGGGTGAGGGGGAGAAAAGTACACAGGGGAATGGACAAAGAGAATGCTTCCCGAAAAACTTTGACGTGGAAAAGGAAATGGGCTGAATTTCATGAGTTCTTGCAAACAGCAGAGCTTAAAGCATGGCATACAGGGGAGTAATATTCAGTCTTCTCAGAGCACATCTCTGAGAGCCAGCATTCACAGAGATGACTGTCTAGGAGCAAAGGAACTGGCGGGCACCATTTCCCTCCCCCGCCCCTCAGCATAAATACAGAGCCATCTGCAGGAAACAGATCAGTGTTTGACATTGGCTGCCAACTTGCTTACACCAAGCCCCATACCCCTGCACTCTGGTGGGAGTAAACTTCTCAGTCACGCTTGCCTCAATCCCAGCACAGCTGGCCCCTCCCCCAGAAGACCAGCACAAACCCCAACCCAGAATATGTCTCCAGACCAGAGTTCTGCAGGGCTTCAGTTTTGGTGGAGGTGGTGTCAGATCTCACTTTACAAGCAGACCAGAGCTCACCTAGTTACAATTTGCCTCGCTTAGGACAGACCAAATATTGACCACTGCAGGAAAGGAGAGCCTCTGCAGATGACTGGCCTGAAGGATAGAGCAGCCAAAACCCAACAGTAGAGTGCACAAAGCACACACCAGAGATACTTTCTGAGCATCAGGGTCTGGGCATTACATGACCTCCTCATCATAAGGCCATTGTATTCAGGAGGAGAAGAAATAACTGGCTTTTCCACACACTGATGATGGCAGAGCCTGCGACAAAATATGAGGACAGAGATAGAGGAATTTATCATAAATGAAAGAAGATAAGGCCATAGCCAGAGATCTAAGTGAAACAGATGTAAGTAACATGACTACTGGAGAATTTAAAGCAATGATCATAAGAATACTTACTGGGCTTGCGAAAAGGATGGAAGACATCAGGGAATCCATTACTACAGAGATAAAAGAGTTAAAAAACAATCAGAAATG
Organism: Crocuta crocuta; assembly: GCF_008692635.1. Taxonomy (NCBI): domain Eukaryota; kingdom Metazoa; phylum Chordata; class Mammalia; order Carnivora; family Hyaenidae; genus Crocuta; species Crocuta crocuta. The sequence goes on from NW_027531916.1 coordinate 103,067, forward strand.
AAGAATGCAATAAATAAGATTGGAAACAGGCTTGATGCAATGGAGCTCTCCATTGCATCTACAAGATGCATCTACAAGAAGCAGAGGGATGAATCAGTAACCTAGAAGACAAGATTATGGAAAATAATGAAGCTGTACCAAAGGGAAAAGACTTATGCAACACAAGAATAGACTTAGAGAACTCAGTGATTCCATCAAATGTGAAAACACTGATATTATAGGAGTCCCAGAAGGAGAGAAAAGAAGGCAGAAAACTCATTTGAGGAGATAACAGCTGAAAATTTCCCCAATTTGGGGAAGGAAACAGATATTGAGATATAGGAGGCAAAGAGAACACCCATCTAAATCAACAATAGCAGGCAAAAACCAAGACATCATAATTAATGTTGCAAAATATAGTGATAAAGAAAAAAATCTTAAAAGCAACAAAGCCCTTAACTTACAAGAGAAGACCCATAAAGCTACCTGGAGATTTCTCAACAGAAACTTTGCAAATCAAAAGACAATGGCATAATATATTCAAAATGCTGAATGGGAGAAATCTGCCAAGAATACTCTATTCAGCAAGGCTATTGTTTAGAATAGAAGGAGAAAAAAAGTGTCCCAGGAAAACAAACAGTAAAGGAGCTCATGACCACTAGACCAGCTCTGCAAGAAATATTAAAGGGATTCTATGAGTCGAAAGGAAAGACCAAAGGTGACGAAAATAAGAAAGGATCAGAGATATTCTCTAGACACAATGATAAAACAAGTAATAAACTGGCACTAAATACATACACACACACACACACACACACACACACACACACACATATATATACCAANCAAAGGACATAGGGTGTCAGAATTGATAAAATACAAGACTTATCTATATGCTGCCTACAAGAGACTCATTTTAGACCTAATGACACCTGCATATCGAAAGTGAGGTGATGGAGAAAAATTTATCATACAAACTGATGTCAAAAGAAAGCTGGAAGGTGCCTGGGTAGCCCAGTTGGTTGAATGTCCAACTTCAGCTCAGGTCATGATCTCATGGCTTGTGAGTTCAAGCCCCATGTCAGGCCTGGAGTCTGCTTCAGATTCTGTGGCTCCCTCTCTCTGCCCCTCCCCTCTTTGTGCTCTCTCTCTCTCTTTCTCTCTCTCTCTCAAAAATAAACATTAAAATAAAGAAAGCTGGAGAAGAAATGCTTATATCAGACAAACTAGATATTAAAATAAAGACTGTAACAACAAATGAAGAAGGGCACTATATAATCATAAAGGGGGAAAATCTAAAAGATGATCCAAAAGTTTTAAGTATTTATGCATCCAACATGGAACACCCAAATATGTAAAACAGATAATAACAAACATACAGGAACTAATTCATAATAATACAATAAGAGTAGAGGACTTTAACACCCACTTACATTAATGGACAGAACATCTGTACAGAAAATAAACCAGGAAACAATGGCTTTGAATGACACACTGGATCCGATGGACTTTTATTCAGAACGTTCCATTCTGAAACAGCGGCATACACATTCTTTTCAAGCACACGTAGGACATTTTCCAGAATAGATCACACACTATGTCACAAAGCAGGCATCAACAAATACAAAAATATTGAAGTCATACCATGGAACTTCATTGACCACAATGCTGTGAAAGTAGAAGTCAACCATAAGAAAGGATCAGGAAAGACCACAAATACATGTGGTTAAACAACATGCTACTAAACTAAATGGGTCAACCAGGAAATCAAAGAAGAAATAAAAAAATACATGGAAACAAAGGAAAATAAAACATGATTGTCCAAAACCTTTGGGATGCAGCAAAAATGGTCATAAGAAGGAAGTATGCCTACCTCAAGAAGCAAGAAAAAAATCTCACATCAAAACCTAACCATACAGCTAAAGGAGCTAGAACAGAACAACAAAAGAAGACTAAAGGCAGCAAGAGGAAGGAAATAAAGATTAGGGCAGAGATAAATCATATAGCAACTAAGAAAACAATAGAACAGATTAATAAAATTAGGAGGTGGTTCTTTGAAAAAAATTAATAAAATTGATAAACCCCTAGCCAGACTTATCAAAAAGAGAAAAGACCCAAAAAATAAAATCACAAATGAGAGAGGATAAAAACAACCAATATCACAGAAATCCAAATAATTATAACAGAATATTATGAAAAAATTTAGGTCAAAAATTTGGACAACCTGGAAGAAATGGATAAATTTGTAGAAACATACAAACTTCCAAAGTGGAAATCAGACGAAATAGAAAACTTGAACAGACCAATAAACAACAAAGAACTTGAACCAGTAACAACAAAACAAAACAAAACAAAAAACTGGCAACAAACAGAAGTTGAGGACCAGACGGCTTCATAGGCAAATTATACAAACATTTAAAGAAGAGTTAATACCTATTCTTCTCAAACTATTCTAAAAAATAGAATAGGAAGGATAACTTCCAAATTCATTCTATAAGGCTAGCATTATCCTGATATCAAAACCAGATGGAGACACCACTAAAAAACAGAATGACACGCCAATATCCTTGGTGAATACAGATGCAAAAATTAAAAAAAAAAACCCACTAGGGAACCAAATCCACTAGTACTTAAAAAATTATTTACCACAATCAAGTGAGATTTGTTCCTGGGATGCAAGGTGGTTCAATATTCATAAATCAATCAATGCAATACACCACATTAATCAAAGAAAGGATAAGAACCATAAGATCATGTGAATAGATGCAGAAAATACATTTGACAAAGTATAACATCCATTCATGATAAAACCCTTCACAAAGTAGATTTAGAGGGAACATACCTCAATATAATTAAGGCCGTATAATGGGAAAAAAATGAGAAATTTATTTCTATGGTTAGGAACAAGACAGGGATGTCCATTCTCACCACTGTTTTTAATATAGTACTGGAAGTCATCACGACAACAATCAGACATCAAAAAGGAATACTAGGCATCCAAATAGGCAAGGAAGAAGTAAAATTTTCACTATTTGCAGATAACATGATACTGATAGAAACATGATAGAAAACCTGAAAGACTCCTCAAAAAAAAAAAACCTGCTAGGACTGATACACGAATTTAGCAAACTCACAGGATGCAAAATCAATATACAGAAATATATTGCTTTTCTATACACCAATAATGAAACAACAGAAAGAGAAATCAAGGAATCAATCCCATTTACAATTGCACCCCAAACTATATGATACCTAGGAATAAACCTAATCAAAGAGGTGAAAGATCTGTACTCTGAAGACTATAAAACTCTGATGAAAAAAATTGAAGATGACACAGAAAAAATTGGAAAAACATTCCATGCTCATGGATTGGAAGAACTAATATTGTCAAAATGTTGATACTACCCAAAGCAATCTACACATTTAATGAAATTCCTATAAAAATTCCACCAACATTATTCACAGAGCTAGAACAAACAATCCTAAAATTTGTTTGGAGCCGCAAAGACCTCCAAATAGACAAAGAAACCTCAAAAATGGAAAGCAAACCTGGAGGCATAATAATTCCAGACTTGAAGTTATATTGCAAAGGTGATCCTAAAACAAAACAAAGCAAAACAAAACAAAACAAAACACCCCCACAAAGCTATAGTGATTCAACCAGTATGGTACTGTCACAAAAATAGGCATATATACCAATGGAACAGAATAGACATCCCAGAAATGAACCCCCAACTATATGGTTAATTAATCTTTGAGAAAGCAGGAAAGAATATCCAATGGGAAAATTCAGTGTCCTTAACAAAGGGTGTTGGGAAAACTGGACAGCAACATGGAAAAGAATGAAACTGGATCACTTTCTTATACCAAATGAAAAATAAATTAAAAATGGATGAAAGACCTAAATTTGAGACATGAAACCATAAAAATTCTAGAAGAGAACACAGACAGTAACATCTTTGATATTGGCTGTAGCAACTTCTTTCTGGATATGTCTCCTGAGGTAAGGGAAACAAAAGTAAAAAGAAACTATCATCAAAAATAAAAATCTTCTGCACAGTGAAGGAAACAGTCAACAAAACTAAAAGGCAACCTATAGAATGAGAAAATATTTGCAAATGATATATCTGATAAAGGGCTAGTATCCAAAATATATAAATAACTTATAAAACTCAACATCCAAAAAACAAATAATCCAATTAAAAAGAGGGCAGAAGATATGAATAGATATTTTCCCAAGGAAGACATCCAGATGGCCAAAAGGCACATGAAAAGATGGTCAATATCACTGATTATCAGAGAAATGCAAATCAATACTACAATAAGAGGTCACCTCTCACCTGTCAGAATGGTTAAAATCAACAATACAAGAAAGTGAGTGTTGGTGGGGATGCGGAGAAAGGGGAACCCTCTTACATTATTGGTGGCAATGCAAACTGCTCCAGCCACGCTGGAAAGCAGTATGGAGGTTCCTTAAAAATTTTAAAATAGAACTACCTATGATCCAGCAATTACACTCTTAGGTATTTACCCAAAGAATATAAAAACAGGAATTCAAAGGGATACACGCACTCCGATGTTTATAGCATCATTATATACAATAGCTAAATTATGGAAATAGCCCAGGTATCCATCAATAGATGGATGGAAGAAGAAGTTATGGAGTCTGTATATCTATCTCTTAATGTAGATATCTCTCTCTCTGTATATACACATGTTCTTATATGTATGTAGGTATGTATGTATGTATCTATAAATATTAGGCATAAAAAAGGATGAAGTCTTGCCATTTGCAATGACATGGATGGAACTAGAAAGTATAACGGTAAGCAAAATAAGTTTGTCAGAGAAAGAGAAATACTATATGATTTCACTCATATGAGGAACTTAAGAAACAAAAGGAAATGAGAGAGAGAGAAAGAGAGAGAGAGAGAGAGAGAGAGAGAAAGGCAAACCAAGAATGAAACGCTTAAGTATAGAGAAGAAACTGATGGTTACCAGAATGGAGGTTGGTGGGGGCATGGATTAAATGTTGTTAACAGCATAGGGTGTTGTATGGAACTGTAGAATCATTGTATTGTACACCTGAAACTAATATTACCCTGTATACTAACTAATTGGAATTTAATAAAAACTTAAATACATACATACATACATACATACAAAGTTAGTAGTGGTTGTCCCATATAGTTTTTGATTAGTGTATTCTCCTTTATGAAACCAATGTGCCATTCAGAGTACTTGCATAACTGTGAGGTCTGGATCCCAGAGTATAGGTGCCCATCAAAATGGGCATACTTGCCACAGCAGGTTGGAAAACTCTTATGTCCCTATGTTAACCAGACAGATTCCAGAGCCAAGACTGCGCTGTTCCATGAAAAGTAGAAAAGTAAACATGGCTTTGAGAATGTCTGTCTTTGGAATCATGGCTCAATCGTGGGCAAAACATTCTGTCTTATCTGGAATTTCAGGTTTAGGGTGTTCTTGTCCTTAAGTTTGAACAGAAAGAAGCTGTATTGACATAGATCTTCAGTGAGGGATATATAAAAAATAACTCATGTTTGTCAGATAGCTCTAAGAGAAATACATCTCATCTCACCTATACATTTCTACTAAGAAGGTGACAAAGTGTGAAACACAATTCTGGAAGCACAATGCACTATTTACCTTGTTGCTCCTTGCTGATGGTTGAGTGTCTCAGAATCTTGTAGGTATGGTTTGGCAGTGCACCTTTACAGAAATTGGCTTTTAGTATTCCTCTAAATCAGTTTCTTTTGCTTTTTACCACTGTAATCCATACTCTATTTGGCACAGAACAGTTCCTCCCGGCAATTATTTGATCAGACTTGCAGACATTGAAGCCTGAGCTAAAAACTGGATTATCAAATTCATGTTATTACTCTAGGGGAGATCGAGCTAAGGTGACAAAGGTAGAGTCATCATGAGGACTAAATTGAAAAACATGCAAATACTTTTTAAAAATCATGTTATGCACGTATAGGAGGATTAAGAGGAAGTTAATGAAGGACCATGGGGGAGAAGAAGGGGAAAAATAGTAGGGGAGAGGGAGGGAGGCAAACCATGAGAGACTCTTGAATGCTGAGAACAAACTGAGGACTGATGGGGGTAGGGGGGGAAGGGGGTGATGGGCATAGAGGAGGGCACTTGTGGGGATGAGCCCTGGGTGTTATATGGAAACCAACTTGACAATAAACTATTTAAAAATTTTTTAAAAAATAAAAAATAAAAATCATGCTATGCATAATAGAAAAGAAATGAAGAATTTAGGAAGTCAGTTAACCTTCTACCAACTGCACCTTTACTGCTTTCCCCACTCCCTTCTGCTCTTGCCATCTGTGTTGTAGTGATTTCATCATCTATTCAATAGATGTCTACTTAAACAAAGAATGATATTATTTTGGCCTGAGAGCTCAGCATTCATTTTCTCCCTTTCTTATTCTAGATCTCCTCTTTTCCTTTAAAATCCTGCATTCCCACATAAACCCTGCATACCATGGGAAGTGACCATAACAGTATGAGTACACTTCATTCTAGTCATTAGTTCCCAGAGTTTGGGAAGTGTAGGGAAATGGACACAATGTGGAATCTGGAAGAACTTTGAGAACCTCTTCATGGCCTTACAGAAGTCACTTTACCTCCTCAGCCTCAGCTTTTTCATCTGTAAAATAGGGCAATACTCTCTCATTCATTGTAATTTTGTGATACTCCCACCCAAATCATGAGGATCCTCCAGGGCTCTTTTCTTTACATTCTCATTTTATTTCTCCATTCATTTCTTGTCCTCATGATATATGCATCTCAACATTACTTAAGTGATTCCAAATTTCACATTTACTTCTTTTCCCTAGCTTTACCTTCTCCCTTGATGATTTCCTACACCTCTCATAGGTTTAGCTGCCATCTCTATATGAATTATGCCCAGATCTCTCCAGTCACTGGGACTATTTCAAGTTATTTAAAATGTCTCTTGGATTTGATCCTTCCTCTTCATTTCTAGTATTAGCACCACTCATGAAGCCATTGTGAAACATGCCCAACTATCACTGTTTTTTATCTCTCCGAATTTAAATTCACCCTGCATACTACTAATTAAGAAATCTTTATAAAATTTGTCTTTTTTTACAAGATATTGCTTTAAATATCTNGCTCTGAGCTAGCTGTCATCATAGATCCCGATGCAGGGCTCGATCCCACAAACTGTGAGATCATAACTTGAACCAAAGTCGGACGTTTAACCGACAGAGCCACCCAGGCGTCCCTGATTTCTTATTGTATGAAATCTACAA
>NW_027531917.1:0-492 GCF_008692635.1 Crocuta crocuta
CTATGATACGGATATTGTTGCGTTTGACCGTATCGCTGAGCCCTCAAACTCTTCTGTCCTGTTGCTGGATCAGTTTGTCTCTATTTTTGTCAGCTTCTTGTTTTTCTATAATGGTGTCTTCTAAATCTCTTATTCTCCTTTCTACCTCTTCAATCCGTGCATTGGAGGCCTCTAATTTATTGTGTATCTCATTTATCACATTTTTTAATTCTTCATGCCTATTTTTATTTTCCATTCTGTCTGTAGCCATAGTGTCTTTGATGTCCCGTATGTTTTTTTCAAGCCCAGCTATTAATTTTACCATTATTATTCTAAAATCTTGTTCANTCTTGTTCAGTTATGCTGGTGATATCTGTTTTGAGCAGTTCATTAGCTGTCATTTCTTCTTGGAGTTTCTTTCGAGGAGAGCTCTTTCATGTCATCATTTTAGTTAGCTTTCTGGCTCTTGTTGGTTTTAAAGACCTGTTATGCTCTCTGTATCTATGAGCGCTG
>NW_027531917.1:578-900 GCF_008692635.1 Crocuta crocuta
TATTCGTAGTGATATTTGGGACTCTCCACCTTGTGTACTCTGGCATGTTTCTTGAGGTAGCCCTGGAAAAGAAAACAGAGACACAAACACACAGGGAGCAGGAGCACACAAATGCACAGGCTAATTCAACTAACATGCAAAGCGAGTGGGAAAATGAAAAAGTTAAGAGAAAAGACTGAGGAGGGAGGGCGAATAATAGGGAGTGTAAAATACATAAAAGGGTCAAAAAGGGGGAAAAGGAAAGGAGAAAAAAAAGAAGATAACCGATGGACAAAGAACGGTTTAAAGCATATACCTGGATTTCCCAGCTACAGTTAAATAG
>NW_027531917.1:1207-1836 GCF_008692635.1 Crocuta crocuta
AAAAGGGAGGAGGGCAGCTCTCAGGCAGGGATGGGCGTGGTGTGATCCAATGCCTCAGGCGGGAGTTCTGCCTTGGTGGTTTTGGGGAGGAGAGTGATGGCGCTCCAGTCCTTTCTTGAACCAAGTGCTGCACCTCGCTTTTTTGGGCGTGTAAACTCCCCGTACCGGGGGCACAGCCAACATTGGTTGCACTCTTCATCTCAGGCCAGTCCCAATCTCCAAATCCCAGTCCGTGTGCCCCGCTGAAATTGCCTTAGACACAGCTTCCCAGGGAACCCCCTCGGGCAATTCCAGGCCTCCCGCCTCTCTCTGGGGGTGGAGTCAGAATCACTGCTTCCTTCTCTGGGTCGGGCTGGCAAGCATGGGACGGGCCCAAGCCCGCTGGAGTGAGGAAAACCAGGTCCCTCTATGGCTTATCACCGAAAACACGAACTCACAGGCAAATTTCCCAGTTTTTAGCTCTTTTCCTTCCCTGTACAGTTCCAGCCAGCCAGGAGCGCGGACGCCCGGTGTCCACGTGCCGCTCTTTCTGGGGCCCAAGCCGCCCGGGAGGACAATGGCGGCAGGCGCGCCGCTCCTCTGAAGTCCATCCCGCCAGGAGCCAGCACAAAGCAGCAATCCTTGTGCTC
>NW_027531917.1:1850-49241 GCF_008692635.1 Crocuta crocuta
CCCCCCCGGGACCAGTTGGCGCGAGGGGACCTGGCGTGCAGGTATTTGGCAAGTACAGTCTTTCTATGCCCTGAGCAGAGGTTTTCCCCCCGAGTGGAGGTTTTTCTGTTTCGGACTCTTTCCTTTTCCCCTCTCACTCCCCGTAGAGGGTAGAGGGGGATCGCCTCCCACCCTGGAGTCTCCGATCCCAGCCTGATTTTATCTTCCCCAGTTCGCACTCACGTTAGAAGGCTCTCTCAGTGGATTCTACGTCCCTTTTCTCCCACTCTTTCAGGTTTTGTAAGGTTTCCAGTGGCTTCAGATCTTTTCCGTGTGATGTATGGGCGCGAGTGCAAGTACGGAGCTCCTTACTTCTCCTCCATCTTGCCCCCTCCGCTCATATTCTTAAGAATTAAAAAAATAATAGTTTTGTTGGTTAATTGTTAGTATTTTACTATATTTGTAAGTAACATCCTTGGTATACATTCTGCAGTGAAGGAGGGAAAATGATAACACTTGTGTTATTTTATATACAAAATACAGACGTATTTTTTCCCTTTTAAATAATATAGAACTTCTGTTATTTTACAATATACCTGTGACCTATATATTCCATCTTTCTTTCTACTGCTATCCCTACTATTTACTATATGTATTAAATATTTATGCTAAATTTGAACTAAATCTATGTTTCCTAGAGGTGTTATGCATTCCGACACATATGGCATTTACATAATGTACTTGTTTAAACATCAATTATATTTAAGCCTGCCTCAAATGTATTTGTCCCTCAGATGATCTTTCCTGAGCCCCAAAGGAAAGAAAGTCTTCTACAATTAATCCTGCTTTGTATCACTCCTTTATAACTATTTTACTATATATTCAATTATAGGCATGTGTGTCCTAGTTTCACTGTGACTGTTTGTAAATGGACAAAGAACAGAAGCTGAGTCATATTTATCTTTCCACTTTCACCTTTATCCACATCACTCCACTTATGTCTGAAAATATGCAAGGGTGATATTTAGGAGATACACTGACTACATGTTAGGTGATGCATTTTATCATTTTCTCTTTAGGCACTTAATCTATTATTTAATCATTTAATCTATTATTCCTTTTATCTCAAACAGCCCTGTGAAATAGGTATTGAAAGTATTTGATTTTACAGAGGAGGAAACTAAAGGATACTCTCTCATGTTTAAAAGAGGTGCTCAAGTTCACACAACTAGAACATGAAAAAAGCAACATTCATGAATATAGGTCCACTAACCCGAACAGCCCTGAAATTTTCATATGCTCTCCTATTAAGGATTGTAAGGTTAAGAATTTTTCTAAACATGAGTTATTTAGTTTCACATGTTAGTCTCCCTGACACTAATAACATCTAAAGAGAAAAGGGAAACCTGCAATAAATTCAGATACTAATATGATTATGCTATTAATAACTAACATTTTAGGGGAAAAAGTTAATATTTTTTGGTATGAAGTACAACTTACCTATCCTCCAGGGGGGAAAAAATTACCACTTTACAACCTATTTCCTAAAGATATATTTTTTTCATTTTTGGAAGGGAGGTATATAACAGTATGGTGAAGTGTGCAAAACACAAAATTAATCTGTAAATATTTACTTTGAAGTATGTAGATACGCATGCATGTAAGTACTATCTATCAAATTATGGAACATACCTAGCACCCCTGAAAGACCTTCCTTGACACATCAGAAATAACACATTTTCTGTCTCCTATGACTACATATTAGCTGTATCCATGTTTTGAACTTCATACAAATGGAATTACACAGAATGTGCAATTTTTCTTTTTCTAAACATAACATCTGTGAGATTAATCAATGTGGCATATGCCACATTCTTATCACTCATTTGCATTTGGTTCACTTCCAGTTTTTATCCATTGGGAATGAAGCTAATAGGAAAATTTATGTACATATCATTTTGAAATTATTTTTTAAGTTTTATTTTAATTCTAGCATAGTTAACATGCAGCATTATATTACTTTCAAGTATACAATATAGTGATTCAACAATTCTATATATTACTCAGTGCTCATCATGACAAGTATACTCTTTGATCCATATCACTTATTTCACCCATCCCTCCACCCACCTCCCCTCTGGTAATCATCATTTTGTTCTCTATAGTTAAGAGTCTATTTTTTGGTTTTCAATTCTCTCTCTTTTTCTTTGCTCATTTGTTTTCTTTCTTAAATTACACATGTGAAATCATATGCTATCATCTTTTAATCAACCCATGTACCCATTTTCCTTGATCTATCTCTATCAATGAAATCATTGAATCACAGAGCAGGTATGCAAGCGACTTTCGTAAATTGATATTTCTAATGGAAAGGACAACATATTCATTGATAAGAAAGCAATGACCAGAACCATATACTGGAATTCATAGATTTGACCTTGGAGCTTGTCGGCTCAATAAAAATAATATGTTGAGTTCTTGAATTTTGAATTAACACTTTTGGTTTTTGAATATATTTATTGATAATCTAAATTAACTTATGCTTTGTATTCTACATACTTTTGATATAAATATGAAGAAACAAGATGATAAGATTGGCAGAAAATAGTTTTGTCCTCTATAAATTATTTTTATTTTTATAAATCATGACATATAGGATAAATAATTTAGTTGTAGTGTGAAAATTTTTCAGAAGCCCCTGGGTATATTTACTTCCTTGATTTTTCATCCATTAAAGTCTTCCCACCCTTAAAACAAGACCTTGATACCCCATTACTCCATGGAGAAAGTGTGTAGCTTCTGCTTAGACACAAAAGAAAAAAACAGTTCATGCTGGTGCAGGATGTAGAGAAGGCTTTGAATGATTAAAAGCAAAACAAACAAACAAAACTATGTCAGAGACCCAGACTTTCATCATTTTCCATTTATGAGCTTTGTTCCAAAAACAGAAAATGGGAATTACTGAAAAGATGGAGTCCTTAGGTAGAGAGGAAAGCTAAAAGCAGATGGGCATGCGGCCTTCTCATTTTGAATTTTGGAAGAAACAGCATCACAGAGTGTTTCATACAGAATGAAGTCTCTTTGTGACATGGAAATGGTACCATAGTCATATGTAAAAGGTGACTGAGAATTGGAAAGATATACACCTGCCATAGTGTTGCTTCGGTGTGAAGTGAGATGATTCTATAACAATAACTATAGACTCAACTCCTGAAGCCATGAATGGGATGAAGCACATGCCTCATGGGTTTCAGAGAATCTTCTGCACTATTATAAAGGAGGTGGGCCTAAGCAACCTTAACAATTGGATTGGAAGGTCGGGGTAAAGGACCAAGCCCTGAGTATGCCAAGAGAACAGAAACAACAGTCATGGATACTTCAAAGGTCAGGATACAAATTAACAAAATGAGATCAAGTATTCCAGAATGACCTGAGATAGAAAAGAATCACCTAGGAGCCAGGAGCCCTAAATCATTGGTAGAATATGTACATTTTGTGTGATATCTGAAACTCAACTTATAAAATATTTTACTTATTTTATTTAAAAGTTTTCAATGTTTATTTGATTTAGAGAGAGAGAGACAGAGACAGACAGACAAAGTGTGAGCAGCGTGGGGGCAGAGAGAGGGAGATGCAGAATCTGAAGCAGGCTTCAGGCTCTGAGCTGTCAGCATAGAGTCCCATGGGGGGCTTGAACTTATGAACTGTGAGATCTAGCTCTGAGCCAAAGTCAGATACTAAACCAACTGAGCCACACAGATGCCACAACTTAAAAAATATTTGGAGAGGAAATGGAGGAAGAAAGCTAAGAAAATATAAAGATCCTCAATGCAGAAGGAGAGCCTTAAATTGTAATGTAAGTTCAAGTGAAATTAACCCAAAATAAAAGTGTTAAATTGTCTAGCCATCTAAACATTACCGATTTGCTATTTCATTTTTATCCTAAGGAGAATCTCATATTTCTCTTCCTACCATCTTCTTTCTTTCCCTCCCTTTTTGCTTTTTCCCCCATTCTTTTTTCTCTTTTCTTTTTATTTAGATGTTTTAATTTAAAGTTTATTTTGATTATTTATTTGTTCATTGCTTTTGAGATAAGTAACTGTACTTATGATTTTAAGCAAAATACAAGTTGAGCTTTCTAGTAATTTTATGGTACAGTCAAAATGCCCATTGCAGAAATGATTTAGAATGCAGCAAATGACAACACAAAATATGTGCATCTTTTAAGTAGGCATAGAATATTTAAAATAGATAGCATGTGGGTTGGTTGATTAATTAATTAATTGGAAACTTTAAATGGAGTCAAAATTCTACATCAAATATTTCCTCCATATTACTTTGTTTTTAAGGCCTGCCTATGAACTTACACTGTTTAAAATTTCTGTACTCCAGTACACATCTAAGGAGGGTTTATAATGTATGAGAGCTTTTCCAAGCCATCAGAAACATAAAATAGATACGTTAATTTGTATTATTTTCTCCTGCTACCAGAAAGGAAGTTCACCCCATGTCAGTAGCCTGCTCTTTTAGCAATTCTCTGTTGGCAAGTTATCTTTCAGGATTTCAGTCAAAACAAAGGCAATTTTAACTTTTACAAGGGCCACATATTCTTTTTTCCCCCCAACTTTTGTTACAAAAATTTCGAGCATACAGCAAAGCTGAAATAATGGTAAAATGATCACCCACATGCCCACTACCTACATATTGACATGCCTAGCCTATCACACATCTGTCCTTCTCTCTACTGTCCATCAACCCGTCATGTATTTTCTTTTTTACTTCAGAGTAAGTAAAGAAAGATTGAACTTCTGAATTATGTATACCATATGTCATAATTACATCAATTCTATGCTGTGTCTGCACATTTAATCAAAGTTTCGAATGTTCGTGAATTAGAGAATACATATATTAGCACTCTGACCCACTACTAATCTATACCCAGAAAAACAAAATATATGAAAAACTGAATCAAAAGCAAGCACTCCTCCATAAAATAAATCATGTTCTCACTTGGCCAATAATTCTTTTGTAACTCTATAGTACTTCTAATTTTCAAATGACTTTGGCTTATATGTGCACTATAAGTGATTGCACCAAGTCTTTTCCACCTTTTATGGCTTTGGCACAGAAATGTCCAAGCCATAAAAACAGAAACTGGACGCTTATCTTATGATTCCAAGTTCTGTGCTCTGTCATTCTACAGCAGTGTCACCACAGTTTTTCTGTTGTAGATTAAAAATAAAATTCAGTCCATGCAACGTTTATTTCCCACTTTGTCATGTGTATTATACTCATCCCTTTCGTTCCTTATTTAAATTTTGTCACTTAGTTCACATTAATACTACAAACATCTGTAGGGTTACTGGAAAATGCTTTAAACTTCCTATACAAAAGCTGCTTTTTAAGTACTCTATAAAGTGGCTTCATTAATGAGCATATTGCTTGGAATTATCAGGTATTCTCTGTCAAGCATTTTTTTTTAAATCACCCTATTTCCTCAGAACATGCTGTTTTTTTGATGCTGTAGACAGGCTGTCTCATGTGTAAAGTTAAAAGAAGACAATTTTAAAAGGACGTGAGCAGAGTTTAGAAAACAGCATTTTTGTCAGTGTTAAGTAGACTATGCTAGATTTAAAGAAAAATCTTCTAATAAAGGATCCAGAAGCTTCTCTGCCACCAAGCAAGTCAAATGTCCAAACACAACATCAGGAAATATCAAAACTGTTAGCAGTTTTCCTGTACCAGCTATGGAGGCAAACCATGACCTGTCTTCCTGAAATTACAACCTGGAAACTTTGTAAGGAAGAATTTCTGGCAGCTTCCATGAAGACAAAAATTCTTCCTCCTGAAATGCATTACATTGGAAATTTCATGGAGAAAACTGAAAATATTTCCAGCAAATGCAAGAATTTCTCTGGGCTATATAGCATGGGCTGGGTCAGAAGTCAAGGGCATAGATGGAGGTTCTATGCATATCTAATTTTAATAGAAAGGCCAAGTTATTTTTATAGGATTTACATTATTTTAAATCCCTGTTAAGGGTGAATAAATGTGATTTTACCCCATCCTTGTTATCACTTGATGTTATTACACTTTTTAAAATGTTGCCAATCTCGGGGCACCTGGGTGGCTCAGTCGGTTAAGTGTCCGACTTCAGCTCGGGTCATGATCTCATGGCTCTTGAGTTTGAGCCCTGCGTCGGGCTCTGTGCTGACAGCTGGCTCAGAGCCCGGAGACTATTTCAGATTCTGTGCCTCCCTCTCTCTTTGACCCTCCCCTCTCACACTGTCTCTGTCTCTCTCAGAAATAAATAAAACTTTAAAAAAAAATGTACTGAGACCAGTGTTCAGCACATAGGAAGCAGTATATAAAAGTTGACAAGAAACACTGTTTTATTAACACCTCATTCTCTGAATATCCCAATGAAATAAATTTAAAATATAAATCTCAGAAGAGATAAATAAAAGATACTTTGTGTGACTTTCTCCAAATACTTCTGTTACCAAAGCCTAGAAATAGATTGCCATTTCTGGCGTAGGTGCCAATTTGACATCAACTCAATTTATACAATCAATTATATATTAATCAGCCATTAATATGGTAAAAATAACAGTCATGGTGTGTTAATATTGTCTTCTGTTTCTTGCCAGTATCTCATGATGTTAAAAACCATATTCAGAAACTAGTTCATTTGAAAGCAAGCAAG
Source organism: Crocuta crocuta (assembly GCF_008692635.1). NCBI lineage: Eukaryota > Metazoa > Chordata > Mammalia > Carnivora > Hyaenidae > Crocuta > Crocuta crocuta. The sequence goes on from NW_027531917.1 coordinate 8,536, forward strand.
AAAGAAAGAAAGAAAGGAAAAGAAAAAGAGAAGGAAGGAAGGAAGGAAGAAGCTAGTTCATTTCTAAATTAAATAGATTAATCGATTGTCCAAAAGTTAGCTGAAAAAAAGTTACCAACTGCAATTTTCAAAAGTAAGAGAAAACTTCCTCCAGGTCTTTAAAGAAAACATAATTTTATTTTTTAAACATGTATTTAAAAATCAGAAAATAGTAAGTTCAAACACAATTGATAAAGAAGATATTGGTCTTGAACAATAAATGCATTGTTTAATTTTTTAAATGAATGTCGATTTGAAGATTTTATATATAAATTGTTATCTCTTTATAAAATAGATTTTACTCTCTATTCAATTTCAATTATCAATTTTCAATAGGACTATTTGTAAATGGGTTGATGTCTATATACAGACTTTAGTTTTTCTATTCACTCATTTAGGCTTTTCCAAAACACTGAATGTTTTGGAAAGAAGAGAATTTTATAATTTCTTGTGTACTCTCATTGATTTGTGATTGAACACAATCAGTAAATATTATTCAGGTTCTCATCAACTGACAGTCCATTCTAATCTCTAAGATTATCGTGATGGTTAATTTTGTGTGTCCTATTTGGTTGGCTATGGAATGCCCAGATATTTGGTGAAACATTATTTCGGGTGTTTCTGTGAGCGCAATTTTATATGAAATTAGCACTTAAATTGATGGGCTTAAGTAAAGTAGATTTCCCTCCATAATGTGGCTGGGGCTCATTCAATCAATTAAGACCCTGAATAGAACAAAACTTTTCCGAGCAAGAAAGAATTCCTGTAGCACATTGCCTTTGGACTTGATCTGATTCTAAAGCACATGACCTTCAGATTCAAACTGGACATTGGCTGTCCTAGGTCACCAGTCTGTGGGCCTTTGGACTAAAACCGAAGTATCAGCCCTCCTGGGTATCAACTCTGCAGAGTTTGGACTTGCCACCTTCTAGAACCATGAGTCAATTCCTTATAACCATTTCTGTCTTTCTTTCTTTCTTTCTTTCTTTCTTTCTTTCTTTCTTTCTTTCTTTCTTTCTTTCTCTCTCTCTCTCTATGTGTGCACATGCGCGTGCCGCACACACCCCCCCACACACACATCCTATTGCTTCTGTTTCTCTGAAGAATCCTAGATAATGAAATTACTATAAAAATAATATATACTCAAAACCATTCTGCTAAGACCAATAAACATTTCAAGTCTTGCTCCCAAGGGCCGGAGATTCAAGTACGTTGACATTCACACACACACACACACACATTATATATCGATATATTCACTCTGAGTCATCATAGAATAAGCCCCAATCTAACTGTTAGGTAAATACCTATAGATTTATATCCTCTTAAAAATATTTACTTTTGAGACAGACAGAGCACGCTCTCTGAGTGGGGGAGGGACACACACACACACACACACACACACACACACACAGAATCTGAAGCAGACTCCAGGCTCTGAGCTGTCAGCACAGAACCTGATGTGGGGCTCAAATCCACAGACCATGAAATCATGACCTGAGCTGATGCTTAATCGACTGAGCCACCCAGGCGCCCTGTCTTAATTCATGACAACAATGTAGTTCTGGATCCAATCATTTATTTTCATCTAAAAAAGAGACAGATCATTGTGGTACAATATCCAAAGGAAAAATCAAAGCTTTTATTACTGTGCTGTTTACATTTGAAAATGTTGCTTTTACTATTTTTTTCGAAAGACAATAAAATTTCTTAAGCAACTTCCAGTAAAATATGATAGATTCAAGGCATGCTTAGTCAACTCCTAACTTGAAACCCTTCAAAATAATAAAAAAGATGCAAAAAGGGAAAACATTCCCCATCTATATTTACTGAATGGAAACATTCTCTTGAGTAAAGTTTTTTTTTTTCTTGCATGAATTTAAAATTTTTTATTAGTTTTTTGGTTTTATTTATTTATTCATTTATTTATTTTACAAATAGTTTATTGTCAAGTTGGTTTCCATAGAACACCCAGTGCTCATCCCCACAAGTGCCCTCCTCCATGNTTTTTTTAAAAATAGTAATCTAAGAGAATTCTTCATTTTTTAATAGTAATGTCAGATAATTATTTTAAAAATAGGATAACTAAAGTTTGTGGGGTTGTGACTTTTTTTCCTGTAGTGTCCTTGTTTCTTACCACAGTGATATTGAAGACATAATGAAAGAGCTATATTCATCCCAAAACTAAAACTCCTTAAAGAAAGCTTTACTGGGAGTCATTAAGAAGAACACAGAAGACTATAAATGGCCTTATTTGAATGCTGCTACATAGGGTCACCTGGATTTGATTTTAAAAATTCCTATTTACTGGTGTGCCTGGGTAGCACAGATGGTTGAATGGCCAACACTTGTGTTAGCTCGGTCATGATCTCAGTGTGGTGGGATTGAGCCCCCCATTGGGGTCTGTGCTGAGTGTGGAAGCTGCTTAAGATTCTTTCTCTTTCTCTCCCTCTTCCTCTCTCCCTTGCACATGCACTCTCTCTATATAAAATAAATCAAAATAAAAATAAATTCATAGTTAGCATACAAAAACCCTGTGAGTTGACAAGGATAAAAATGAACCAGCCCAAACTTTTTCCAGGTTATGTGTTTCCTTTCAACAGTAGACCAAATCTTAATCAGAAGAGTTACAATATAAGGTACTTGTTTTTCTATCTTCAGGTAGAAAAACTCAGTGACCTTTGTTCATCTGTGATCAAATTATTTGACAAACTCACAAACAAACAAAAATAGTTAAAACAAAAAGACAGAAACTAATATGCTCCAACTCGAATGTGAATACATAGGTAGCTGTGAATAGACACACACATTAAAATAGCATTAAAAGAGAGAATAATAAAAAATTATAGGTGATTTATTAATTTCAGATTCCAGATATATGGCAAAGATATAGATAAGTCAAATACATATAGTCAATTTTTTAACAATCTAAAATGAATTACTGAAAAAAGAACTCTTTTTCAGAAGAAGCAACAAGAAGTTAAAATTACAAGAAGATACAAAAAACATACATTGCCCTAATTATCAACAAACCAAAATAGTAATAAAATCATTACATAAATTTGAAAGTGTTGGTATTAAGATACAGAATACTAAAATCAATTTTTAGTATTAAGATATTTGGGGAAATAAATAGAATACAGAAAGAAAGAGAATAAAATAAAAGTCATTACACAGAATATAAATAAAGTAGAGAGAAGAGATAATAATATCTAATACTTACATATTTTTGGCCTTGTTCTAAGCACCTTACATATATTACTTTATTTAATCGTCACAAAAATCCTCTGAGGAAAATTATATTATTCTATATTACAGTGGATAAACTCAGTGGATTAACTGAGGCTCTCTCTCTCTCAATAAATAAACTTAAAAAAAAGGAACTCAGAGAAAAAAATATAAGACATCCACAAAGAAAATACCATTTTCAACTTAGCCTTTTCTATAGTAATACTTATTTCCAGAAGACTTTGTGAATACAGAATTGAATAGGGGGAAGTAAATTTGAGTGTTTATGGATTTTTATGGATATATATATATGTGTGTGTGTGTATACATATTTGTGTATATATACATATATACACACACATATATATACATATATATGTATATACATATATATATAAAACAAAGACATTTTCAGTTATAAGGTGCTTGTTCTCTGAGGAAAGGGGAGATAAATCAATATTACCAAATGACAAAATTCAACTATACAGGCACAAAGTCATTATAAATAACTGTAACTATAAATTAAAAATTTAGAACAAAGAAAATGGAAAACCAATGGAGAATAAAAAATATTGAAAAATGGTTTTGGTAATATTTCTTGGCCTTCATATTTCAAAGTATTATGTTTTTTAACATATATATGGGTTTGTATATATCTTAAAAAAACCTATATATATATTAACATATATATGGGATTGTATATATGTATATGTACAATCTACAAAAATATTAATAGAATAGAACATTTTAATGCATTGATACACAAAACAGGATGCTAATTTGTGTGGGTAGATAGATAAATTACTGGAGTATAAAATAAAATGTTTAATCATTTCTGAAAAACAAAATTTGAAGATGGTAGATCCTCTAGTAAACATTTCTGTACTGTTCGTAGTTTTTATATAAACAGTATGTGCTATTTGTTAAATCAATACATAGATACAGAATGCCTCTGGAGTCAGGATTATTTAAGTTCAAATCTTGTGAACATTGGGATAATTTTTAAGTCACAGATACCTCATATGAAAAATAGTGATAATGAAAGTACATAGCTCAAAGTATAACAGAACACAGAGAAATGATTGATTATTAAAATAGATAATGCATATATATAATTTGGCATGATGATTGGCACATACTGATCATATAATTATACTTAGTAGTTGTTATGATGATGTCTATTTTTTTCATTTTCCACCAATTGTATTTTATAAATTTATGGTAAATATAAAGGCAAGAGAAAATTTTAAGGCCATAATTGTGTTAACCTGCCTCTTTTAAGATTGAATTTCAGAGATAGAATTTGAAGTTGACTCCTTACAGGGTTTGCACCATGATCTCTGTTTGAAATTATACATTATGACTCAGGAGAAAAGGTAGAAGTTGTCTCATGTAAGGTCTTGAACAAAAACACAATGCACAGGCTGATCTAACCCCTTGTATTCAATCCTGGTCGACATTCAATCTGCAAGGGACAGTTAGAAGTTCAATATTAGCATAGTTCTGTCCTGGCCCAGATCATTGGCATCCGTATCCAACATTTTATATCCTAACTTGGTCCGTTTAGTGAATTCACCTGCGGTTCTCCCACTATTTTCAATAGACTTGAATTCTAAACGTTACTTAACTGATTTCTTTTATCATCTCACTATGTATTTTGGAAAATTCTTAATACCTTTCCTTTTCCTTAGGTGTTTATATTTGCTTACAAAAGAAGTGCTTTTTGTAATATTTAACATTCTAAAGGAATCTTTATGGAGTCTCCTAGCAGTACTTTAAATAAAAAAAAATACATATTTTGATAGAGCATATAACATTTAAACTCTTAAAGGTTAGATTTAATTCACAAATTTAATTTTCTTTCAAAGCTGAAGTAGAGATTAGTACCTTGGAATTAATGGTATTTAATGTACCTCTGTTCTTTTAATTATTTCTGTTTACTCCTAGAAATCTTGCACTATTTATTCTTTTAGGATATAAGTGCAGGACTTTGGAAGGACATTGCTTCTCAGTATTACTTTACTTATTTTTAACTCCTTCATTATGATTGGAAATACTGTAAACACTTAATCATGTTGTTTACTTCTTCACCTTAATAAGTGACATGAAACTTTAAAATCTTATATTTTAAAATGGGAAATGATTTTTCTCTCTTTTTGCACACAGTTTAGAACATCTATTAGCAATATTCTTTTATATAATCACAAACCTGGGCTATGATTGGAGGGATATCACACCTGCACAACTCTTACAATAATTGGTAAGAAAACACAAATTCCTTATCAGAAACATGGGATTCCTGTGCTGTAAAGCCTCTACTTCCATATGCATCAACATCTGCTGACATTGAGCATGAAATATATTTGAATGAATAATCGAGAAAAATTTAGAAGTGTCCTGACCTTCTATGTTGGACCTTTTTATAGCTTGCTGGGGGAAAATAATCATTAAATATTTTTTCATATTCATAAAATATATTAAAAATTGTGTTTAAACATACTGAAGAATTTGCAACCACAATTAAAAAAAACTAAAAAAAAATAAGTACCCTCGAAGCAAATTTGTTGTAACTACTGAAATGTTTTAGGCTGATGTTTAGAGTAGGTGATATCTTTAGTTTTCAACTTTGTTTTTCTAAAGAAACCAAGTTCTAAAGCTGTTATTTACTTATGATATGGAATCATAGTCACCTAAAATGCTTAATTCAACTGAAAATTAAGATGATTCAATCTTTATGTATCATCTTGTATATTATGATGATGATTCTTTTTTTTCTTTTCCTCATTCTTTCCTTAACTACTGGAATCATCTACACATCAGCTTTTACCTTCAGAACTCTCTTTCCATAAGAGTAAAGCCAGGGGCATCTGGGTGGCTCCATTGGTTAAGCATCCCCTTATTTCCACTAAGATTCTGATCTCAGGGTGGTAAGTTTGAGCCCTACATGGGGCTCTGTGCTGACAACATGAAGCCTGCTTGGGATTGTCTCTCCCTCTCTCTTTCTTCCCATTCCCGCCCTCTGTCTCTCTCTCTGTCTCTGTCTCCCTCTCAAAATAAATAAATAAACTTAAAAAAAAGTCAAGCCAATTCTAAGTTGTAATGTTCCTCTATCACACCAAACTTAATAGTGAAATATGTCACCTTTTGTGACAGGTAATGACCCATATTTCTAATGTAACTTCAATTTCCTGTATCTCTGCTTCTGATTTACTTATAAATACATGTTTTATTAAAGTAATGTGCATTAACTGGAATGTATGTAAGTACTCTGGATATGGAAACAGTCATGGAATAGGAGACAATGGCACAACTATGGATAATACTGTTTTGTTGGGAGTTGTGGATTTTCACTTATTTGAAAAATCAAAAGGATGAAATTATTTCTAGATGAAAAGTAGTTGTATGTAGCAACTCAGAAAAGGGGCAATGGTAACTTAAATTAACAGTTTCATCTAAATATCACTCAACTCACCAGTGGGACTATTTTAACACAATCAGGCAGGTACAAGAGCTATCTGAGTCTGCCTTCTATTCTAACTCCCTGCATGTTCTAGTTCTTGTCTGTCCTTCATACTTACCGATTCATTGTGCTAACCTTAACCCTTTCTAAATTCTCTAAGCTGCAGTCTTTAACCTTTCTTAATTTGGGTTACCTAAAATGGATTCTTGCTGTTGGAAAGGGGATATTTCTGTGTGAAATAGAGCTCTCAGATATGCAGTTCTTGGCAAAGTGGTGTTAAGTGAATCTAAAGGTCTTGCTAAATATTAGTCATAATTCCACAGACATGCCAAAAAGTCCAGGGTTTTCAGAGTCTGGAATTTCATGACTAATTCAGTTGGAATCTAATTTGGTACCGATAACAAGAGCCCTGTGTTTGTCTTATAGAATCCAGGAGTCCTTCAGCAAAATCTTGTGTATCTTCCTATCAATCAAAACCTAATAGGGCTGCAATCTCTTAACTTCTGTTGAACCTAGGTTTTACCTTCTTTCACTTTTTTCTATAAATCCAAAAAATCTCAAATATTAGGTATTAAACATTTTTACAGAAAGTACATGAGACACTTATAAAAACAAATTTAAATGCACCTAAATTCAATTACATTCCATATATTAAACATTTTTATGTGTATGATATTAAAATGATAATTATTGATAATGGTACATAGTCTATTCTGTTATGAAGATTAGATCTAGTAGTAGAGATTAATAGGCATACAAGCAATAAAGATTATAATGGCTATAATGGACTTCACTACCAAAGAAGAGCAAAGGTAATAGTAGTAATAGTAATAATAATAATAATAAATATTTCCAACACATGTAACAGACTATGTACATTCATTTGTTAAGTAAATTTACACAGCGTTAACATAATCTATAAGATCAAATTCCAAATGGCAAGGGAGTATGTTTGTGTGTGTGTGTGTGAGTTTCATACACACGGGTAGGAAGATGTTCAAGAAACAAACATGTACCAGAATTAAAAATAAGATTAAATGTATATTTGGAAATAAGAGAATACTATGAAAAGATCTTAAAATTGGGTTTTATTGAGAAATTCTAGTTGAAATGGTGAGATAATACTCATATTTCACACTTCTTATTTTTAATAATTTATGTGCCTTTATTATTTTATCTGTCTGTAATGCTTGTATGAAACATCTTCCCAAGACCATTTTTCCTTGGAGGTTACTTCTTTCCCAAGGCTGTTTCTTTCTCTCTTCCTGATTTCAACCAAAATTGTACTATATTTATATTCCATTCTGTTATACCATGCATCTACTAAGGACCTGATAATTTTTTTAAGCAAAAGAATTAATATTGATTATGGTGCTGTTAGTAATTCAAAATTATACAGAATTATCCTTCTGTATAATGGAAGAAAAGAGTTGTAGGTAAAAATATAAGTGTGGGTGTGTAGAGGCCATTCAGAAATAAGTATTGCAAGTAAAATAAGATAAAAAGAATTGGACACTTACTATCTGTCTGACATTAAGTAAATAATTTTTAATAGTATTTCTAAGACAGGATAAAAGACATTAAGCAAATTGCCTAAGGATGTACAGCTAGTATTTCATAAGGAGAAAATTAAATTGGGTTCTGATGATTTACTGAAAATTTCTGATCTTTCTCTGATCCTTCTTTCTTCTTTCATTCTTTTCTATTTTTCCTCTTTCTCCAGCCTAACATGTATATTTATTTACTTCACTTTATGGAATAGGCACTAGTCTGGGCAATTCTGTTTATTTTGATAAACTGCATATATTTGATCCCTGATCTAATGGAAGTTATATTATTAAGTTCCAATAAGGGACTTAGTGAGACATACAGATTTTACACAATACCACAAACAACTGTGTTTGTGTATTTGTGTGTTTTAATGTGATAGGTGTCTTGAAGAAAACTAATGGCATTTAGAGAGTTTACATAAGAAATTACATCTAGTTTGAAGGATCACAGAAAATCTCCATGACTAAAAGACATTTATCCTAACTGTAAGAGAAAAGCCAAAGGGCTTACTTAGTTACTAATTTTTTAAATAAAAACAATATTTTAAGAAAATAATGTAGGTAATGTACTATAGTAGTGCTTGAGATATATAACAAAGCAATCAAAATACAAAAATGAAAAGATTTCTATACTTAGGTATTTTATCTCTTAGTGGAGGGGACAAAAATTAGTAAACTGCATGAATGAACATGACACTCTGTACATTCTATCTCTGAGAAGTAGTTGGGTATTTGAGTGTGCCATATGAATGAATTACAGAGGCACAGACAAACTGATGAAAAGTTTCCAGAAGAAATAATTTTGCTGCTACCTGGAGGAAGAAGATTTAAACATCCAAGGGGGTAGAGATGGGGAAAAAATTTAAAGTGTGGGGAAAAGAACCTAGAGAGTAGGTAAGAATATGTATGCATATAAGACTTAAATAAATATCATATAGATAGCATGCAAAAAATAAAGGTTTGCCAGAGGTACTTATAATGAGATATGTAATCCAAAAAGAAAGAGTATGTGGGTATGTGTGTGTGAGACACACAGAGAGAGAGAGAGAGATAAAAAGAAAGAAGTAACAAATGATGATGATGGTGATATTTTATCTTTTAAAAAATCAAGCATTTAAATATATATTTTACCCCCCAAAAAATTTCAAAAGTGATTGTAGACCTAGAGGTAAAATATAAAACTACACAACTCCTAGAGGATAACATAGGAGAATCTAGATGACCTTGGATATAGCAATGATGTTTTAGAAACAGCACCAGAAGCACAATCTTTGAAAGGAAAATCAGTAAGTTGGACTTCATTAAAACTAGAAATCTCTGCTCTGTGAAAGGCACTATTGAAGAAATGAAGAAACAAACCACAGCCTTGGAGAAAATACTACTAAAAGATGGATCTCATAAAAGACTGTTCACTAAAGTATACAAAGAACTCTTAAATTATAATATTTGGAAAATGACCCAATTAAAAGTTGGGTACAAGTTCTAAACAGACTTCACCTAAAAGCAACTAGAGGAAGTAAGAGATAAATGAGTACACAGGAGAAATAATCAAAATAACAGGTTTGACAGCAGTAACAATAAAATCAAAGAATTATAGAATAATGCTTTCCTAATTACAAAATGCATTTGGTGTCAGTTTAGAATTATATGGCAGGATAAGGATTCTTAAATCACTATTAAAATATTTTCAGATGCAAAGAGCGAGAGGGGGAGAGACATACTGAGAATTCAGGTGTCAGATTCCAGCTAAAAGACTCCTTAAAAGATGTAATTTAAAATGGAAATTGTACTAGGGTGCCTGGGTGGCTCAGTTGCTTAAGTGTCTGGACTCTTGATTTTTGACTCAGGTCAGGAACTCCCCATCCTGAGACGGAAACCTGCATGGAGTCCTATATTCGGCTCCACGCCAACTGCATGAAGCCTGCTTGGGATGGTCTCCCTCTGTGCCTTTCCTGTTCAAACTCACATGCACATTCTCTCTCTCAAAATAAATAAACTATCTTTATATGTATATACTTGTATATATACACATATATTTATATATACTTATAAATATATATAAAGAAATTTAGACAAAATTTATAGTAAGACAGTTGAAAACTTAAGGTGAATATATAATTGATTCTATGTTAAGAATAATACAATTAAATAAACCTTGATTTTACAATGTGGGAAAGAAAAAAAACACAGAAGCAAGTCTATATTAAAATATCAAAACAAGCTGTTGCAGATAAATCTAAATACATGAGTAATAATAATAACTACAACTATATTTATTTTTATAATGAAAGGCAAATATTGTCAAATTGGATTTAAAGAGTGAAATGTATGATGTTTCAAACAGAAGCACTACCTAAAGATTTATAAAGATTAGAATGGAAAGAACAAAGATAAACTGAGGAAACCAAACCAAAGGTAATAATTTGTTTATATTATTATATTATGAAAACATGATGAAAGAAATTATGCCTAAAGAGCATTATTAGAAATAAAGGATCATGTTACAATGATAAATTTACAATTAACTCAGAGGATATTAACTCTAAATATGTTCAGCCTTATATCTATATAGAAAGTGTTGATATAATTATGAGAAAAACAGTTGGTCACAGATATAAAAAATCTGTCTTCTTATTGATAAGAAAAGAATATTGCACTAACAATATAGATATCACCTATTCATCTCAAGTTTTTAGATTTATCTAAAAGAAATTATGTGGTAGGCAACACTTTTTTCATGAATTTCAGTAAGTCAATATCAGTTAATTTATCTAACCACAGTTTAATTATGTTAAAATCAAATACCAAAATATGTATTAATGTTTTTAAATTAAAAACATAATTCTAAATAACACAAAGAGGTTTTTTTTTAGGAGTTTTAAAATTTTTTTTATTTATTTCTGAGAGAGAGGGAGAGACAGCATGAGCAGGGGAGGGTCAGAGAGTGGGAGTTACAGAATCTTAAACAGCCTCCAGGCTCTGAGCTGACAGCACAGAGCCAGATGCGGGGCTCAAACCCACGGACTGTGAGATCATGACCTGAGCTGAAGTCGGACACTTAACTGACTGAGCCACCCAGGTGCCCCCAAACAACACAAAGTTGAAAGAGAATAATAACTAAGATCCATAGTATTGCAGAATAAGAAAAAAATAATACAATTTATCAAATTTATAAAATTCACCTGATACAGTGTATTGTTTGGAATTTGTAGCCATAAATGCCCATGTTTGGCAACAAGAAAGGCTGAACATTAATGAACTAAGAATCTCTCTTAGAGTGTGAGTAGGCACAACGAAAGTAACAATAAAGATGAGAAAAGACATTTCAAAAGAAAAATAGGAAAGACTTGCAAAACCAAATGTTATTTCAAAAGTCTAGTGAAATAGCAATATCTGATAAGATTACCTTCAAAAAGATCAGAGGTAAAGAAATTAATGATCAAAGGTAACAATAATTATAGAAATATTCACAATTAAAAATAAATATGTATGAATTCTTGGACAGTTCCATTCCATTAAATTTAAATCTTAAACAACGTGCACAATTACTCATTAAAATGTAACTTGTCAAGAGTTACAGAGAAGTAGAAATCCTGGCGGGATTATAACCATTAAAGTAATTCAAGCCATATTTCAGATTCTTAAAACAGACAAACAAACAAACACAGCTACAGAGACTTAAGTGTATGAGTTCCACAAAACATGGAGTGCCCAGTGAAGTCAAAAGGCAATTACTGAATAGAGAGCAGTGATTCCTGCCATTTGATTTTTCTATGTCAGTATTGGGATGATGACTAAATATATATGGCAGCTAATTTCACTTGTGAATGTAAACACAAAAGTTCTAGACAAAATATTCACAAACTAAATGCGTGTGCAACATACATGCTCCTACTCGTACTTGGAGTCTCCAGCTATTATAATATAAAAGAAAAAATCTTATAAAACTAGAAATAAATAGGATCTTTTAAAAGTTAAAGTTAACGTATAAAAAGTTATAAACATTCTTAAGTAAAATCATAGAAGACCTAATATGATCTTATATAATAGAAGAATATAATAGAAGAATATACTATGTTTATGGTTTAAAAGGCCCAATATAATTAATATGCCGGTTTCCTTCAAAGTGTTCTGTAAATTTAATAAAAATTCACTAAAAATTCCAGTAGATATTCTCTTTTATTTCCCTGGAAATGGGTAAGATGATTAAAAATGAATTGGATAGGCAAAGACCAGGAGTAGCCAAAACAATCCTGAGAAGTTAAAACAAAATTAGAAACTCACCATGACATTAAGATTAACTATAAGGATAAAATTTTCAAGACAGTACTGTATTGTCAAAAGAATAGACAGATGTACCAATATAACAATATCAGAAGTACAGAAATATGTCACATATGTACAGTAATTTTTGAAGTTTCCAGAAAACCATGACAGAACAACTGAATATCTCTATGGGGAGGAAAGAAAAACTCATGTCTGATCTCACTGCAACAGCATGGGAAAAGTCTCAAAAATTTATTCTGAATGAAAATAACTAAACAAACAAAAGTACCTACTGTATGGTTGCATTTAGATGATATTCTAGAATACCAAACTAACCTAACTGGAAATTAAATCCAGTTTTTCTCCTCATAGAGAATTGACTAACATTAGAAGAATAGATATTATGGGAGATAGAAATTGTTCAGTGTCTTGATAGGACTATGAGTTACATACAGATATACTATGAGTGTATACATTTGTCCAAAATGACTAAATATAATGCTTACTATCTGAATATTTTACTGTATATTGAGTATACATTGTATGTACAGTTCATGCCTTGATAAAAAAAAATCAGGAGCCAATATTAAGAAGATTGAGAATGGAATAATTGATCAAGAATGGAATAATTACAAGAAGAAGAATAATCATCTCAGTTATTTGAAACATTGCATATAAAATGTATATATTTATGACTTATATTAGTTAAAAAAGTCACTGCTCCTCAAAAAGAAAAAAATAACCTTCACTGATCACAGTTGGAAGCTAAGTGGAAAACCTGATTCTCACTTTGAAAATTGCTAATAGAAGAAATAATTAAGCTTGTATTGTCTTTCCTATTGAAATCGTATTTCATAGTAACCATATGTACAGTATTAAATTATAACCATTTTGCAAATCTCATTGTCGTCTTTAACTCAGTGACCATTCTTCACATCGGTAAGATTGGAACAGTCAGACATTACGTAACTCCTAATGTGTTGTAATATGAAGTACTTACCACCTTTCGTAGAAGATTTTGCCCAAACAAATAGAACCTAGATGTAAGAACTAACTACCAGTGTATAGGAAACATGGGATATAGAAGAACAAGTTACATGATACCATGAAAGAATAAGTAAATAAAACTAGAATTCAGGAGACCTACATTCCTGGTTTCTTCAACATAGTGATAACATTAGAAAAGAGACAGATTTGGACAGTTGTTTGGATCTTACTTGTAAGAAACCATCTTTAAAAATGGTTAAATATGAGGAGAGCCAATAATACCAAGTAATAATTGTTATTTATATTTATTATTTTAGGGGAGATAATGGCATTTTCAAACAAGGATTTACATTTTTTAAATCAAATTGTAAATGCTTACATTGAAAAATACATAATACACATAAAAATTTAAAAACTAATAAATTTTAGTGCTGTTGTTATATGTAACATGCATATAAAATTTAATTTCCTTATAATATGTCAGCAATAAATACTAAATGATAATGACATATATTAGCAACAGATATTTAACAAAGCTGAACAAGAATTATGGAGAAAAAAAGTAAATTTAAGGAAAAATATTTAAAAGGATCCAAGTAAATTGAGAAATATTATCTGTTTATAAAAAGGAAACTCAATTTTAGAAAAAAAAATCAATTCTCCCAGGTATTATCCATTTTAGTTAACTTGATTAAAATTCCATCAAGATTTTTAAATTGATTTTAGTGTTTATTTTTGAGAGAAAGAGAGAGACAGAACATGAGTGGAGGAGGGAGAGAGAGAGAGGGAGACACAGAATCCAAAGCAGGTCAGGCTTCAGGGTGTCAGCACAGAACCCGATGCATGGCTTGAACTTATGAACCACAAGATCATGACCTGAGCTGACTAAGTCACTCAGAAGCCCCCCATCAAGATTTTTTAAAATTTCCAACTGATTTTAAATTTTAAATTAAATTACTTTAGATATAAAAATAACCAAGGAAATTGAGATAATTTTGAGGAAATACAAGTTTAGGAAAATTTCTCTATCAGAGATCAAGATTATTTTAGAGACTTAGAGATGAATAGAGTATTATTTGTGCAGGGATAGATCAATTAATAGAATAAGGAAGAAATTCTAGGAGCACTAGAGGTCATATATAGAGTTTTGATTTATGACAGGGGGCTTGTGGACTAATTGTGGAAAAGAATGATTTTAAAGTGGTGTGAAGCAAATACACTTACTATAGAAAGCAATGTATCTTCACCCTGCACCATACAGAAAAACCTATCTCAAGTTTCTAAAAGACATTAAGTAGTAACACATGCTATAAACTTTATATGACAAAATATAGAGACAATGTGGGACCTTACTGGTCTTGGCAAATATTCTGGATTCTATTCTAAATTAAGCAGGAAGCCGTTGAATGTTTTTTGTTTGTTTGTTTTTGCATAGGAATGATAGAGTATGAACTATGTTTTATTTTATTGTTTTTAAATTTTTTCATAATGTTTATTTTTGAGAGAGAGAGAGAGAGAGAGAGNTTCCCCAGGGAAGACATCTGGCCCAGGACTCTTATTTTTTGGCAGATTTTTGATAACTGACTCAATATCCTCACTAGTTCAGATTTTCTGTCTCTTCCCATGTGAATTTTGGAAGTGAGTCTGTGTTTAGGAATTTGTTCATTTCTTCTTAGTTTTCCAATTTGATGGCATATAATTTTTCACAGTATTCCTTGATAATTGCTTGTATTTCTGAAGGGTTTGTTGTAAGAAGTCCTTTTACATTCATGATTTTGTCTATTTGAGTGATCTCTNTAACTGACTGAGGCACCCAAGAGCCTCTATCTTTTACTTTTTAAAATATTTATTTATTTATTTTCAGAGAGAAAGAGAAAGAGAGAATGAGCCAGAAAGAGCAGAGAGAAAGGGAGGGAGAGAATCCCAAGCTAGCTCCTTATTGTCAGCACAGAGACCAACATGGAACTCCATCTCATGAACTATGAGATCATGACCATGAGATCATGACCTAAGCCATAATCGAGTCTGATGCTTAACCAGCTGAGCCACCCAGATGTCCCTGATTTACATTTTAAAAGTTTCACTTTTGCTGCCATCTGGAAAATTGGGAATAATGGAGAAATAATGGAGCCAGTTAGGAGACTTAATAGTCCAGGTGAAAAATGATTATTCTGTGGTGTATGTAGTAGAATGGTCACATCAAAGTTAATTTTAAAAGCCAACATATGGTACTTACCATATTTATATAATGTGATTACTTTGAGTTTGGGGAATAGTCTCATTATATGTTAGATATATAACAACATAAGCATCTTAAAAGGGAGGACTATATAACTGAATTTAGTAGTATAAATTAAACATTTAGTTGGGTTAATCTTTTCCCAAAAGCTAAATATGAACTTTTCAAGTTCATATTTAGATTATTTCATAACAGGTTTACCATGCAACTATTTTTATCCAAGTTTGGTAACATTAAATCAGATTTTCTTTATTCTCTGCAATATATGTGCAATATATGTGCACATATTTTCTTTATTCTCTGCAATATTATGCAATATATGTGCATAAGAATCTTTCTGATTCCTCAGAAGAGGATCCCATGATTGACTGGACCATTGAACTATGGCCCCACTGCACTCAAGCCTTCTTTGTTTCTCTAAGTGATATTTATCATTGTTATTGATGTCGTTAATATTATTTTTCCACAGTTCATAAATTCATAGGTAGTAATAACAAGAAGCCACCACATACTGTCCAGGTTAAGAATCCATCAAAATTCTTACTCTCAAATACTTTGTTTTCTGACGTTTATGGGAGAAGTTTAAGAAACTGGAAACTTTGGGCAAATTCTCTTCTGATATAAGCAAAATGCTCTAATTGCACTACAGCTTCTCCAGTCACCCAGATAAAATTTGTTTTAGAGGCTTTCCCACATCTCTGGCCTTTCAATTTTGAAAAATAGTTTTAGTCAATTATTAATTTATTTTTTCAGATTCACATATAACAAGGAATAAACCACCAGTGTTTTCCAGGACCCGTAATAAGGGTAGGAATGATTGACAATAAACCAAGATACCATAACCATGCCCTCTTGGAGTATATTCTAGTGATACTTTTCCTCCTTTGGACAGTAACCCTTCTTAGCCTTTACTTTCCCATCAAACTTGCTCCCAGGGTAAGGTTTACTATTGGTCTCTTACTACTTAGAGTATAGCTAAGATAGCATTTCACTAGTCTTATTTTCATTGAACTTCATTTTTAAAATGTTTATTTATTAGAATGTGAGAGAGAGAGAGAGAGGGAGAGAGAAGGGGACAGGCAGAGACAGAGAGGGAGACAGAGAATCCCAAACAGGCTCCATGCTATCAGTGGAGGGCCCAGTGTGGGGCTCAAACTCACAAGATCTTGAACCATGAGATCATAATCTGAGACAAAATCTGGACTCTGTCATGTAACTGACTGAACCACCCAAGCATCCCCATTGAACTTCATTTTTGATGGTAAAATTGAACATATATAATATATAGTGTTTGTTTTGTTTTTAGCTGAGCATCTATATGCTTATTGTAAAGATTTTGTTTGGTTTATTTTGTTGGTTTTTTAATTTTTTGTTGTCTTGATGAGTTTTTTTTTTAATGTTTTATTTTAGGAGAGAGAGAGGGAGACAGTGTGAGCAGAGGAGGGTCAGAGAGAGAGGGAGTCACAGACTGAAACAGGCTCCAGGCTCTGAGCTGGCAGCCAGCACAGAGCCCGACGCGGGGCTCGAACCCATGAACTGCGAGATCATGACCTAAACGAAAGTCGGACGCTTAACCGACTAAGCCACCCAGGCGCCCCTTGATGAGTTTTAAATTGTCTTTGTATAACTTGGATAATAGCACTTCCTCTGATATGTCTTTTGCAAATATTTTCTCCCAGTCTGTGGTTTTACTTTTATTCTCTTGATGTTCTCTTTCACAAAGATTTTAATTTTAATGAGATCCAGCTTATTGATTCTTTCTTTTGTGAATTGTGCACTGTAGTTACATCTAAACAGCTATTGCCATATGAAAGTCATCCAGGTTTTCTCATGTTATCTTTTTTTAAAAAATAGTTTATTGTCAAGTTGGTTTCCATATAACACCCAGTGCTCATCCCCAATAGTGCCCTCCTCCATGCCTATAACCCCTCTGCCTGTCCCCCCCAACCCACATCAGCCCTCAGTTTGTTCTCGGCATTCAAGAGTCTCTCACGGCTTGCCTCACTCCCTCTCCCCAACTATTTTTCCCCTTCTTCTCCCCCACGGTCCTGTGTTAAGTTCCTCCTAATCCTCCTATATGTGCAAACATATGGTATCTGTCCTCTGCCTGACTTATTTCCCTCAGCATAACACCCTCAAGTTCCATACATGATGCTACACATGGCCAGATTTCATTCTCTCATTGCCATGTAGTATTCCATTGTATATATAAACCACATCTTCTTTATCCATTCATTAGTTAATGGACACTTAAGCTCTTTCCATTTTTTGGCTCTTATTGAGAGTGCTGCTATGAACATTGGGGTACCTGTGCCCCTATGCATCAGCACTCCTATATCCCTTGGGTAAATTTCTAGCACTGCTATTGCTGGGTCATAGGGGAGTTCTATTGTTAACTTTTTGAGGAACCTCCACACTGTTTCCAGAGGGGCTGCACCAGTTTACATTTCCACCAACAGTGTAGGAGGGTGCCCATTTCTCCACATCCTCGCCAGCATCTAGAGTTCTCTGTTTTGTTCATTTTAGCCACTCTGACCAGCATGAGGTGGTATCTCAGTGTGGTTTTTATTTGTACTTCCCTGATGAGGAGGGATCCTGAGCATTGTTTCATGTGTGTTTGCCATCTAGATGCCGTCTTTGGAGAAGTGTCTGTTTGTATCTTCTGCCCATTTCTTCACTGGATTATTTGGTTTTTGAGTGCGGAGTTTGGTGAGTTCCTTATAGATTTTGGATACTAGCCCTTTATCTGATATGTCATTTGCAACTATATTTGCCCATTCCATCGGTTGCCTATTAGTTTTATGGATTGTTTCCTTTGCCGTGCAGAAGCTTTTAATCTTGATGAGGTCCCAATAGTTCATTTTTGCTCTTGATTCCCTTGTCTTTGGGGATGTGTCACATAAGAAATTGCTGTGGTTGAGGTCAAGGAGATAGCTTCCTGCTTTCTCCTCTAGGGTTTTGATGGATTCCTATCTCACATTCAGGTTCTTTATCCATTTTGAGTTTATTTTTGTGTATGGTATGAGAAAATGATCTAGTTTCATTCTTCTACATGTTTCTGTCCCGTCCTCCTACCACCGTCTGTTAAGAGGCTGACTTTTTTCCATTGGATACTCTTTCCCACTTTTTCAAAGATTAATTGGCCATACCATTGTGGGTCCAATTCTGAGTCTCTATTCTGTACGATTGGTCTGTCTGTTTTTTGCCAATACCGTACTGTCTTGATGATGACAGCTTTGTAGTAGAGGCTAACATCTGGGATGGTGATGCCTCCTATTTTGGTTTCTTCTTCAATATTACTTTGGCTATTCGGGGTCTTTTGTGGTTCCATACAAATTTTGGGATAGTTTGTTCTAGTTTTGAGAAGAATGCTGGTGCAATTTTGATTGGTATTGCATTGAATGTGTAGAGTGCTTTGGGTAGTACTGATATTTTAACTATATTTATTTTTCCAATCAATGAGCATGGAATGTTTTTCCATTTCTTTGTGTCTTCTTCAATTTCCTTCATAAGTTTTCTATTGTTTTCATCATACAGATCTTTTAGATCTTTGGTTAGGTTTACTCCTAGGTATTTTATGGGTTTTTTTGTGCAAATGTGAATGGGTTCAGTTTCCTGATCTCTCTTTCTGTTGCTTCATTGTTGGTGTATAAAAATGGAACCAATTCCTGTACGTTGATTTCGTATCCTACAACTTTGTTGAATTCATGGATCAGTTCTAGTAGGCTTCTTGTGAAGTCTGTCGGGTTTTCTATGCAGAGTATCTTGTCGTCAGTGAAAAGTGAAAGTTTGACTTCTTTGTCAATTCTGATGCCTTTTATTTCATTTTGTTGTCTGATTGCTGACGCTAGGACTTCCAGAACTATGTTAAACAACAGTGGTGAGAGTGGACATCCCTGTCGTGTTCCTGATCTCAGGGGGGAAGCTCTCAGTTTTTTCCCCATTGAGGATGATGTTAACTGAGGGCTTCTCATAGATGGCTTTTATTATGTTTAAGTAAGTTTCTTCTATCCCAATTTTCTCGAGGGTTTTTATTGAGAAGTAATGCTGTATTTTGTTGATTGCTTTTTCTGCATCTCTTGACAGGATCATATGGTTTTTATCTTTTCTTTTGTTGATGTGATGTCACATTGATTGATTTGTGAATATTGAACCAGCCCTGTAACCCAGGAATGAATCCCACTTGACATGGTGGGTAATTCTTTTAATGTGCTGTTGGATTCGTTTTGCAAGTATCTTGTTGAGGATTTTTGCATCCATATATTCNTATGTTTAAGTAAGTTTCTTCTATCCCAATTTTCTCGAGGGTTTTTATTGAGAAGTAATGCTGTATTTTGTTGATTGCTTTTTCTGCATCTCTTGACAGGATCATATGGTTTTTATCTTTTCTTTTGTTGATGTGATGTCACATTGATTGATTTGTGAATATTGAACCAGCCCTGTAACCCAGGAATGAATCCCACTTGACATGGTGGGTAATTCTTTTAATGTGCTGTTGGATTCGTTTTGCAAGTATCTTGTTGAGGATTTTTGCATCCATATATTCATCAAGGATATTGACCTCCAATTCTCTTTTTTTTTGCTGGGACTCTGTCTGGCTTGGGAATCAAAGTGATGCTGGCTTCATAAAATGAACCAGAAGTTTTCCTTCGATTTGTATTTTTGGAATAGGTTGAGAAGAATGGTTATTAATTATGTTTTAAATGTCTGGTAGAATTCCCCAGGGAAGACATCTGGCCCAGGACTCTTATTTTTTGGCAGATTTTTGATAACTGACTCAATATCCTCACTAGTTCAGATTTTCTGTCTCTTCCCATGTGAATTTTGGAAGTGAGTCTGTGTTTAGGAATTTGTTCATTTCTTCTTAGTTTTCCAATTTGATGGCATATAATTTTTCACAGTATTCCTTGATAATTGCTTGTATTTCTGAAGGGTTTGTTGTAAGAAGTCCTTTTACATTCATGATTTTGTCTATTTGAGTGATCTCTCTTTTCTTTTTGAGAAGCCTCAGCTAGAGATTTACCAATTTTGTTTATTTAAAAAAAAAACCTTACTCTTGGTTTCATTGATCTCTTCAACCATTTCTTTGGTTTATATATTGTTTATTTATGCCCTGATTTTAATTATTTCTCTTCTCCCACTGTTTTGGGGTGCTCCTGTTGCTCTCCCTCTAGTTCCTTTAGGTGTGCTGTTAGATTTTGCACTTGAGCTTTTTCTAATTTCTTGAAATAAGCCTGGAGTGCCATGTACTTTCCATTTAGGACTGCCTTCACCACATCCCATAGAGTTTGGATTGTTGTATTTTCATTTTCATTTGTTTCCATATATATTTTTAATTTCTTCACTAATTGCCTGATTAGCCGATTCGTTCTTTACTAGGATGTTCTTTAATCTCCATGATTTTGGAGGTTTTCCAGACTTCTTCCTGTGGTTGATTTCGAGTTCCTTAGCATTGTGATATGAAAGTGTGCATGGTATGATCTCAATTCTTTTATATTTATTGAGGGCCTTATGTCCCAATACGTGATCTATCTTGGAGCATGTGCCATGTGCACTTGAGAAAAAAGTGAATTCCATGGCCTCAGGATGTAGAGTTCTAAATATATCTGTCAACTCCATCTGGTCCAATGTGTCATTCAATTCCATTGTGTCTTTACTGACTTTTGTCTAATTGATCTATCCATTTCTGTAAGTGGAGTATTAAAGCCCCCTGCTATTAGCACACTCTTATCTGTAAGAATGTTTCTGTTTGTGATTAATTGTTTTATATATTTAGGTGCGCCCATATTCAGTGCATAGACATTTATAATTGTTAGTTTTTCCAGATGAATAGACCCTGTAATTATTATATAATGCCCTTCTTCACCCCTTGTTACTGCCTTTACTTTAAAGTCCACTTTGTCTGATATAAGGATAGCTACTCTGCTTTCTTTTGACTTCCAGTAGCATGACAGATATTTCTCCATCCCCTTACTTTCAATCTGAACGTGTTGTCTAGTCTAAAATGAGTTTCCTGTAGACAGCAAATAGATGGATTTTGTTTTTTATTCATTTTGCTACCCTATGTCTTTTGATTGGGGCATTTAGTCCATTTACATTCAGTGTTATTATTGAAAAATATGGGTTTAGAGTCATCGTGTCCTTTGTGGGATTTATGCTTGTGGCAGTGTCTGGTATATTGCGTTCCTTGCAATATTTCCCTCAGAGCGTCCCCCTCAGGATTTCTTGTAGGGCTGGTTTAGTGGTGATGAATTGTTTCAGTTTTTGTTTATTTGGGAAGACTTTTATCTCTCCTTCTATTCTGAATGACAAGCTTGCTAGATAGAGGATTCCTGGCTGCATGTTTTTTCTGTTCATCATATTGAAGATTTCCTGTCTTTCCTTTCTGGCCTGCCAAGTTTCAGTAGATAGGTCTGTCACCACTCTGTTAGGTTTCACTTTGTATGTTAGGGCCCTTTTATCCCTAGCTGCTTTCAGTATTCTCTCTTTGTCCTTATATTTTGCCAGTTTCATTATGATATGTCTTGCAGAAGATCAATTCTAGTTACATCTGAGGGGAGTTTTCTGTGCCTCTTGGATTTCAAGGTCTGTTTCCTTCCCCAGAATGGGAAAGTTCTCTACTATAATTGTTCAAAGTCTCCTTCAATGCCTTTCCCTCTCTCTTCCTCTTCTGGGATTCTTATAATATGGATATTATTCCATTTGATTGTATCATTGAGCTCTCGAACTCTGCTTTCGTGTTCCTGGATCAGTTTATCTCTTTCTTTCTCAGCATCCTTTTTTTTCTATAATTATGTCTTCTAAATCATTTATTCTCCTTTCTGCCTCTTCAATCCGTGCATTGGATGCCTCCATTTTATTTTGCATCTCATTTATAGTATTTTTTAATTTATCACAACTATTTTTAAGCTCCATAGTCTTTGTAGCAATAGTTTCTCTGATGTCTTCCATGCCTTTTTCAAGCCTAGCGGTTAATTTTATGACTGTTGTCCTAATTCTTGTTCAGTTATGTTGTTTATATCTGTTTTGAGCAGTTCTTCAGCTGTCAGTTCTTCCTGGTATTTCTTCTGGAGGAGAGTTCTTCCGTACCGTCATTTTGGTTAGCTTTCTATCTCTTGTTAGTTTTAAAAGCTTGTTATGCACTCTGCACATGTGAGTGCTGCTGTACCAAATAATGCTCTTTGACTGTCCAGGGCCTGTCCATTCAGAAAGTGTTCTTTGAATGGTGTCTCTTGGTCTCTCTTGTTGAGACCTTGGTTATTTTATTTTCCTACTTGTAGTGGTTTTGGGACTCTCAACCATGTGTACTTTGGCTTGTTTCTTGAGATAGCCCTGGAAAAGAAAACACACAGACAAACACACAGGGGACAAAGGCACACAAATGCACAGACAAATCCCACAAACATGCAAACCAAAAGTGAAATAGAAAAAGAAAAAAGGAAGGGACACATACAAAAAAGAAGAAGAAGAAGAAGAAGAAGAAGAAGAAGAAGAAGAAGAAGAAGAAAAGAGGAAGGAGGGAAGACGAATAATAAAAATACATAAAAAAGAAAAAAGAAACAAAAAAGAAAAAGAAAGAACTCAATAGACAAAGGACAGTCTAAAGCATAGAACCAGAATTCCCAGCTACAAATAAAAATAAATAGCCAGGTGTATGCAGTGCTGGTGGAAGAGCATAGAGAAAGAAAGAAATGACAGAGCGGGGAGTAAGCGAAATTGGAAATGAAATGAGCAGGCAGAAATACTAAGAGGCTCAATTCAAAGAGAGAAAGAGAGTAATATGGTTGGAGAGTAGGCAAAAGAAATTATGATAATGCTACTCAGAGAAACTATATAGTCTGATTACTCCAGAGAGAAAGAGATGAAAAGGTAGCGGTGGAGATGTAGAATTTACGTCTAGAGAATGGATTAAATGTGACTATTTAAGCAAGCCAGTGACTAGAATTAATCAGGGCAGTGCATCCATGTTGGTCTTGCCCTGGCTCTGGTTAAAAAAAAAAAAAAAAAAAAAGAGGAGGGCAGCTCTCTAGAATGGTGGGCGTGGTTTGGTCCAGTGCATGCTGCCGGGGTCCTGCCATTGCGGCTATGGGGAGAAAAGTTGCAGCGCCCCAGTCCCTTCTCAAACCAAGCGTTGCAACTCACTCTTTTGGGTGTGTTCTCCCTGTGCCAGGGACGTAGCCAAGGTTGACTTTGTTCTATATCCCAGGCCAGGCTCATTTCCAGATCTCAGTCAGTGCGATGCATTGAAATTTCCCAAAATATAAACTTGTAGACAAGTCCCTCAGAACACTTTCAAGCCTCTCGCCTTCCCCCTGGGGATCGACCTAGAAGCCGCTGCTCCTCTCCCCTCCAGGTGTGGCTGGGGAGCAAGGAGCAGTTTTTCCTGGGGTCGCCAGGGAGGAGTGCATCCCGCCTAGGGTCAGCTGGACAGCAGGGAACCAGGTTCCTCAGTGTCCAGTCGCCTGAAATATATACTCTCACAAGTCCCTCTATCTCCTTTTCCTCACAAACTCCTGGATTCCTATGACTTCAGGCCTTTGTGTGAGATATGGGGGTGAGTGAAATGTATGGAGTTCCCTACTTTTCCACCGTCTTGCCTCCCTCATATGTTATCTTCTAAGAGTTTTATACTTTTGAAATTTACATATAAGTCTGTTATCCATTTTGAGTTAATTTTTTGTGAATGCTGTAAAATCTGTATCTAAATTAATTTTTTTCACATGTAGATATCCAGTTGTTCTTGCATCATTTGTTTAAAAGACTGTCTTTTCTCCATTGCATTGCGTTTGCTTCTTTGTCAAAGATCAATTGTCCATATTTGTGTAAACCTATTTTTAGGATTTCTATTCTGTTCTACTGATATATTAGTTCATCAAAACCGTGTTGTCTTGATTATTGTAAATTTATAGCAAAACTTCAAGTCAGGTCAAATCAGCCCTCATATTTTGTTCTTCTTCAATATAGTGTTGTAATACTGGATCTTTTGCTTCACCATTTAAATTTAAGAATCAGTTTTGTTGATATCCATAAAATAACCTACTGGGATTTTAACTGAGATTGTTTTGAATCTATAGGTCAAATTTGGAAGAACTGACATTATGATAATACTGAGTCTTCCTATGCATGGACATGGAATATCCTACTATTTACTTAGGTTTTTTAAATCTTGTTTTTTCAGAGTTTTATGGTTTTCTTGTATAGATCTTTTACATAGATTATTAAATTTTTACTCAAGTATTTCATTTTTGGGGTGCTAATATACATGAGGTATGGTTTTAATTTCAAATTTCCTTTGTCCCTTCCTGATATTTAGGAAAGTGATTGACTTTTATGTATTAACTTTGTATTCTGCAACCTTGCTATAATAACTTCTTAGAGCCAGGATTTTTTTTTTTTGTCTATTCTTTCAGATCTCCTACATATATGATTATGTCATCTGTGAAGCAAGACAGTTTTAGTTTTCCTTCCCAATCTGTATGATTTTCTTGTCTTGTCTTATTGACTTACTTTGGATTTCCAGTACAGTATTGAAAAGTAGTATGAAGAGAGGACATTGTTACCTTGTTCTTGATCTTAATAGAAAAACTTCAAGTTTCTCACCATGAAGTGGGTTAGCTGTGACATTTTTGGTACATATTCTTTATCAAGTTGAGGAAGTTCTCCTCTACTCCTAATTTACTGAAAGTTTTTGTCATGTGTTGGATTTCCTTTTTTCTGTCAATAGTATAATTTAATTTTTTTTCTTATTTAATCTGTTGGTGTGTAATGGATTTCATTAATTGACTTTTGAATGTTGAGCTAGCTATGCATACCTGGAAAAAATTTCACTTGGTTGTGGCATAAGCAAGTTCTCTTTTGGTTAAACACAAATCAAAGATAAAAAGTGAGAGTGGCCATATATAATGATCTAAATATTAGTAGGTCTAATAGTAGATCTAAATATTATATATCTAATAAATTTAATCTAAGGATTTTAATAGAATGTAAAATGTAATTTTATTAAATATCCTTATAGAAAGTCATGAGAAATTTAATTGGCCTAAAAATGTAGGTAAGTTAGAATACAATCATTTAGTTGAGTGTAACAGTTTTTCTTTGTATAATAGTTATGTTTACCTGCCTAGAAACATGACAGAAATGTACTTATATGTTACTAATTTCCAGATTGCAGCTCTTCAGTTTTTGAAAAAAAAATTATCTTCTCTCAGTCTCTAGAAGACAAATATCTTTATAGTTACAGTAGTTTTTCTGCCCCATCGTTTATCCTCACCTGTTTCCTTCATGATAGAACTTTACTTTTGTTCAATGTTATATGTTTTTGTCATGTAGCCAATGTGCATCAAAAAAGTGCATACCATCCACTGGATCTGAGTTTTGATATAACTAAAATATCATAGGAATTTCAGTCCCTTCAAAAATGATGGGTGCAGAAATTTATGCCTAAGTCAATCAGCATTTGCCACTTGAATAGGCAAAGTTATTGAGTCATGTTTGAATGCCTGAGTTAAGCCCAGTCACAGAGAAACCAGTAGGAAAGCATCTCATCCCATTTGCAATTCCAGCAATTTATGAGCAGAGCAGAGGAAACAGCCTTGTCAGCTAATGATCCCAAGAGAATGAAGCTAAAACCATAATAACATGGTTGAATCACTGACTGACTCAAAGATTGAAAAGTCTGTTCTATCTCTGGACGTCGAATTAGATGCACTTGCTGTTTAAGGCAGTTTGAAATTTTTTAACCTTTCACTTACTTTCTAAACCATATATATATATATAAATATATATAAAACATACATATATATGTGTGTATATTTCCACACATGAATAAAGAGACTATTTGATTTCTGCAAAATAGGTAGAGGAACAGAGTTTAATTTGGAAGAAAGAATAAAGTAGAGTTGTGATGTTTATATGATTCAGGAAACAACATACAGAATCATATGACTTACTAAGGGTTTAATTATTGTCAAGACCTCAAAAAGTACAAATAATTAGAAAACAAAGGAAAAAGGCACATAAGTTACTTAATCAGCCAGTATAGTAGTTAAGGTGTAAAAGCTTTTTCATTTGTTTCAAACAATGTCATTTGTTTCTGTTGATATTATTTTCTGCGTACAGGTAGAGATATTTCTCCATAGTGAGGTTCATCATGGTGTGGCATAAGGAGGCCACACAACTACCCAAAAATTGTATTTTCACTGATTTATACCATGACTGTTCAATTTATTTGGTTGAGATATAAAAAGTCTTATAAACATGTAAAATCATTACCATAGAGAGAATTCAGTAATCTCTGGCCTTGAATAGTTTTATCAGTTAAATCAGCTAGTCAGCTATTTAACTTAAATGAAAGCCCACAAGAGGAAATCAACATTGCCTTTGCCACAATTTGTTCTAAGTCTATCCCTTTTATTTAGTGTCAATTTTTAGGAAGTATTTTAGTTTTACTTTTGAAAATATAAATAACTGAAATGAATATGCAGTATAATTCACTTACTTTTAGAGATACAGATTTCTTACATCCAGGAGCCATGACAGCCTCTTCACTATTCCTTTAGAAGTCCAGTGTGTGTGTGTGTGTGTGTGTGTGTGTGTGTGTGTGTTTCTATATATTTGTTTACTGTGTGTGAGAGCCAAATATACTCATATTATCTTTGGAAGCTTTGATATCCTTTGTTGGGATAATTCTATTTTTTTTTCATTCATAAGCATGAATGTACTTCCAATGTTTTACTTTTATTTTGTTTTCCCTATGGCTGAGCAAACAGCTCATTTGCTTTTAGTCTTTAATGTTTTTGCTGACAAATACCTTTCTGTGACAAGTTCTATTTTTCCATTGCTTTTATTTGTAAATACTAGAAATTACATATGATATATGATACACTGGAGCTGAAGTTTCTCTAATCAATATTTTTCAGAGATAAAAGTATAGTTTTATTTAAAAAGCCACATTTATGAATTATATTATAGAATTCTATTTCCTCAATTTCCTAGAACCCTAGAATATGTGAATAGAGGTTTTTAGAAACCATCTGAATAATTTTTTTCTTTTATTTTTTGACATTATGAAAATTAAGAAATAGAAACAGACTCATTTATGTATATTTACCCTGTTAATGACAAAGCTAGAACATTAAGATAACAACTTGCAGCGCTATTACACTAGTGAATAAGTTATCAATTGCTATAATAATGTTTTATAACAAACCATCCTCTAAACCTCAGTGGATTAAAATAATAACATTTATTTGCTTATTAGTCTGCAGGTCAGGTGGGCCAGTTTTTATATTTGGGCCTTGGCTTGACTCTTCTTAGTTATGCTTGCTCAGTCACTTGTGGCTAACTAGTGAGTTTGCTGAGGCTGTAATGATTTGGGCTGGGATCACTTACATCTCTTGGGTGTGGGTGGGCCATCTGGGCTGACTTTGACTCAGGTGACTTTTTCTTCTTCAGCAGTATAGTCCAGACTTGTTCACATAG
This sequence comes from Crocuta crocuta, assembly GCF_008692635.1. Lineage (NCBI taxonomy): Eukaryota > Metazoa > Chordata > Mammalia > Carnivora > Hyaenidae > Crocuta > Crocuta crocuta. The sequence goes on from NW_027531917.1 coordinate 36,785, forward strand.
TGGAAGCAACACTATAAAAGAGTAAATGAAAGTGCAGAAACTGCCCCTTGCAGTTCTCAGTTTGTTATTCATATACCATCACTTATGCTGCAATCATAGATTAGCTCGGATTCAATAAGTTGGGCCAAGAAAGAATTCACTGAAAATTAATATCACTATGATGAACCTATTCACTTCTCTCCATCTGTATTTGTTGAAAACTCCCTCATCTTTGTATAAACCTCCAAACTGGCGTCATCTATCTCTAAATTCCTGCTTTTAACTAACATATGCAATGCTGGCAGATTATTGTCCCATTATGTGCTCTTTTTGATAATTTTCTATAACATGTAAGATAAAAGAAGTAAAGCATATCATTATCTTCCTGTGAATCTGATATTTGTATTTCCTGAGAATGTTTTCACTTATTCTACTGCATGACATTTAATTAATTAATTGTAATGCAATCATTTCAATGTAAAACATTAAAAATTATTTTTAAGAAAGCTTTTGATTATCTCATAGGTAAAGCAATACTTTCCCAAGCAGACATCAGCCACAGCACTAAGGTTATCTTTGAAATGGAAACCAAGTATTAAACCTTTTTAAGTCTCCTATATTTGCATAATTAACCTTGATGTATTTCTTGCCTAAATACAATTTTCTTCAATTTCTATTCAGGCATATATTCCTTGAACAAAATAAACTCTGCACCTTTTCACAGCTTGAATTGCAATAGAGAAAAATGACAATAAAAATATACTATCAAGTAGTTATAATTTCCATAAAAAGAAATAAAATTTTATTAGGGAAAAGACAGAAATCTCATTTTGTCTTAAATTGGCTGCTGTGATAAGAAGTGGGGTTAGTGAGAGTGCTATAAGACCTCCAAGTTTATTCCTTGATGTTGTAGCAGTTCTTAGGTGTCTGTGGAGTTAGAAAGATCTAGATGTGGATCCCAATACCACAATTAACTGAGTGTGTCATGAAAAATTCTTGAATAACCTCTGCAAAACTTAATTTATTGATCCATAAAATATGGTTGTTAGAAAATACCTTGGAAGCTCAAACACATCAAATAGACTGTCTATCAGAGTGCCTTCCTTACATGAGAGGTTTCAAAAATGTTTGCCATTTTGTAAATTGTATTGGTGGTCAAAACAAGGTATATGTGGAGAAAATACAGATTTTCTTCTGAAATAACTTGAAGCCTCTTTGAGTAGGCTTTCGTAGTGATAAGTGTACATTTATTAAACACTGTGTGTGTGTGTGTGTGTGTGTGTGAGAAGTTCAGCATTTCCTACTATTGCTGTACCACATTCTTTTTAATACTTTTTATAAAACTTCTCTGTAATAGATGAATAGTTGGTTTTGCTGACCTGTTAAGAGCAAAGACTTTGGAGCTAGCACATCTTGTCTTCGTTGTAGGTCTGCCACTTATTTGCCATGTGATTTGGAGGAAATCCTCAATCTCTCTGTGCTTAAGTTTCCTAAACGGGAAAAAAAACAAGATGCAAATCATGTCTACATTATGAAACCCTTGTGAATATGAAACAATTCAATATGTTTTAATGTACTTAAAATAGTACCCAAAATGTTAAAGGTCTTCAATCTTCTATGTTACTATTATCATATAAAATGAACTGTTGGAAAACAGAGAGTAAAGATAAAATTATGAAAGTTCTTTATATGTATAATTACATATATGTTTAAAAAGATTAGAAATATAGATTGCAGCCTAAATTAAGGGATTAGATATGTCATTTTACACTATTTCATTAGTGATTGGTTAATGGTTACTGAAATTTTTGTTTCCATTTACTATCTCATAATCTCCATCTCTCACAGTTTAGGGATATTATATTTTTTTCTTTACTTTTGATAATATACATTGCAAGGTACATTATTTTTTAGGCTCAATATTACATCAAACATTAATTGCCTACATAAGAATTTTGAATGGGCATGTATTTGACAAACTATGGGGAAGTGAATTCATATGTTGTAGGACTTTGGATAAGGATAATTTGTGAGGAAAAGGTAAAATGGTATACACAAGTATATAAAAAGAAGAGGGAATACTATAGTATTTACTTTGTCTCTCCAACCTATTTTGAATTTTCTAATTAATGATATATGTCAGAGACTTCAAATAATGGGAACAAGGGATAAAGTTATAGGAAAATCTATTGGGAAGAGCACTGAAAAATTTATAACTTGTCTACTACTTCTCTGTCAAGTGCACTGGCACCTTGACTGTTTTAAGTGACACTGATGAGATACTACTGATAAAGGAAGAGTTCCTCTGGATTCACAAAGCAAAGCAGCAGCAGATAAAACAGGAACTCAAAATACATAAAGTAAATCAATTTGCTTTAGTTCAGTTCAGAGAATATACTGGGAAGCAATTTAAATGACTTTAATAAAAATATATTCTAGCTAAAACTACTTCCTATATATTTTTATTTTTGCTCAACCTATTAATGCCTCTCATGGGCTCAAAAATGATAAGATTTATATTCTACATCAACTTGAGAATAGTATTTTTATTCATTTAAGTTACCATTTCATATTTGGCTCAATCGAAGTACATGGACAGTATATCTGACAGCTACCAGTGCAGTTACCTGGGCAGCTACCTACATTACACTCTGGTTTTGACTTCTAGCGTTAGAAGACTCCAGCTACTACACCTCAGGCAGTGTGATTATAGCTTACAGGTGATATGGGAGATCTTGCCTCAGTCTATTTGGGCCACTATAAAAAAATAGCACAGGTTGAAATATAAAAAGTAGAAATATATTTCTCACAACTCTGGAGTCTGGGAGTCTGGACCAGGGTGCCAACTTTGTTGGGTTGTGCTGAAGGCTCCTTTCCAGATTGTAATCTGCTCACTGTATCCTACATGATGGAAAGAGCTATAAAATGCCCTGAAAACCTCTTTTATATGGCACTAATCCGATTCATGAGGTTCTCTAGCCTCATGAGTTAAGCACCTTCCAAAGCTCCATATCCTAAAATCACCATCTTTGGGGAATGAAATTTCAACATATGAATTTTGGGTGAACACATTCAGACTATACATAGCAGGACCTTTCCTTGTATTCATTACAAAGGATAGGAAAAGAAGAGCAGTTAAACTTCAAGGAATAGGGAATGGAAAACTTATATTTTTTTTCCACGGATATACAAATGACAGACTGAGCTGCCATTAACATCTAACTTCATATATCAAACAAATTATATACATATTGAAAGGAAACAGAAAGAAAACTGGCCCAGAAAACAAACTGTGAAGCAAATGAGAAAATTAAAATGTGATATAGACTGACTTGGATAGTAGAAACATAGACAAACATATCTGAATGCTAGTAAGCTTTCCAGATTCCTTTGGTTGTGGAAACACAACTTAACAGCCTCTACTGAACATTAGTGATGATCAAAAGCCTTGAAAACACTAAGGAGGTGGCCCAAAGTAAATAGAAAAGAATAAACATTTATGTACATATATAACTTCCATTAATGCTAATCACAACTTTGCATGAATCTGATATACATAGTAATATTTATTCATATATATGTATATATACACTCACATATATATATATATTTACTCTTGTCACATTTTAAAATGTTGGTAAATAAGGCCTGTCTTATGTCACTTATAATTTAATACTTAGAATATGCAGCACTTGAAAACTTTTAGATAGCTAAAGCTTTTATTTTTGGGGTAGAGTAATTTGCAATCTGCTATAACTTTACAGATTTTTCACTGCAAATGTAACGATCAGACTTAAACTAGTTATATTTGGTGGAGGAATCTACTTCTCACTTTCCCAGCTATGAGATTTACCCAAACATACACGGAGAAGAAAGCAGGAGGAGATGATATGTGAGAAGGAAGAGAGGGAGGAGAAGGAAGAAAAGAAGAGGAAAGAAATATGCAACTACATATAACAGCAACTTAAGTAGATTCCGAAGTCCTTGAGAATTGTCCTTCTTGTCTTTGAATTGCTGCAAACTTGGGCAATGCCAAGTACAGTGTAGGTGAGCCATATATTCTTGTTCAACTAACCTAAATTGACAGAGTGACAAAAGAATTACTGATGTAAACCTTGTCTTAGCCAGTTTTTCATTTCTCTGTGGATTTTATAGAGAAAAAAAGAAACACAAAGGATATATATTTTTAAGGTCATCTGAGGTGAAAATCACACTTAAATATTTTCTTTTCTTTTTACCTTGATATATTTTTAAGTAAATACTATCTGTTGAGCAAGAGAAAACACTAATTGTGATAATACTAAAAAAAAGGTTTGCTTGACTTGGATATTGTGGATTTGGGGTAGTCATGCTAGGCATTCCATAATTCCTCAAATGTTGTGCAAACTTTAATGTGTATATAGGTATATCAGATTTTGGGGGTGGGGGAGTCACACATATGAGTGACTGGTAACTTAGTAAGACACAGTACATTTAAATTTTTGTGGTTTGTGAATGCCAAGATAAGGAAAGATCCACCCCTCTCCCTCCCTTCTTCCTTTTCTCCTTCTTGACTTATTTTCTTCTTTCCTTCTAATACATAATTAAGGATGGGACTATGTGACAAAAATCCTATCATGGAAGGCCTTGGAACTTCTATTATGACACTTGCTACAATCATCTGGTTATTTATTAATTCCCCTCACTGCCTCAGAAACTTGAGTCTACCTCTGATTTTCACATATGTTTATTTGAATTCAGTCAACAGTTTCTGATGTCCTGTGCCAGAATGAAGGTGAGCTTTACAAGATTTAAAGGCAAAAAGGTAACATGGTCTCTGAACTCATAGAGCTTATCTAAGAGATGGGAGAGCCATTTAAACAAAAAATATAAAAAGTTAAAATGTTATATTTTTACAGTGGCAATATATACACAAAGATAAATTCTTTACATTAACTCACAGCTATGCTAGAAATTTTTGAAAGATCCATGACAAAGGTTCAAAGCTACTAAAATTTTCTGGACACATTTTAATAGAAATAGAAGAATGTAAATGTTGGAAAATACTTTAAATCTCTCTTGAAATACAACTGAATCTTAGACATGATGCTTACAAAGAAGGAGCAATCAGAACAAAATTCTGATGGTCTTTTTTATTACCGCTGTTTAATGGAAAGGACATGAGAACAAATTGGTGTACATGACATTTCCTTTTGGGATAGCTGGGAATATTAATAAGTTTGCCCAAGGTGACTGAATTATATTAGCTAGTTATTTACAAGTGAAAGACCCTAGACATTCAGTCCCTTGTCGATATGCTATCATCAATTTTCTATTTTTTTTTCTTTCAGGTTTATTACTGACAGTTAAAGCAATGCATTTAAAACTGATATGCTCATAGTTAGGTGATTTCAAAAAGGCTCATTTTATTCTCCAAATTTCAATTTTAATGGGATTTTTTTCTTATTTTCCCTTCCTTTCACTTTTTCCCATGACCTTAGCAGAATTAATGTTGTTGTCTTACATGTGTTGAGCTTCTGCTACTGGATGCCATTTTGGAAGTGCCATTTTTCTCATGTATGTCATATACTCCTTAGAGACCTCATTTCTCCATAATGGAATCTTCTTATTCTTCCTCAAAACTAATACTATGCTACTGAGTCTACTTTAATTAAGCATAGACTACTTTATGAAATAGCAAGGAAAAGAGGAAGGAACAGAGCAACATAAAGCCTGATTACTATAATAACATTTCAATATATCTTGTTTTCAAATCCAAACTGAATATAAGAAATGCCTGTTTTTGTAATCTTTTATTTAAGATTCAACCTAACTTGTTTATATTCTTATCTTGATCCTGATGAACTAGTGTTCTATTCCCAAAACTGATTTATTGAGTTTCTCCAAAACAGAACTGGTACTTTTTTAAAAACCTTGCATTTTTGATTACCATTCTGTCAACTAGAATGACATTCTCTGTTCTCTTCTTTTAGACTGACTATAACCATTCCTTAAAGCTACCAGTTCATTACTGATTACTTAAAAGCTTCCTATGGCCAGGGAGCTTGGGTGGCTTTGTTGGTTGGGTGTCAGACTCTTGGTTTTGGCTCAGGTCATGATCTCAAGGTTGGTGAGTTTGAGCCCCATGTACCCCTCTGTCCTTCCTCCGCTCCCTCTGTCTCACAAAATAAATTAATAAAAACTTAAATAAATAAATAAATAAATAAGTAGGAAAATAAATAAATAAATAAATAAATAAATAAATAAATAAATAAATAAATGGCTTCTATGGCCAATCCAGCCTGAATTGATTACTCAGACTTCTGAGCTTTTATATTAAGGCAAGTCTCAGTCATTGACAATAAATTATATACTGCCAGGTAATTTTTTCTACAATTACTTTTCAAAACTTCTATATAGCTAATTTTGGGAAAACTATTCAGGTTTGCAAATATTTATGTATATCATATCTCTCTGTGTAGGATTTTGTGGGCAAGAGTCACACTTTATACATTAATTTGCCCTTAGATGTGTGTTGTTTGTAAACCTATGAAACCTACTATGTGGTATATTTCCACCTTTGGAGAAATAAAAAAGCATTGGGTTCTTTCATTTTATGTGTTCACTCATTCTATCAATATTTACCAAGTACCTATGAGGAGAAAAACACTGGGCATACAAACACTAAAATGGCTCTGATCCTACCCTCAACACATCAGGACATTAGGGAGTGGTCCCTTTGACCTGATGCACATGGTCCAGGCTCACAAGAACTACGTTCTTTGACATTCGGTAGCTGTTGCTCCACCAAGATCAGGGGATGAAATTACAGTGGATACTGAGCATACTAATTTCCATATTCAGCCTAACAAAACTGAGGTTTGGTTTCTAGAAAAGTTTCCTTTTAATACATTTCTAGATATGTTTTCCTTTCAATATGTTGACTTTTCCCTCTATAACGATCTAAATTTGTCCTTTACATTTATTGGGAAAACTAAGCAAAACTAGATACGAACACTGTTTAATAAAATTAACAAAGCAATCATCATGTGAGAATGCTTGGTTCCATTCTGAAATAAGCAATATTTTTATTGTTTTCTGACATATGAACATATGTTTATTTCTAAAATATAAAGAGTTGAATCAATGACAAATTCCCTTTAGGAAATTCTATCACATTAGGATATTTTCCATAATTGAAGAAACTAATTCATTCTAGCTGCAGCATAATAATTATGTGGTTAAAATGCAATCAGTAAAAAAAAGTTGGAAAGTGTAACAAAATTCAAATTATCATTCTACTGTTGCCTGTGTTAATAAAAGTATGCATATGCATATACATGCACACATATATTACACTACAATATCTCATTTTTCCACCTCTTCTACTATTTTGAAATTAATATTTTTTGAGACAACTTCCTTTTCACAAATTATCCTTTCTCTGTTGAGATTGATGCAGAGAGCATAAACTGTGGAATCAGATATGACTGGGTTTGAATTTCACTTGTGCAATTTTACAGCTGGATAACTGGCAAATTTACTGAAACTTGTTTGAGCTTCAGTTTCCTCATCTTCCAAATTACCATAATAAAACATATCCATGATGAAGATAGAATAGATTGATATATAAATTATGTAGTAAAATGGCTGACACATATTGTGCACTTAAATTCAAGTTTTTTATTATTATCTTGTGTATTTTGTACAGATGAAGTTGATAACCCATGTGAATACTAGATTGGAAAAATGGTTAGTTAGATAAAATACTTGTTTCTTAGTCTGTTTTATAAGAATGAATGTGGGATTGAAAATTAAATTTCTCCTTGTTAAGTGGACTGATTGTTTTGACCTTTCTATTGTGATAATATCTGCTTTAATCAATTTATTTTGAACAAACTTTAAGCTATGCAGTTTGTAAGGGGGAAATCAAATATACCCTTCAGTGGCTACTAAAGGTATTTTAAAGGTATACTGTAAATTGATATAAGATGTAATACGCTAGAGTAAGGGAGTCTTAGGAATAATAGTTCAGTCTATCCTATCCTATATTCTCAAGTTATGCAGTCAGAATTTTAAAATTTAAGTAGTTTGATTTATTGTTACTTTAATTCTCTGTTATGAATACTGCTTTTTTTCTGTATCTCTCTCTCTTTCTTTCTCTCTCTCTTTCTTCACATTGCATTTATTGTAGGTGTCTAATTGCTACAAAAAGAATGAATAAACATCGCAGGGAAAGTCTGGGATCTGTACAATTGTGCTTGCTGGGTCTCAGAAGACTGGGAACTAGTAGAAAAAGGCAAAGGTGGTTACTGAAGAAAAATCAAACTATAACTTTTAGACCAGCTCACACTGTGATCTTACATGTGTGTGAAGCCATCACTAGGTTCAGAATAAAAACATATGGTTGAAACTGGCTACATGATTGATAACTGAAAATATACTTTGGATAAGGCTATACTTCTAAGGGATCTTGTCAGCTTTATGAACCCATCCCACTGTTTTAGACCAGGAAAGTTTGATTATTACCATTTATTAATGAGACAAATGAAGCCCAGAAACATAAAACATCCGTCTCTTTAATATTAAGGTTTCTTGTGTTTTTACATGTACAGTATCTTAGTGCTTTATCTGGGTGATGACAATGCAAGAGAGGAAAAAAATCCTCACTAATCCTTCTAATCTTTGTTCAAGATTTGAGATTTTGGAACATTTCAGTTATTAAAATGTGTCACTCAAACTTTATATATATCTAAGTTAACATTTGAATAATCTTCTATGTCTAGAATATTTAAACAGTAAAGTTCATTTGGAAACTAAAGCAGTGTTTTAGTCATCTCTTAAAGTGAAAGTTGAAACAAGGTTATCCAATGTTAAATTTCTGGTTTAGAAAACAACTTATCTTTACTCAGATGACAAAAAGGAATCTTCAACACAAAGACATGGCACTAACCAGGAGTCTTAGTATATAGAGGTCTATCATTATCAAAATATATTACAAAAACCTCTGGTGTGCTCTGTGGTGTAGGGAAGAGGAGAGCAACTACTGTCATTTAGTGACCATATATGTCCTCATGATGTCTCTTTGCCATCATGAGGGTCCCACTCATGGAGAGAAATCCTCCCCTATAGCATCTTTAATCTGTTATTTCATCATAACCACATGTGGAAGCTCAGTCTGAATTTATTTAACAATTTTAAGTGACTTGTTACTGGGATTATTTTTCTCCTAGCTATTTTGGAAATCTGGACACAGTATCCTATTAGAAATATCAGCCTTAATATTAATTTTTAAATGTTCTTTGATAATGTCAAGTTGAAAATGAAATTGTGCCCCTCATATATAACTGTTAAATATCACAGCATAATATTGAAGTGGCATTAATGTGAGCTTTTGCTTTTTAAATCTCTGATGAATATTTTTCAGTTTGGGAAATACCTCTTCCCTGCCATCACACAACCGGAGATCTTTAATGCAGCTACCTAAAGGACAGGAAAGGTAACCTAAATTCTATAGTTTGAAGGAAGTTGGCTCCAACAGGGAGTGGGGACTGTGGTCAACTGGAGGGTACATGTTCCCCCTAAATGAGTTAGTAGCTTATCTGTAGCAGATATTTGTCATGGGGAAAGAGAGGCTGAGTGTTATCAAAGAAATACTGGAAATCCAGAAGATTTGCATGTGTTTGTGTGACATTACTTTAGAATTTACTCCAGTTGAACACACATGACAGGCCCCTCATACAGAGACTGTGTTGGCCCAAGTAAATGACCTTTAGCAGTGAAATAAACTATGGGTGTTTAGTAAGTGATTAATACTCAGTATGTTTGGAGATGACTAATCATATTAAGATCCTGATTCATAGTGCTAATATATTTAATTAACTTACACTGAAGGCTTCCTGTGTATAAGGTCCTCTGCTTGGTATTTTGTCAACATAAACATGAATTGAGCCTGGTCTCTTTACATGTCCATACACTCTGCTAGGATGCTGGTAATAGTAATGAAGAAGGAAATCTATAAAAGGAAGTTATCATTGCAGAAAAAAACATATATCAGAATCCTAGGAAATTTGGCTTGACTTGTGTCTACCAATTACTAAATGTGTTCCTGGAAAACCTATTTAAGTTCTCTGGTTTATAATTTTCTTATCTATAAAGTAGTATTTTATTGTAATTTGAAATTATTAGTGGTTGCAAAGCTCTTAAACACTCAATTCATACGAGCAAAAATATAAACACAAAATCTATCTCCCTTTGAAAATTTGTATTAACAGAAATGACACACACACGCACACACACACACACAAACACACACACACACACACACACAAAGTGCCTGCTCAGTATATGGACTATGAGGTACTCAATAAATCACAGTTTGGGGGAATATTCTGATATCTAAGTTTTGTAACATGTAGATGAAAGATTCTAATCAGAATGGATCACTTCCATGTGATGGTATTATCTGGTCTATTTATCAAGTTTCTTAATATCCTAAGTATACCAGCAATGTAAACTTTTTGAAGGAAAATATTTAATATAGTAAGAACAAACGATTATTTATTCCCCAATTGGGTTTTGCACAGGTCAATGCCTGTGTTTTTGCAAGATGTTTGGCAGGCTAAACATGATGGATTTTTTTTTAAATTTTTTTTATAGTTTATTTATTTTGAGACAGATAGAGATAGAGCATGAGTGGGGGAGGGGCAGAGAGAGAGGGAGACACAGAATCTGAAACAGGCTCCAGGCTCTGAGCTGTCAGCATAGAGCCTGATGCGGGGCTCGAACCCACGATCTGTGAGATCTGACCTGAGCCGAAGTCGGACGCTTAACCGACTGAGCCACCCAGGCACCCCTAAACATGATGGATTTTTGAGGACAGGTATTTTATTTCTGGAAAAGTTCTTTATAAAGAACAATAATTTCATCTAAGGATAGAATTTTACTAAATTTAAAATAAAATGAACAGACTTACAAAGCTAGTCATTATTATATCTCTTAAAATGATTAAATAAACTCATCCTGAAAACAGATTTTCCAGAATATTTGTTAAGCTAATTTGTTTCATAAAGCTCTCAATAAATATATATCTTAGATTTCCTGTCAAGAAGAAGAAAAAAAAATCCTTCAGGCTTATAGGACACTATCCTAGAATACTCCCTCTGCCAATTAGAAACTGATGCATGAAGTAGAACTATATATCATGAATCCCTGCCCACCAGTAAATTAGGGTTGTGTCAGCCTCGGATGGAAAAGAAATATCAAAGCCAAGGGCCCTTTCTAGAAAATGCTTTTCATGATTCAGGTCTTAAATCTTGGAACCATTAGCAAGAGTGCTCTGGATGATCAAAATTGTCCATAGGTTACATGGGATTTTATTTATTGTACCATTTTCTACATTGAATTTCAATTCTCGGGAGCATTTTTTCACACTCTCTGATTTTCAGACACTCAGGGAAAAGTAAAATATAGGATCAAAATAAGATTAGTCTCTACGTGGATGAATCAGTCATGCTTCATGGAATGTCTAATGCAGCTTTTGCTTCACTAAATCCCAAGTAACATTTCACAACTTTATGTGGCGCCTTGAGACTGGGGCCTTATTTGTCAATTGCTGATGTTCAGTCAATGTGCATTTCTCTGTGTGTGCATGTGCACACACATATAACATTCCCATGGTTCACTGAAGCATGCTACAATTAGAGTCAGTATTAGAGAGACCAAATATACATGTTACATCATCATTTGAAAGGGATGTATGGATTTACTCCAAAATTGACTCCAAAACTGCGGTTTAACACTGTCTTGGCAGCAGACACAAGAGTGCCTGAGGGAACAAATGTGTCAGGGGGTTATGCCATCTGCATATGCATTCCCATTTCAATCTCTGATAATTCAATATTCTGCTCTGTACTTAAAAACCAAACACAGATGATCAGATTCAGAAATAATAAAGACTGTTCTTTCCAAAATCAAATGATCCAGAAGCATTTAATCCTTTGTATTATTTTGAGTATATGTCTTTTAAATAAGATTTTTTGAAATATAAAAGTTGTACTTAAATAATGTGCAAATTTTAGAAATTTTGAAAACAAAAAGTGAACATTTTTCCCTTCTAGATTTTTAAATCAACTTTTTATTTCCAAACTTGGAATCATATTAACATACCATTGTAACCCCCTTTTATCATGTTATAAAAGGGATAATATGTCTCCATGATGTTAAGCGGTTTTCTAAAACTTGCTTTTAATAAATACATAGACATTTCAAAATTTTATCACATGGATCTATTATTCATAGAATTTTACCAAATCCCTGGGTTAACTAGCCTCTGTTACCTTACACAAAGCAAAGAAAAAAAACTGAAAATTTATGGTTTCAGGTCTCACATTTAGGTCTTTAATCCATTTTGAATTTGTTTATGTATGGTGTAAGAAAGTGGTCTAGTTTCATTCTTTTGTATGCCCATTTTTTCTAGCACTATTTGTTGAAGAGATGT
>NW_027531917.1:51911-79320 GCF_008692635.1 Crocuta crocuta
AGAGGGAGACACAGAATCTGAAACAGGCTCCAGGCTCTGAGCTGTCAGCATAGAGCCTGATGCGGGGCTCGAACCCACGATCTGTGAGATCTGACCTGAGCCGAAGTCGGACGCTTAACCGACTGAGCCACCCAGGCACCCCTAAACATGATGGATTTTTGAGGACAGGTATTTTATTTCTGGAAAAGTTCTTTATAAAGAACAATAATTTCATCTAAGGATAGAATTTTACTAAATTTAAAATAAAATGAACAGACTTACAAAGCTAGTCATTATTATATCTCTTAAAATGATTAAATAAACTCATCCTGAAAACAGATTTTCCAGAATATTTGTTAAGCTAATTTGTTTCATAAAGCTCTCAATAAATATATATCTTAGATTTCCTGTCAAGAAGAAGAAAAAAAAATCCTTCAGGCTTATAGGACACTATCCTAGAATACTCCCTCTGCCAATTAGAAACTGATGCATGAAGTAGAACTATATATCATGAATCCCTGCCCACCAGTAAATTAGGGTTGTGTCAGCCTCGGATGGAAAAGAAATATCAAAGCCAAGGGCCCTTTCTAGAAAATGCTTTTCATGATTCAGGTCTTAAATCTTGGAACCATTAGCAAGAGTGCTCTGGATGATCAAAATTGTCCATAGGTTACATGGGATTTTATTTATTGTACCATTTTCTACATTGAATTTCAATTCTCGGGAGCATTTTTTCACACTCTCTGATTTTCAGACACTCAGGGAAAAGTAAAATATAGGATCAAAATAAGATTAGTCTCTACGTGGATGAATCAGTCATGCTTCATGGAATGTCTAATGCAGCTTTTGCTTCACTAAATCCCAAGTAACATTTCACAACTTTATGTGGCGCCTTGAGACTGGGGCCTTATTTGTCAATTGCTGATGTTCAGTCAATGTGCATTTCTCTGTGTGTGCATGTGCACACACATATAACATTCCCATGGTTCACTGAAGCATGCTACAATTAGAGTCAGTATTAGAGAGACCAAATATACATGTTACATCATCATTTGAAAGGGATGTATGGATTTACTCCAAAATTGACTCCAAAACTGCGGTTTAACACTGTCTTGGCAGCAGACACAAGAGTGCCTGAGGGAACAAATGTGTCAGGGGGTTATGCCATCTGCATATGCATTCCCATTTCAATCTCTGATAATTCAATATTCTGCTCTGTACTTAAAAACCAAACACAGATGATCAGATTCAGAAATAATAAAGACTGTTCTTTCCAAAATCAAATGATCCAGAAGCATTTAATCCTTTGTATTATTTTGAGTATATGTCTTTTAAATAAGATTTTTTGAAATATAAAAGTTGTACTTAAATAATGTGCAAATTTTAGAAATTTTGAAAACAAAAAGTGAACATTTTTCCCTTCTAGATTTTTAAATCAACTTTTTATTTCCAAACTTGGAATCATATTAACATACCATTGTAACCCCCTTTTATCATGTTATAAAAGGGATAATATGTCTCCATGATGTTAAGCGGTTTTCTAAAACTTGCTTTTAATAAATACATAGACATTTCAAAATTTTATCACATGGATCTATTATTCATAGAATTTTACCAAATCCCTGGGTTAACTAGCCTCTGTTACCTTACACAAAGCAAAGAAAAAAAACTGAAAATTTATGGTTTCAGGTCTCACATTTAGGTCTTTAATCCATTTTGAATTTGTTTATGTATGGTGTAAGAAAGTGGTCTAGTTTCATTCTTTTGTATGCCCATTTTTTCTAGCACTATTTGTTGAAGAGATGTCTTTTTTTTTCATTGGATATTCTTTCCTGCTTTGTCAAAGATTAGTTGTGGGTCCATTCCTGGGTTTCCTATTCTGTTCCATTGATCTATGTGTCCGTTTTTGTGCCAGTAGCGTACTGTCTTGATGACTGCAGCTTTGTAATTTAACTTTAAGCCCAGAATTTTGATACCTTTAGCTTTGCTTTTCTTTCTCAAGATTGCTTTGGCTATTCGGGGTCTTTTGTTGTTCCATACAAATTTTAGGATTGTTTGTTCTAGTTCTGTGAAAAATGCTTTTGGTGTTTTGAGAGGAATTGCATTAAGTGTAGGTTCCTTTTGGTAGTATAGACATTTCATTACTATTTGTTGGTAGATTATTCTTAATAGAGAGGGGATAGGACCTAGAAAAAAATAATGTAAACCATCAAAAAGAACCAATAATGAAAATTATTCTATTAATATAATTTATGATAGAGGAATTAAGACCAGATATTCTTGTACTTCAAAACAATGTTATTGGCTACTAAACTGTTAAGAAAAAGGGACAGCAGAATTAATGTTTAGCACTCCCAATAATGCACTGACATGTTTAGGCATGAGTCTGGGTAGCTTGCAAAAACAAACTATATAATGATCAGAGACTTTGCGTGGAGAAAAATTTAGCAAACTATGGAGTCAACCCCTGCCATTTTGTTCTCTCTCTTCTGTCTCTGCCTCTCTCTGTTTCTCTCTTTCATATAGTGATTGAAGGTTTGAAACAGAAAATCCTTGAGAACTTTCTAATCCTTTTTCTTTAACATGAAAGGAGTAATTAGAAGATAATCAATGAATATTATTTCATGAGTTTTTTCTATCAATACTTGAAAAAGAAACAGAAAAAAAATAAATAAAAACTAATATGAAGAATAAAATACCATTTTCATATCCATGAATAATGATGAGGCCTTCCCATGCTTTACTAAGGGAACTCCATTGTGGTAATATGACTTACACAAGCATACCAATCTAAAGATAAAGTATAAAACAATAAAACATACACCAACATTTGTGATACTATGTGCTATGACAAAAGGTCAGATAATAGATTGATAAATGTTGACTTGTTAATGGAAAAGATATAAGGAAAGAGTTGGAGTTTGTTTTGGAACAGAGGGTTTGGAGAAGGTAAAGCAATGAGGATTAATTTTCAGAGATGATTTATTGTATAGGAAATAACTTTCAAACTTTGACTATGTAACATTATTTTCTCACCTGAATGGGACTCCCTGAGTATTTTTATTTTCTAAATGATGAATTTTCTGCCTTCTCTGATAATTCGGAGGAATTACATGAGGAATAGGATTCTAAAGCTACTGTATTGAAATTCCTTGGCAGAACAAGAGGCAATTTGACTTTTCTAAGGGCCTTTACATTATACTGAAGTCCACTAAACTAGGAGAAAAATATATATGTGAACCTAAGGAAAATTCTCTAATTTCTGAAGTCATTTAGTGGAACTCTGTAGTTTCAGAGCTTTCTTGAACTCAGTAAAGTGTGTTATAGGCCATGAGGAATTCTAGACAGAGAATTATACAACAAAATGATCTTAGAATAACCAATATTTCAAATATCTTTGATCTTTACTCTTTTACTTCAGTTCTTCTCTAGCAAATATTCTAATTTTAAGGTAATTGTCATTTATGATATATTCATATGATGACATTTTTAAAATCTTTGTATCCATCATAAGTATGCCTTAGTAAAACATTTAATGTCTTGGAAAATATCTACTCTCCAATTTTGATATTTAAGAGGAATGATATTGGTATGTGTATATACTAGAATCTACACTTTATCTTTAACTGTTTTTTTTTTTTCCTTTTATTTTTTAAACAATCATATCCTTCTTGGACACTTACAGATTTCTTGAGACTGTGACAAAGACCCAAAACCAAACAAGACTCAGATCAGAAATTGTAAACAAGATTATATAGTGGGATAAAGGTAGCATAGTGGATAGTATAAGAGACATAAGTCCATCAGAGTAAATTCCCATTCAGGTTACTTTACTCCTTATGAGACCTGTCAGTTTAAACAAAAGGATCTTAAAATAGATCGATACATATTTTCCTATATATACTCTTGTACCTAGTCTTTAAATAACTCTGCTTCCCTGCCACTACACTGAGTCCCCAGTGATCAAAGTCACTAATTCTAAATCCAGTGGTCGGTTCTCTGACTGACTGACTGATTGATTGATTGCTTTTGTGCTTTTCTATCTGTTCCATCCCAGTGTCTAGTGCTAGAATGTTACCACTTCAAATGTTGGTTTGCCTCAGGGCTCATCCTCTGCTTTTTTTTTGCTCTTACTTGCATTTGTTCCCTTGATGATCTTATGCAGTCATGCAACTTAAATTCATTGTGTCTGGTTTAAACAGATTTGACCTCTCACAAACAAAAAAAAAATCACCAAAAATCACCATAAAATGTGGCTTAAGCAATATTAATTTTTTTCTCCCCAATTACAAAAAAAAAAAAAAAAGGTGCCAAAGTTCCCAGTTTAGAGCAGGCATGGGTTTCACACTTAGCTGTGACCCAGCCTCTAATAGCAGTGTTATCATCCATCCTCACAGTCACAATTAAGCGGCTGTATCTCCTCATGTTCAGTTGGGGACAAGATACATGACAGAGAAAAGCACTAACCAAAAGTGTCCTGGCTAAATTAGCCCTCTTGATGGGTTTTCCTGGAAGCCTCACTTAAGAACTTATGGGAACATCTCATTGAATACCCCAATCTGCAAAAGAGGTTAGAAAAGCATATTGTTATTCCTGGTAATAATGGGACTCTATTAGTAAAGTAGAATTTGAAATGGATATCGCATAAGCAACTAGCAATTTTGCTATAACATCTTACTTTCTGAGAGCTCCAAAATGTCATTCCTCTTATATAAGCCAGCTACCTATTAAATACCTCCACTCACCTGGCTGAGGTCTAGTCAACCCTGTCCACAATTAAAATCTTAAATTATTCCCACAGATCTGTTTCTTCTGTGGTTTCCTCATGTTCATTTACCCAATTTCCGGCACTTAACCCTTAGATTTCTTCTTGACTCCTCTTTCTGTCATAGTCTACATACATTATACTAGCAAATATGTTCCACCTGTAAAATAATAACTGAACTAACCACTTCTCAGCACCACCACTACCACGTTTCCGCTTATCTTGACTTCCACCCTGCCCTGCCATAGTCTGTCATACTATTCTGATTATGTCACCCCACACATACACTTAAAATCTCTCAATGACATTCCAGTAATAGTGATTTCTCAGTATGGCTTAACTGTGTAGTCTCCTCCAAGTATTATTTCTGACATTATTTATTTCTCACCAACACCTTACCCCCAAGCTTCATCCACTCCTGCCACACTGACAATTTTGCTATTTTTTATTCAAGATTTGCCCCTATGTCAGTATCTTGTACTTTATTTTCTTAGATCTGGAAATCTCTTTCCCCAAATATCAACAGATATCTGTAGGGTTCACTCCCTTAAGCCATTTGTGTTCACTCAAATGAAGTAAAACTCTTCAGAAAGTTCATCCCTGATGACAATTTCTAAAATAACACCCATCCTAATTAATATATATATATAATACACACATCTTTGTCCTCTAATATTGCCCAGATTTAATTGTCTTCAGAGCAGTAATCAAATCTTGTCATTACAGCAAGCCTGTCATTCAGACTAGAAGGAGAGATAAAAGTCTTCCCAAATAAACAAAAATTGAAAGAATTAATCACCACTAAACCAGCCCTACAAGAAATCCTAAAGGAGACTCTATGAGGGAAATGTTGCAAGGAACACAAGGTACCAGAGACACCACCACAAGCATGAATACTACAGAGAACACAATGATTCTAAACCCATATTTTTCAATAATAACACTAAATGTAAATGGACTAAATGTCCCAATCAAGAGACATAGGGTAGCAGAATGGATTAAAAAAAAAAAAAAGCATCTATTTGCTGTCTACAAGAGACTCATTTTAGAACTGAGGACACCTTCAGATTGAAAGTAAAAGGATGGAGAAATATCTATCATGCTACTGGAAGTGAAAAGAAAGCTGGAGTAGCCATACTCATATCAGACACACTGGACTTCAAAGTAAAGGCAGTAAGAAGAGATGAAGAAGGGTACTATATATAATTACAGGGTCCATCCATCAGGAAGAGATAACAATTATATATGTCTACACACCAAATATGGAAGCACCAAAATACATAAAAAATTAATCACGAACAGAAACAATCTTATGGATAAGAATGTGCTAATAGCAGGGGACTTTAATACTCCACTTACGGCAATGGATAGATCAACTAGACAAAAATCACTAAAGACACAATGGACTTGAATGGCACATTGGAGCAGATGGAGTTGACAGATATATTTAGAACTCTACATCCTGAGGCCATGGAATTCACTTTTTTCTCAAATGCGCATGGCACATTCTCCAAGATAGATCAAGTACTAGGGCATAAGGCCCTCAATAAATATAAAAGAATTGAGATCATACCATGCATACTTTCAGATCACAATGCTATGGAACTCGAAATCAACTACAGGAAGAAGTCTGGAAAACCTCCAAAAACATGGAGATTAAAGAACATCCTACTAAAGAATGAATGGGCCAATAAGGCAATTTAGAGAAGAAATTAAAAAATAAATGGAAACAAATGAAAATGAAAATACAACAATCCAAACTCTATGGGATGTGGTGAAGGCAGTCCTAAGAGGAAAGTACATGGCACTTCATGCTTATTTCAAGAAATTAGAAAAAGCACAAGTGCAAAATCTAACAGTGCACCTAAAGGAACTAGAGGGAGAGCAACAAGAGCACCCTAAACCCAGTAGGAAAAGAGAAATAATAAAAATCAGGGCAGAAATAAACAGCATAGGATCAAAAAATAAAACAGTTGAACAGATCAATGAAACAAAGAATTGTTTTTTTTGAAAAAAAAAATTGGTAAACCTCTAGCCAGGCTTCTCAAAAAGAAAAGAGAGAGCACCCAAATAGACAAAATCATGAATGAAAATGGATTTATTACAACCAGTCCCTCAGAAATACAAGCAATAATCAGGGAATACTATGAAAAATTATATGCCAACAAACTGGACAACTTAGAAGAAATGGACAAATTCCTAAACACACACTCACTACCAAAATTCACACGGGAAGAGATAGAAAATCTGAACATACCCATAACTAGTAAAGAAATTGAATCAGTTATCAAAAATCTCCCCAAAATAAGAGCCCTGGGCCTGATGGCTTCCCTTGGGAATTCTACCAGACATTTAAAACAGAATTAATAACCATTCCTCTCAAGCTATTCCAAAAAATAAAAATCGAAGGAAAACTTCTGGACTCATTCTAAGAAGCCAACATCACTTTGATTCCCAAGCCAGACAGATTCTGGCAAAAAAAAAAAAAAAAAAAAGAAGAGAGAGAGAACTACAGGCCAGTATCCTTGATGAATACGGATGCAGAAATCCAGAAATCCTCAACAAGATACTTGCAAATCGAATTCAACAGCACATAAAAAGAATTATCCACCATGATCAAGTGGGATTCATTCCTGGGTTACAGGGCTGATTCAGTATTTGCAAATCAATGTGATACATCACATTAGCAGAAGAAAAGATAAAAACCATATGATCCTATCAATAGATGCAGAAAAAGCATATGACAAAATACAGCATCCCTTTTTAATAAAGACCCTCGAGAAAGTCGGGATAGAAGGAACTTACTTAAACATCATAAAAGCCAACTATGAGAAGCCCATAGCTAACAACAGGGAAAAACTGAGAGCTTTCCCCCTAAGATCAGGAACAGGACAGGGATGTCCACTCTCACCACTGTTGTTTGACATAGTGCTGGAAGTCCTAGCATCAGCAATCAGACAACAAAAGGAAATAAAAGTTTTCAGAATTGGCAAAGAAAAAGTCAAACTTTCACTTTTCGCTGATGACACGATACTCTACATAGACAAGCTGACAGACTCCACCAGAAGCCTACTAGAACTGATCCATGAATTCAGCAAAGTTGCAGGGTACAAAATCAACGTACAGAAATTGGTTGTATTTTTATACACCAATAATGAAGGAACAGAAAGAGAGATCAAGAAACTGATCCCATTCACAATTTCACACACACAAAAAAAACATAAAATACCTAGGAATAAACCTAACCAAAGATATAACAGATCTGTATGATGAAAACTATAGAAAACTTACGAAGGAAATTGAAGAGGACACAAAGAAATGGAAAAACATTCATCTTCATGGATTGGAAGAATAACTATTGTTAACATATCATTACTGCCCAAAACAATCTACACCTTCAATGCAATCCCAATCAAACTTACACCAGCATTCTTCTCAAAGCTGGAATAAACTATCCTAAAATTTGTATGGAACCACAAAAGACCCCGAATAGCCAAAGTAATACTGAAGAAAACCAAAATGGGAGGCATCACCATCCCAGACTTTAGTCTCTACTACAAAGCTGTAATAATCAATTCAATATTTTATTGGCACAAAAACAGACACGTGGAGCAATGGAACAGAATAGAGAACTCAGAACTGGACCCAAGTTGGAAACCAACTTGACAATAAATTATGAAACAAAAATAAATAAATAAAAGATGGGTTAATTTAAAAATCTTATTATTACATTATCTAATTAAATAATTTTAATTTATTTATTGTTGTAACACTCCTTTGTGTAAGCTCTATAAGGTTAAGTACTTCATCTCTTTTGTTCAATACTTATAGATACCACCTCAAAGAGTTCTGGGTATATAATAGTATTGCAGTTTCCTCTCTGTAAGGCATAATTTCTTCATCTACATGGCAGAGAGTCTAATTTTTAAGGTAACTTTGAGATTTCAAATTCTGATATCAAGGAAGGCTTTTAAACAGAAGTGTGTTGTATTCGAACAAGCATTTGGGGCTGATTTATCTGATGGTTATATATACGACATAATGCGGGGAGGCTAGTTAGATGAACTGTTTATAAGGTAATGATTTAGGAAGGTTTTATAGTAGTTTAAGTATGTGGCTATTCATATTCAAATTAGAATGACAGTAATGTCTAAAACTGTTTAAAAGATCCCATAGAAGTCAATAGCAAAAGCAAATAACCCAATTAAAAATTGGACAAGGGATCTGAATAGATATTTTTCCAAAGAAGATATATAAAAATGATCCAGTCACATGAAAAGATGCTCAGTATCACTAGTCATTAGAGAAATGCAAATTAAAACCACAGTGAGAGGGGACCCTGGGTGGCTCAATCAGTTAAGCATCCAACTCTTTATTTAGGCTCAGATCAGGATCTCATGATTCATGAGTTCGAGCCTGCATCATGCTCTGTGCAGAGCCTACTTGGGATCCTCTCTCCCTCTCTCTGCCCCTCCCTCGTTCTCTCTCTCTCTCTCTCTCTCTCAAAAAGAAATAAATAAACATTGAAAAACCACAAAGATGCCATCTCATGCCTGTTAGAATGGCCATCATCAACAAGAGATAACAAATGATGACAAGGATGTGGAGAAAAAGGATCTCTTGTTCACTGTTAGTGGGATGGTAAATTGGTGGAAAACAGTCAGGAGAATCCTCAAAAAATTAAAAATAGAACTACTAGAAGATCCAGAAATTCTACTTCTGGAAATATGTCTAATGGAAATGGAAATAATAATTCAAAAAGATGTGTGCACCTTCCTGTTCATAGCAATATTATTAATAATAGCCAAGACATGGGGAAAACCTAAGTGGCCATTGAATGGATGAATAGATAAAGAAGACAAATACTGTATGATCTCACTTATATGTGAAATCTAAAAAGAGCCAGATAAACTCACAGAAAAAGAGATCAGATTTGTAATTACCAGAGACATGTGATAGGGAGATGAGAATTGGAGGAAGGTGGTCAAAGGGACAAACTTTCTCTTATAAGATAAATAATGCTAGGGATGAGTGTACAACAGGATGACTATAAGTAACTTTGCTCCATAATATATAGTAAAGTTGTTGAGAGCGAAATTCATATGCATTCTCATCACACAAAAATTTTTCCCTTTTTGTCCCCTTTCTTTTTATTGTATCTATATAAGAAGATGGATATTAGCTGAATCTACTGTGGTTATCATTTCACAATATATGTAAATCAAACCATTGTGTTGTGTGCCTTAAAGTTATACAGTGATGTATGTCAATTATTTCCCAATAAAACTGAGAATAAACTTTTAATGAAGTAATAGTAGAGTTTAGAGATAAATTACATATGAGTTTCAAGGAGTAGAAAATAATAAAAAATAATTCTAGGTTTAAGTCTGAGTTGTTAGGTACTATTTATTTGTACCGTGTATAGTCTGAGATGAATTATAAAGAAACCACTTTACCTAGAGATAAGACTCAGAGATAGACAAGTATATTGGTTTTTCATCTTTAGAAATGCAAAAAACCACTCAGTTACTTGAAAATTCCAAGCAGGAGTGAATAGTGTTAGTATATTAGGGGGCCTGATATTTTAACTAGATTTCTGCCTACCCACAAACAAACCACAATGTAATCAATTCCTAAAGCCAAACTCACATAATTATTGATCAGAAAAATGAAAGAAAAGTGCTTTTTCACTTTACCCAGAGGATACAAAAATACTGATTCCGAAGTGTAGATGTACCCTGATGTTTATAGGAGCATTATCAACAATAACCAAATTATGGAAAGAACCAAAATGTCCATCAACTGATGAGTGGATAAGGAAGATGTGTACATACATACAATACAATATTATTCACCCATAAAAGAGAATGAAATCTTGCCGTTTGCAACAACATGGATGAAGCTAGAATATATTTACGGTAAGTTAAATCAGTCAATGACAAATACCATATGATTTCACTCATATGTGGAATTTAAAAAACAAAACAGATGAAAATAGGGGAATAAAAAATAAAAACAGGTGAAACATAAGAGAGACTCTTAACTAGAGAGAACAAATTGAGGGTTGCTGGAGAGGAAGTGGAAGTGGAATGGGCTAAATGGGTGATGGGTAGTTACTAAGGAGGGCACTTACTGGGATGAGCACTGGGTGTTGTATGTAAGTGATAAATTACTAAATTCTACTCCTGTAACCAATATTACATTATATGTTAACTAAATACAATTTAAATAAAAATATGAAACAAACAAAATATCCAATAAATACTCAAATGCCTTGAAAGAAAACAAGAAAATAAAATTTAAATTCCACCTACAAAAAGTTTAACTGAATGAAATTATGTTAAATGATTTTAAACAAGCTCATTTTATTCCATCTTGAAAAAAATAAACAAGCAAACCCACAAAGTGTAACTTTCCCTTACAGTGGACTTTAGCTTACCTACCACCTTATCTCACAACTGTTTTTAAAGTTTATTTATTGATTTTGGGAGAGACAGACAGAGAGACAGAGAGAGGGGGGAGAGAGAGAGAGAGATAATCCCAAGCAGGCTACACATTGTCAGTGCAGAGCCCAATGCGGGGCTCAAACCCACAAACCATGAGATTATGACCTGAGCAGAAACCAAGAGTTGGGTGGTGAACTGATTGAGCCACTCAGGCACCCCTCACAACTCTTGAAAGAAAAGTCTGTTTTCTCAGTCTAAACCTACTCCCATACCATTATTCACTTTCTCACACCCCCATTAACAATATGCTATTGGCAAAGATTCCACGGAAACCATGTCAATCCAACTTTCTACTTGATCTAGTGTGATCCACTGTTGACTCTTTCATCCACCTTGAAGCTCTCTCTTGCCCTTCCTTTGCTTACACTATGTCTGCTTGATTTCTGTTTTTCTCTGGCTGTTCTCCATCGTAGTCTTCTTTGTATGGTCCTTTTTTTCATGGTCTCTTCTGTGTTGGTGTTCACCACAGACATGTTTTGGCTTTCTTCTCTTACTATATATACTCTTTCATGTTTATCAAATTTACTCCTGTGCCTTTAACTATTATTAAGATTTGGTGCACCAAAAACTTTGTTTATACCCACTCTTAGTTATATGTATTTGTCCAAACGTAAATGCATACATCCACTCTTTCTTTTCATCTTTAGTTCCATATATTATCTTTTCCTTAGTTCCAGACCCATATATTCATGAGGTGAATAGAGGGTACAAAACACACAAAGAATAATTATCAGTGGGTAAATATTTAAAAAACTAAATATCAGTGCAATGACATTATATTTAAAAACTAGCATAAATAATATTTTTAAAAACTTTATGTACCTCACTGAATTCTCCTTTCATATGTAGCTACAACAGTGGATGCTCATCTTATTATACATTTTGGTACATCTCTTAGCCCATAGTGGGTGCTTAGGAAATGCTGAGTAGCAGCAAATGCAAAGACAGACTGCATATTTCTGTTCTAATCTATTTTCAAAATGATACGCAAAATCACTTCTACTAAATATTGCTCAAATTGATGATGTAGTCTCAATATTGAATTTTGTAAGATTTCTTCTTATCACAGCAAAATCAAATTTTAATCGTTGGTTTAAACAACTCTTTAGAAGCATGCAGTTCATCAACATCCTATTGGCTAAATATTTGACAAGGCTTAATCACCTGAATTTTTCCATTAGGAGCTATTTATGACTTTGATTTTGGAAGTAGAATCAAAATCTATCTAAGCAAATTGGGTATACAGCATACAGATACACTCTGGCATTTAGCTTACTTGATTTAGTTTGGATCAAAACATACTCCCATGGGAAGCTCTTGTACTATTGAAATGAATATCTGAAGGGAAGAATGTCTGTACATTTTAGAAGATGAATAATTCACACACCGAATTAAAAGATTGAGACAACATATTTCAATTACTGCAACCAAAATGGAAATCTTCAGCCTAGACCTCAAAGATGAGGGGTATGGGTAGTATTGAATTTTTTTTAATATTAGGTAAAGAATGCTAAGGACAATTTAATTAATAATATATCTTTCTCTTTCTATGAAATGAATATTGTCAAAGAAGCTAAAATATCTTCTATACTGGAGATTCAGTATCATAATTCAGTTCATCAGAAGTAATTCGACCTATAAAATCACAATATATATTCTTGAAATAGTTGACATGAAAAAAGGTTTTATATAAAAGATGCGTTTGTGGGGATTTTCTATCATCAAATATAGTTGTTGGGCATTCCACAAATAGCACAGTTTAAAGGAGACAACTTATAATCAGAATTTCACTTGTTATAAAAATGGATTGAAAGTGTAAGAAAATATATAACATTTATCTTGAAATGACCTTTTGAACATCAGTGGTTTCTCTGCTAACCCCACCCCCATTAATCATGTGTATTAAAGAAATTGTATTAAGATTAATGACCACTTATCTTAAAATGTATTCTTTTTAGAATACAGAATCACAGCCCCCTTCATGATCACAATGCTTCTATGTCCAGTTTTGAGATCTATTTCTGCAGCCCCTTGGAGTCTTAGTTGACATTGTGACTAGCTTTGATCTATAGAATGTAGCACAAACACATTTTCACATGTGCCAGTATCAACTGAAGAATAAATAAGGGTTTACCATGAAGACAGAAAGAGGATGGGTGCTCCAGGGAGAGTAATAATTGTACAAAGGGCCTGAAAGTATTAAACAGTGTATGTATGATATATTCAGGAATACAGAACTAATTCAGATAGACTGATGTTTTGTTTTAAGGAGAGAGAGGCAAGACTGAAACTGAAGACGCAGACAGATTTCAAGCACATTGCCTGATGACTTTGGACTTTATCTGATATGTTTTCAGGAGTTGCTTAAGCATTTCAATTAAACAATAAATTGACAGTATATTCAGTTATGAGAAATAAATTAAGAATAGTATGAATGTTGGACTTCTGAAAGAAATACTTAGGGAAGTCATAGAGACAACATGGCAAATGTCCAAGGAAAAGATAATAAAGATAGCAGGGATGTATAGGAAGAGAATGATACAGATTCCAAAAGTGATTAGGAAGTACAAATAACAGGACTTAATAATTTATTGGCTATCCATAAGACGGTTTCTAAGGTCAATTTAGTCAGATTATTTTATTCCTCTGGCTTCCTAGATTGCAATGTGGAAGAAGACAGAGTCCTTCATAATGTGTGGACAAGAAAATTGGAAACCATCTGAAAGTTGAGAAAATAATTTTACCATATTGGTTTGAAATTATTTTCTCTTGGGTAAAATTATTTTCTCACTTGACACTGGTATCATTCTCGGGACTTTTTCAAAACAGATGAAAATAGGGGAATAAAAAATAAAAAGAGAGGCAAAACATAAGAGAGACTCTTAACTAGAGAGAACAAATTGAAGGTTGCTGGAGAGGAAGTGGAAGTGAAATATGAAGCCTCATAACTTATGAAGCCTCATAACTTAATTATATTTAAGGCTTTAAAGTCAGAACTATAGATGAATTTTGCATGTATTTCTGAAATTTCAAATTTAGACTTTATCCCATCTTAGCCAAATCAAATTTCAATCAATAACCGATCCAGAACTAATGTCTAATCTCACTATTTTTATTTAAATATTTTATCTCAATTTAACAAAAACAAAACAAAATTATCATTTATTATATGGAATATTATTCAGGGTGAGTAATTATTGCAACTCAATATCAGAATAGCATATTACTATTACATAATGCTTTCCATAGTTTAATTAGTGAGATCTGCATAAGGGCCTTCTGTTGAAGGCATTATACAAGTTTCCAGATAAAGAGAATGAGCTTTAGAGAACGGTTGTGACTTAATCTATTTAAATAGGTTGCATAAATAATTGTGTGAAGACTTAAGCTTGTATCATATATTACCAAATCCAGTGCTTTAATAACAGCGTACAAGTGCTTACAAGTTGGTAAGAGGGATAAAGCAACTTAAAAATGAGTATTTTTCATTAACTAAAGGCCAAAAGAGACATGGAAACAAAATGGAATGAAGAGAGCTCATATCTAGATGGCAATAATAGAAAATACCTTGTTTTGGTGAACAGGATCTATTTTGTGTTTCCCACAAATTAAAAGCCTTCCATCTGGAAATTTTAATCACAGCTAATATTAGCAAGCCTATTTGCTCAGTGCCTATGCTAGGAATAATGTGAATCAAAATGGAATCTTAGACTTCACATATCTTTGAGGCATCAGATATATGTTGAAACTCCTTTTTTTTAAATAGAGTTTATTGTCAAGTTGGTTTCCATATAACACCCAGTGCTCATCCCAACAAGTGCCCTCCTCCATGCCCATCAACCCCCTTCCCCTCTGCCCCACCTCCATCAGCCCTCAGTTTGTTCTCAGCATTCAAGAGTCTCTCATGGTTTGCCTCCCTCCCTCTCCCCCACTATTTTTCCCCTTCTTTCCCCCCCACGGTCCTCAGCTAAGTTCCTCCTAATCCACCTATACGTGCCAACATGGTATTTGTCCTTCTCTGCCTGACTTATTTCACTCTGCATAACACCCTCAAGTTCCATCCATGTTGCTACAAATGGGCAGATTTCATTCTTTTCTCATTGCCATGTAGTATCCCATTGTATAGATAAACCACATCTTCTTTATCCATTCATTAGTTAATGGACACTTAAGCTCTTTCCATTTTTTGGCTCTTGTTGAGAGTGTTGCTATGAACTTTGGGGTACCTGTGCCCCTATGCATCAGCACTCCTGTATCCCTTGGGTAAATTCCTAGCAGTGCTATTGCTAGGTCATAGGGGAGTTCTATTGTGAATTTTTTGAGGAACTTCCACACTGTTTCCCAGAGGGGCTACACCAGTTTACATTCCAACCAACAGTGTAGGAAGGTGCCTGTGAAACTCCTTTTTTATATATCATTTGTGGGTCTTGTACAATACATGCAACCAATTCAAGCAACAGGAACCTTATGAAGGATACATTGTCAGTAAACACTAATCTATAAACTCCTCAAGAGAACTCAGTACTAAAGTCCTTTGACCTTGATAGCATCAAATCAGTTTACTCTTCTAAATCTCAGTTTATTCATCTGCAAATAACTGAGGTTTCAGACAGATCAGTGGCTTTAACTTCTGATTGGTAACACTTACAGAAAACTGAAATATATACTGTTATTGCTCTAGTTAAAGTATGGGTGAAGGATATTGCAGAAACCTCTTAAGCACTAACTCAGACCTTCTTGAGTTCACCTCTCTTGATTCAGTTATTCTAGTGACTACTTTCACATAGTTCCCACTGTCCTCATGCAGATGCACTTGACAAAGCTTTGCCTCACACCCTTATGAACTTCTAGTCTCCTGTTCTAGAACTTCTCTGTTAACACCAAATCAACCTTGGGGCAAAACTTTGGCCAGTTGAATATGGAAGCCACTGGACCAATTCTTCCTCCTTTCTTCTCTTGAAGGGACTACTCAGATAACCAGTCATTTAAACAGCCTCTTAGAAGATGATTTCATGAGAGTGAGAAACCCATTGTTCTTGATATCACACAATAGCCAGTCAAGCAGTGTACCCCTACATTAGATTTTTCTTCCCTTCCCTAATTCATTCTGATGTTCTCTCACTTTTGCTCCCAAGAATTATACCTTCTAATACATTAGTGCACATAAGCCTTTGCTTCAGACCCTCTTTTCAGGGGAACCTAAGCTAAGGAAAGATCTGGGCCCTTTTTAAAGTCCAAGCCATAGCTCTTTTGCAACTCTTATAAGAGCAAACAGTTTCTGGCTCTACCTTTACTAAAATTCCATCATTAATAGCATACTAACACACTAACATAGTATGATTAACTTACATATTCCCTTTATGTTAGTCCTTCTCCTTCCACTAGAAGATAAATTCTATGAAGCCAGAGAAGTATGTCTGTTGTGTTTACTATTGTACTTTCAGTGCCATTAACCACTCTCATATTCATGTGTTGGCTGTGGATTTGATTAGGATCAATGAGAACATAACATATATTCTCTTACTACAAATTTCATTGCTAAATATGTGATTCAATCAAGAGAGAAATCCAAGTGCAAATGTTAGGTATCACAGACATCTGTATCGGTAAGCAAAAAAACGATTAGAACATGTCACCAGAAGTGGTCATCCCCAAGCTAATAACTAAATGTTATTTTAAACACTTCATTATTTTCAATCCTGAGGGAGGAATGCTTCTTATTTCTTTTCTTTATGTTTTTCAATTAAAATATAAAAATGAAAACTGTTCAGACTTACAAATAGATTTTTTTTTGCACTGTCAAGCAACTGACTTAGAAGCTGTTAGTTACAATAGGACATGTGAAAAATAAATTAGTTTAACTTTGAATTCTCCTCTGAGTGTTTATATTTTTTAAAATGTTAGTTTCTTAAGGAATCCTGTCCTAACCAGTTTATTTAAAATTAAACCAAGTCTTTATACACTTTCTGGTACTTTCTAGTCCTTTTCCTTGCCCTGCATCTACATAATGTATTACCTTCTACTATATCACATACATCACTTATATATTTCATTTATTTACTCTATGAAGTCAGAGGATTTTTCCCATTTGTTCCCTTTTATATCCCTAGTGTTTTGAAAGTATCTGGTGCAAAAGAGATGTTCAATGAACATTCATTGACTGAATAAATGCATAAATGTATATAATATGAACTCAGAATTTTTGGTTAAATAAATAATGAATAAAGGAACACGAATATTTCTGAATTGGGTTTGGAGTAAAAGTTTTCTAACAGAAAGGAAATAAAAGCCTAAGTGAAGTTGGAGAGATAAGAGATAAGCAGAGCTTTGGTAAATAGTTGCCTTGCAGATGATAGCCACCCTAGTTAAGTGGGAGAGTTATATGATTAGGTCTTTGCTTATAACTTTGCTGCAGTGTAAAGATTGAATCTGAGGGGAAGAAGTCCGTAGGCAGGAAGACCAGCTACATCACAGAATCGGGTATGAGTTCCTGAAACAATCGGGAAATAGGACAGGGGAGATTTCAACATTTCTGCAGAATAACTGAAAATTGAAATCCTCTGTGTAAAGCCAGGCTCACAGACACTTAACTTAGGGAGAACTTGATCCGTTCTTGCAGCCCATGATGCTAAGAATTTGAGGAGTGCTGGACAGCCTTATAACCCGGGTAGCAGAACTCTTTGTGGAATGCCAGACTCCTTTATGATGAAAATAATCTTGGAATAGGCAGAAATTAATATTAATGCTTTAGCAACTCAATAGATTCTGATGCATTGCTCTAATAGAGCAATTTAGTACCATGAATAGAGTTCATACCTGGGAAGGAAGTCTTTATTTACTAAATAATTACCAGTGAAGACTGGCTGTTTCATTTTCCTATGTCAATACCATGGAAACTTTGCAGAGCAGGGCCAGAGATATTGTAGCGTCTTAACACATAGTCTCATCCACTCATACCCTTGCCTTTCCTCCAGGATGAGAGATAGCATAGGAGATTAGGAAAATGCCAACCAATAAAAATCTATGACATAAACAAATAGTCCTTCTGAAAAGCTTTATTTGGGCATTGCATGTTCTGAGGGTTAGACCGATGATGATTTACAAGCTCCGCAAAAGAATATACTGCATTTTTTGTCCAAAAGCTGACACAATATAGCCAAAATATTGAGTGTTTTTTCTAGTTGTAGGTATCACTGAGGAAGAATATCAATTGTGATTGGATATTTTCAGTCATGATTTAAAAGCAGGGAAAGATAAAACTGCATATTTTAATAAGTTTTAAACTAAGAAGTTGAAGGAATTAGGCTCTCCATATCTACAAAAGCCAAGAAGAGGTCAGGATCTGAGTGATCCAGATTTCCTAAGCCCAGTTGGGATTTTGGAGTCTGGATAAATGACTGAAATCCCATGGTGAGAGTTCTTAGGACAGACCAAATAATTAAATGATGACTTGCTCAAAATATGTTCTGTAGCCAACTAAATTTGGAAAAAAAATTCCTTGTTCCATCTCCAACTCTAAAGATTTATAATATAAAGTAAAATTTAAAGATTCTGGGGCGCCTGGGTGGCTTAGTCGGTTAAGCGTCCGACTTTCGCTTAGGTCATGATCTCGCGGTTCGTGGGTCCGAGCCCCGCGTCAGGCTCTGTGCTGACTGCCAGCTCAGAGCCTGGAGCCTGTTTCAGAGTCTGTCACTCCCTCTCTCTCTGACCTTCCGCTGCTCACGCTGTCTCTCTCTCTCTCTCCTAGAAATAAATAAAGCATTTAAAAAAAATAAAGATTCTGAGAAATTATATGGGAGAAACCAAACAATAAACAAAGAACCCTTACTTTCTGAATATATGTTTAAGGTTTTTCAAATTCACTTGTCAGTGGAACCCTTTTGTCAGGTCATATGTTGCCTTCTCCAAGGAAGAATGGAAAATTATATCCTGGTTCAATATCCAGAGCGAAAATTGCATCTACCTTATCTTTGCACTCATAACATTGCCTTATTCCTTTTGTGCTGCTATAGCAAAATACAGTAGACTCAGAGGTTCATAAACACCAGATGTTTATTTCTTCCAATTCTGAAAGCTGGAATGGGGAGGTCAGGGTGTCACCATGGTCAGGTGAGGGCTCTCTTTTAGGTTGCAGTCCTCTCTGTGTCCCTACATGGTGGAAGGGGCAGGCTAGCTCTCTGGAGCCTCTGTTTTTAAGGGCACTAATTCTATTCATGTTGCTTTGCTTCATGACCCAGTCACCTCATGGAGGCCTCACCTCTTGATGCCATCCCCTTGGGCATTAGGTTTTCAACATGTGAATTTTCGGTGAGCACAGACATTCAGACCATAGCAAGCATCTTTCACACTTGTGGTATGAAGACACATGGTCCTCAAATATCTCATCTAAAATTAGTAATTAGTAAAATTAGTAATGTGTATAATGGGTAACAGGCAAACATTGTCTTATGCTATTTTCTATTTTCTTTCATATTCTGTCTTTCATCCTGTTATGCCATTTCTGTGCCTACTTTTTTAAATGGCTACCGATTTTCAAAGAATTCCCATAAAAAAAAAATCAATAGTTTTTGTTTCAGGAGTAGAGTTATGCCTAATAATTTTGAAGAATTTAGAAGGAAAGTGGTAGAAAATTGCTAGTAATTTAAGAACAATATTACAGGGGCGCCTGGGTGGCTCAGTCGGTTGGGCAGCCGACTTCGACTCAGGTCATGATCTTGTGGTTTGTGGGTTGGAGCCCCGCATCTGGCTCTGTGCGGACAGCTAGCTCAGAGCCTGGAGCCTGCTTTAGAGTCTGTATCTCCCTCTCTCTCTGACCCTCCTCTGCTTACGCTGTCCCTCTCCCTCTCTCAGAAATAAGTGAATAAATAAAACATTTTTAAAAATTTTAAAAAGAACAATATTATATAATATCAGCACTAAGATAAAATTCTATCCTCCTAGTATTTACAACTTAAATAATAAAATAATAATAGAATGTAATATAGTTTAGATACATATATGTAGAAATGCTATATATGTATATATGCTATACATGTATACAATATATGTATGTATATATATATATATATAAACATTATTTCTCTTCTATGTGTCCAGTTTAAGCAACAATATACTTAGTCAAACTATACATAAGGAACATTTAGTTGAGTATAAGAAGAGAATCATTACATATTGCAAGGAGAAATTATTCTAAGACTGCAGAGGGATTCCATTCTAATCCTTTTATAATCTGAGGAAGCATGCTGTGTCCACTCAAAACATAAAATGTCAACTCTGGATCTACACTGGAGAACCGTGGGGGCCCTGTAACTTACTGTTACCTGATTTAGAAGTAGTCTTCACCCCCAATATTTCTGCTGAGATTATGTGTATATGTGTATTTGTAAATGTACACACACCTGTCACATAAAGTTCTCTTTCAAATGTTTATCTGAAACTTGGTCATTATGTTAATGGGAAACAATTAAATGATTTTTGCCTTCTCTTTTGAGAAGACATTGCTGCAAAGTAAGACTATTTCCTTGTAAATAAAAACTTGGTTTCAGATACTTCAGATAATTTCTTTAATTAAAATGAAATGATGATTAATTCTGCATCTTCTCAGAGTGTAGGGAAAAAAATGTTTTTGAACTGTGTAGTACTTGAATATACCCTGTGTAGGGACCCTGGGGTGGCTCTGTCGGTTAAGCATCTGACTTCATCTCAGATCATAGTCTCCTGGTCAGTGAGTTCAAGCCATGCATTGGGCTCTGTGCTGACAGCTCCAGCTCAGAGCCTGGAGTCAGCTTCTGATTCTGTGCCTTCCTCTCTCCCTGCGCCTCCCCCCACTTGTGCTCTGTCTCTCTCTGTCTCTCAAAAATAAATAAATGTTAAAAAAATATAAAATAAAATAAAATACCCTGTGGATATTAGCTTTACAGAAGAACTTTCTCAGGACAAGTGTAAATTAACGCCTAACTAGTAATGAAGTGAATGTTTTCATTTATTTAAATATTTGTGCTTTCTAGGGAATTTTGAAGGATAACATATTTTAATGGG
Source organism: Crocuta crocuta (assembly GCF_008692635.1). Classification (NCBI taxonomy): domain Eukaryota; kingdom Metazoa; phylum Chordata; class Mammalia; order Carnivora; family Hyaenidae; genus Crocuta; species Crocuta crocuta. The sequence continues at coordinate 73,200 of NW_027531917.1, forward strand.
AAAGTCCATTGTAAGTATCCATTAAATTGCTTAAGTATTAATAGGTGGTCCTATGAGTCATAAGGTTCTTTTCACTTGAAATTAGATGCTGACAACTTGCTCAAATGTACTAGCTGTATTATGTGAAATATATTTTTTTAAAAAGGTAAAAATCCATTAATAGGCACATGTGAGCTGCATTAGAAGTGGCTTTTAACCAGTCATGCCTATTGCCCTACCAACAGTAACCTTACTTCTTTACAGCTGTACATCTTAGAAGTATAATCAATTCTGCAACAAATTCCTCACCTTGTCTTCCAACTGGAGCACAGGCCAACTGGTTTTCTGTTCCCATCACTTTCCTAAAAGTCCAATAACTTTCACATTATTACATTAATCAAGAGTATATTAATTCCCATGTGACTGAGTCCCTGTCGCATTCAGCACAAACATTTTTACTTCTTAAAACACTCTTTCTGTGGGGCGCCTGGGTGGCTTAGTCGGTTAAGCATCCGACTTTCACTTAGGTCATGAACTCGCGGTTCGTGGGTTCGAGCCCCGCGTCAGGCTCTGTGCTGACTGCCAGCTCAGAGCCTGGAGCCTGTTTCAGTCTGTGACTCCCTCTCTCTCTGACCCTCCCCTGCTCACGCTGTCTCTCTCTCTGTCTCCTAGAAAAAAAATTTAAAAAAAACAAAAACACTCTTTCTGTGTTGCACTCTTATTTCTTCCCTGCTCTGGCAGTTCCTTCTGTATCTTTTATTTTAATATTTCACTATTATTGTTGTCTTATTATTTGATCCAAGCTTATATTGTGAGCATACTCCTTAGGTCATTTTATATACTCTAAGGCTTCAAATATTATCAATAAGGAAATGACTTCCAACTTTATATCTCTAACTTATTTTAATGTAACACATATATTTGAATATGTATTATTCAAAAATACAAAGGTATACTGTGGCAAGCAAAACAGTATGAATTCATACTCTCCTAGAAGAAATGTAATAAATTAAGAAACTGCACAAATAAAATTAAAATATACCCATAATTATAAGACCTCTCAATAAAAATTATAGTATGATTAACATCTTGAAGTCTTAGGACTTTAAAGGCAAACTATTCCTTTAAACCAGATGTAGTCTTTTTGGTCAATTTGCAAATGGGCTAATAGGGACTTTAACAAAAATATTCTTAAAATGGACCATGCTTATTAGATGACTCCATATTAGTCACCATTAAAGCAACAGCAAAAACCATCTTTCAAGCTCATGTGTTTTCTAAGAATGAATGTAAAGTCCTGCAATTAGATTTTTAAAAAGGCAATTAAGGGGGAAAAAAAGAACTGAATCTGATTTGTCAGAAAAAAATAATGACAAAAGCAAAGTCTATTATAGGAAAGACTTGAAAATGGAATCCATGAAAATATCTAGAGGAACAAGGGGAACAATGATTAGGGAGGGAAAACTGGAACAATTGGATGATGCTTGGGTCTCAGGGAAAAAAATTATAAGGCCAGTTCTTACATAATGACAGTAAACGCTTGATAGTTGAAAAGTCCTGTAGCACTCTTCTCCTTTTCAACAAGGTCATGTATAATAAACAATTGATGAGAAGCGTATATGTATGTGCTGAAATCAGGGGGGGTGGGGTGGGGAATTTTTACCCCTAGTATCCTAACATCTCTCCCTACATAATATGTTGAAGCAACTGCAAAAATAATTATATTTTAAATGTGACAATTTCCCAGATAGCTTTCATTTAGCATGTGATCTTCTGAAATTACCCTTTTGGTAGACATAGAGATGTGTCACTGTACCCTTTTAAAGTAGGCATTAGCTGCTCAGCTCTGCAGTGAGGTCAAGAGACAGATTCTGGCTGTCAGCTAAAGGTTTGCCTCAGCAGCAAAGGACCACCTCCCCCAACGGCTGACTGAGTAAGGCAGGTGAACAAAGGAGGCTTTTGTAAACTTTTTCTATAAAGAGGCACATAGTAAATGTTTTAGGTTACATAGGCTATAAAATCTCTGTCACAACTACTCAACTTTGCTGTTATAGCTCCCATGCAGCCAGGGTTAGTAAATTAGGGATGAATATGGCTATATCCCAATAAAATCATATTTATGGACATTGAAATTTGAATTGAATATGTTTCACATTCCACAGAATATTCTTCTTTTGATTTATTTTTCAATCATTTCAAAATACAAAAGCCATTCTTAGCTTACAGGTCACACGTAAACAGATGGCAGGTTGGTTGGTCACAATTTGCTGAACCATGGCATAAAAGCTCCATCCATTTCACCCTAATGTGGGAGAATCTCTTCAGCGATTTGTGTTTCAGAGTTCCTCACCATGTTCTCTGAAGGCTTATTGGACCTCTGGTGCACTCTGACCTCTTTCTCTGCTCAATCCATTTGCTCCCCTTCTGCTGGCACCTGTTGATTCCTAAGAAACACTTTGCATTCCAACCTCTGTCTCAGGATCTGCTTCTCTGGAACTTGACATGAAACACCCATGAAATAATGCTGTTCAGTGTCTTCTCCTTTAAAGAGGGGCAGTTTTGATATCCTATTTCTCATGACCATGATTGAAACAGACAGAAGAAAAGGAAGGAAGAATCACTCTCCTTCTATCCACACACAGAGCAGCTGTGTGTGTGAAGTCTAGGGAGAAAGGAAAAATGGTATATATGAGGAAGAGGGCTGGTAAGCTCCAAATCCTAGACTAAGTTTTATATATGGTGATTGACTCACCTTAATCTACCCTGTTCATATTCATTGTTGATTCATCTTGTGGGATCCATGAATAATCAACTCTGTTTTCTAGCAGACTGTCCATAATATTCTACCCTCATCAATCATCCATTTCTAGTCACCTGCTATTAGACTAGGCAATCTCAGTTATTGCTAGCTATAATAAAGTTTATTTTCCATTTATTAAACTTTCTTCTCTTTTCATTATCCTCATTTATACAGTTAGGTCCCAATCCTACAGCTGCATATTTTTTTCATTCCACCCTTGGCATCATGTGGAAGCATTTCTGAATCTCTCCACATGTTGTGTACCAATACTTTATCTACTGTAAATTGTATTCCAAGTCACTTCTTACTCTTGGCTATCTGCCATTTGGAAAGTATCTGATATGATTTAATAATGTATTAAATATGGAAGTTTTATATTTGCCCTCTTCCTTCTATTAGTGTTTGAGTACTTAACTCCTTAAGAAAGAATTTCTGCTAATAGAATCTCAGGTTACTTGACAGCTACAAAGAGGAGTAATTTTGAGTGTAGAAAGCTACCTGGTGACCCCCATTCAGATGACATAGAGTACTCGTCAACAAGAAAGAATAGTTCTGGCAGCACACAGTATCTATTCATAAATTATTGACTCTGAACTTGGGATATGGCAATAATTTCATTCAAATATGACAAATACCTGGAAATGTGGTTCACTGTCAGTGTGCCAAAATCATTTTTAATCAAACACACACAAGTTCAATTGATTGTTACTTCTTTATCAGTTTTCTTCACTCATAGATTCTTAAGAATGAATATAAATGATTTCCAAAGCATTGTTTGCTTTTGTTACCATCACTCATTTGTATATAATATTTGCATTTATCCTTTGCTTCTTGACGTTATTAAGCAAGTGTTCATTGTTTCTTCAGTCTATCAGTAATCTACATTTTTTTCATTCTACTTAGTAACACAAACATATACAAAGTATGTGCTTATGTACTCATCAACTTGTGTGCATCATCTCATCTACATTTGTAGTTATATTCTTTTCATTCATTTTCTGAAAAAGCCCCATTCCTATAGTAAATATATTAACTTCCTAAGGTGAATACAGGGAAAGTTGGATCAACAAATGTGGCAGGAAGCCATTTATTGAGTCAACTAGTAAAACAAAAACTGAGAAGCAACACTTTCCTACCTCCTCAGCATCTATTGTTCTCAGTTTGCAGGGAAATTGTTAATGTATGTGAAGATCACTGTTGAATTCTGGCAATTTCTAAGCTGTGATATGATCTATGAAATTATGCCTAGGTACAAATGCAAATGGAAGCAAAACTAACAAATATACAATACTTCCACAGTGGGAGATTTTGAGAAGGAAAAAATACCAAAAACTGTTATAAGGAAAACGTAGGGTTTTAGTAGTATTTATATTATTTGTTTAAAATGCAATACCTATTTATTCCAGAAATTGAAAACATAGCAAAGTGCAATGAAGAAAACAAAACAAAACAAAAATCCATAACCGCCTAATAAAATGCCTACTTTATGAGTATGCATATATATGTATACGTTTGTGTATTTGCACTTATATATACAGAATGAAAATCACTTAGGGTATCCGTTTTTCAATCATCATCTGGTCTACTCTGAGAAACTGAATGATGAGCTTATTCATCTATTGTATCTTGACAGCAAATTAGAAGAAATAAGCCTATATTATATATTGTGTGGATAAATTATTTATAATATTTGTTTTTCACTGTTTGTAGGTCTATATTAACCTATCATAATGTGTCTACCATCTATTTTCTGATGGAAAGTATGCTTCTTTAGGGCAAAGTCAGCAATATATGGGATCATCACCCTTGCCAAGAATGCCAGACACAAATCAGGTGTTTTGTGACTATCTGTGGGTGAATATGGATGAGTGATCACAGTTCCTCAAGGTACCAGGAGCTGATACAGACTTTATGGAATCTGAAATTTATGCAATTGGAGATCCTCTTAAAGAAAATGAATTAACATATAAATAAGTATAAAGATACAAAATTACACAGCATCTCTCAAAGCCTAGAAAAAACCTTGGCAAGAGAGGATACTTGAAGCTTAAGTGCTATTAGCTCCTTGATAAATTCATCCCTACCTCCAATTGTACTTAGCATATTAGCTTTTAATATTTTTGACTTAATACAATGTATCCTGATTTATTTTTTATCTTTGCCTCTGAATTTTCTAGCTATAAGATGCAGAGTCCTATTGAATCTACTTGTTACTTAATGCAGGGATTTTATTTCATAAGAAGACATTCGATTTGGTCCTTCCCTATATTCTCCTCTTTTGAATACTATATATTTTCATGTTTCATGATTATTCTGTTTCATCATACTTCTATAGGGAATTGTATACTCATATGGTAGTAGAAATTGAGATTAAATCTCTCAGAAATTCTATTGTTTTTCTATCCTGAATCTTTAAGGCCGGTATAAGTCTTGAAAGGCTTGTATATAACAATGTTACTTTGCCAGCATCCTATACTTGTTCGTTTTCTGCATCATTAGTACATTTTGACACTATCTTGGATACAATGCCCTCACTTCCTGCTTTCTGCATGACAGTGTTTTCCTGTCACAAGTTAATTAGAATCATGACATTATTTTTTGTTTTCTTAGAGAAGCACTGTCCAACAGGGGCATAATGTGAGCACTAAGAAAGAGCCACACATGTAATTTTAAATTGTCTAACAGTTACTTTTAAAAACGTAGGAAGAAGCAAGTAAAATTATTTTAATGATATATTTTCACTGACCTAATATAACCAAAATGTTATCATTTCAAAATGTAATCCATATAAAATTATCTAAAATTTGTTAATGTTTATTCATTTTTGAGAGAGAGAGAGAGAGAGAGAGAGAGAGAATGGATGGGGCAGGGGCAGAGAGAGTGAGACACAGAGTCTGAAGTGGGCTCCAGGCTCTGAGCTGTCAGCACAGAGCCGACGCGGGGCTCTAACCCACAGGCCGTGAGATCATGACCTGAGCCAAAGTCAGACGCTTAACCTACTGAGCCACCCAGGCTTCCCATCCATATAAAAATTATTAACGGAATACCTTAAATTTGTTTATACATTGTTTCCTTTCTTCTTTTTTCTTTTCTTTTTCTTTCTTTCTTGCTTTTTTTTTTTTTAAATCTGGTGGTATATTTTAACTAGTCACTTCTAATTGCCTAATAGCACAGTGGTTTGTGGGTACTAAATTGGACAACACAAGTATAAAGAGATGGTAGCAGCAAGCTCAACTCTGTGTGAGCCATGGACTTTCTGGTGCGTTTCCTGTTACTCCGGGATAACATAGGTGGCAAAACCTGCCTTCCCTATATGCAACCTATGGTTTTTCCCTCCTTGCA
>NW_027531917.1:79812-83061 GCF_008692635.1 Crocuta crocuta
TTGTTTCCTTTCTTCTTTTTTCTTTTCTTTTTTTTTTTTTTTTGCTTTTTTTTTTTTTTAAATCTGGTGGTATATTTTAACTAGTCACTTCTAATTGCCTAATAGCTTAGTGGTTTGTGGTTTGTGGGTACTAAATTGGACAACACAAGTATAAAGAGATGGTAGCAGCAAGCTCAACTCTGTGTGAGCCATGGACTTTCTGGTGCGTTTCCTGTTACTCCGGGATAACATAGGTGGCAAAACCTGCCTTCCCTATATGCAACCTATGGTTTTTCCCTCATTGAGAATGTTAGTGAGTTTCTTCTAGCATATTGTTTACCTACCTCCCCAACTGACAGTCATTCTGTTTACCATAGGAAGTTAAAATTCTGCTTAGCCCTTTCTTTAATCTGATGATAGTTTAATACATTGGTACAATTGTGGGGCTTTTTTTTGTTGTTGTTTGTTTGGGTTTTTTTTTAGTATCTAGCATAAAACTGCTATTCTTTCTTAGTTTCAAGAGCTGATGCTGATTTTTATACTATTTCAACGTAATTTATTATCCTTTTTTATTTTTCAGTTCCAATAAGATCCAAATTTTATTTTTTTGAGTATTAAACATTTTATTTAGATCCAGATTTTAAAAGGTTAAACACTTGCATGCAATTTTCATTTTAGCCAGTAAACCATTTGAAATTATTTTAGAAACTCATAAAGATAATCTGAATATATTAGAGAGAAATATTTCTTCTCATAAATTATTTATTGTGAAACTAGGTGCCACTACAGAAAAAGAATCAAGGTGTGCCAGGTGTACCAGCCTGTAGTATAAAGAAAAGCAACAAAGATGATAAGTCTTGCCATAAAAAGAAATTCAAACATACTTTTCTTTTGATGATGTAAAAGTATCTAGATTTCTTAACCAGCTTTAATTTACTTTTATTATAGTACATTTTGTTTAACCACTCTTTGACATAATGTATTTTAAGACACATAGAGTAATACTTTTCTTCAAAACTTACATTGTATGTGTGTATGTGCTTTATAATATTCAAAAAGCTATATTTACTAACTGACTTTTGAAAGCAAATGTATGTTCAGTGCTTAGAAAATACACTTGGCAATTATCTAAAAAAAATACACTGAGTAGCTATAAGTCTGTATGANNNNATGTGTAGAATACTTTAAAAATCATTATGTGTAGTCCACAAAATAGCAGTGTGACTTAGGCATCATCTCTATTTTACAATTAAAATTAAAGGTTGCAAAGAACAAGTATCTTGTTAAAAAATACAAACTCATTAAGGATTTTACTTCTACATCTATGCCCAGGGCTCTTCCTAAAGCTCATTTTTTTTTCTGAGTTTGTATTTTTCTTTCTTACTTTTTTTGAATAGTTGTAGTGATAATGGGAAGGAAGACAGACTACTTTCTATTGTCCTTATTTACAAATTGGCTGAAATTGTGGTGTAGAAAAATGTGTAAATGGAACATAGTTAAAAGCGAGAAAAACACGCATCTAGCTAGCAAGAAGGGGCATATGAATAACAATATTAATGAAAAACAATGCATGTATGTTACTTCTTACGTTTGAATAAGATTTTAAAGCATTTTCACAGAAAGATTTTAGAGGAAAAAAGGACATTTAGATTTTAGGATAGTTATTTTTAAGAAACAGTGGTGTCTCTAACAACGTGGTTTGGAAATCTGCTTCACCATTTTCCTTCATTGTGCCCATCCCGTGCTCCATATGTATATTATTCACTTGGGGTCAATATTTACTTAAATGTCCTTGATTTTTACAATAAGTCAGAATCACACAGTAGCATATCTTAAAAACCACTCACTGATGTTACTTAATGAAGAATCAGAGGTTTTTTTTAAAGTTTATTTATTTTGTGGGGGGGCAGCTGAGAGAGAGGGAGAGATAGAATCCCAGGTAGGCTCTGCACCATCAGCATGGACCTGAGCCAAAACCAAGAGCTGGATGCTCAGCCAACTGACCCACCCAGGTGCCCCAAGAAATGTAGAAATTTGAGTGAGGAAAGGAATTGAATATAAGAAAAAAAAAATGGAAAAGAAGGAAGTAGTGCAGGAAAATAAGGGGGAAGAAAAAAAAAGGATTAGCCCTAATAACAAAATAATTGAAAACCACCCAAATTCTGAAATTTGGGAACATGAAAAATAATCAGATTAAATTTTGTTTCAAGACATCACTTACTGTTACAGATATTTACATCTTCCAATCACTGTGTACTTTCATGCTCTTATCCGGTACCACTTTCATTTTACAAGCCAATGGTCTAACAATTACTTTAGCTGCTTTAATATAGATTGTTTGATGCTCTTGGTGTTACTCTTGGGTAATAGCTAGTGTGATGACAAGTTCTCCATTTGTTTTGATTACTGCCATTGACATGAGGATTTCTGCCTAGGCTGCTGTAATGGCCTTTCCCTTCCTCACAAAGAGTCATCCATGACAACCATTTCTTCTTAGGTAACTGGAGAGAGAGAGAACTACAGACAACCTGTCAGTGAATTTTTCAGTCCATAACCAGTTGCCAGCATAAAAGTCTTTGTCTGTGTCTGCAATACAACAAAGCAGTAGTTTTAAATTACTGATTGCCTCTTTGTACCTTCAAAATGTTACCTGACCTGTATTTTTCACACAAAAAAATTTCATCAGTTTGTATAACAGCTCCAGTCTCTAACAGAAAGTTATAGAAACTCAATGGAGTTTGGGCACTAATCTCTGTTCAACTGTGAAGAAATTCTTTTGGAATTGAAAATTACAGCCATATTAAAACCTTTCTCTTGTGCTGTGAACAATAAATGCCAAGAGGCTTTTTCCCCTTTAATGATTAACTGCTTTTTGGAAAGTACTGCCATTTACCACAAGCAAATTCCTTGCTTTGTAGATCAGATATGACTAAAAACACTAGGTGGTTGCCTCTTGTGAATAGATTTAGAAAGTACTAATTATAATACTAATATACCACAATCATGCTTAATTTGTGTAACTCCCTTAATGCCAGATAAGTGAACTCTGTGAAGCAAATTGGGATGGCAACAATACGATTTTTACCTTTTGTCTATTTACTTTCTTACACGATAGGATTGACAGCAGGGAATAAGAATTCTTTGTCTACATAACCTTTAAAAAAGTTATTTGTTACATGCAAGCAGGTAGAATTTAGATTTTTTTGTATATTTTAAATTAAAATAGTTTTTTAATTTAATATTGTGTTTTAAAAAGTACCTAGATGATAG
>NW_027531917.1:83134-232207 GCF_008692635.1 Crocuta crocuta
GATAGTTAGTGTGGATGATTAGAATTGTTACCTCTATCATGTAATTTGATCTCATGGCCCTTTTTAAAGGCTGTAATACCAAATAAATTTATTATATTAAAATTAATATAATACATGCCAGAAATTAAGGATTTCTGAAAAAACATTAAATGGAAATGCTATGGATTTTTTTGTTAGAATTTTAGTAATTATGTAATGACATCAGTTAAAAGAGTGAAATGAGGGAATAAAAAATAAATGTTCTGAATTGTTCCATCAATGCAATTTCTTTTTTTTTTTTATGGTTGAAATGACTTGTATTGCAATTATTATTGTATATTACATACTATTACTGGTAAACTTTTTTCTTTTTTTTTTTTAATAGTTTATTGTCAAATTAGTTTCCACATAACACTCAGTGCTCATCCCCACAAGTGTCCTCCTCCATGCCCATCCCCCCCTCCCCCCACATCCATCAGTCCTCAGTTTTTGTCAGCATTCAAGAGTCTCTCATGGTTTGCTTCTCTCCCTTTCCCCCACCATTTCTGCCCTTCTTCTCCCCCTTGTTCCTCCGTCAAGTTCCTCCTAATCCTCCTATACGTGCAATTTCTTATTTGAAGATCAGAAAACAATGACTACAAAGATCAATTAAGTCAGAACTTACTATTTCAAAGAAATACAAATCAGCTGAAACTAATAGATTGTAGGACTAAAAGAATTTGACTTATTTAAAATAAATCAAGGCATTGGGGAAGGTTTTTTCTGGCTGTTCAGTTTCCATTATCTTGTGTTAAATGGACACACCAGTCAGGTATTATATAACCTTGCAGAGCAGAACTGAAGTGTATTTGGCAGGACCAACTGACACCCCCATGCTTGGGTACTTGGTGAGGCCATTGTCCCTGTGCTGCCCTGTGGCACTGAGCCAGTCACAGCTAGATGGAGAAGGAGCACAGGAAGAAGAAGGAACAAGCTGTTAAAGGTCTAGAAACATGAGATGGTTGAATTATGCATTCTGCTTCAGAGCAAGAATGCTGGCGCCGTGATTGGAAAAGGAAACAAGAATATTAAGGCTCAAAGGCTCCTGGGTGCCTCCGTGGGGTAAGAATCTGACTCTTGATTTTGGTTCAGGTCATGATCTCCTAGTGGTGGAATCTTGCCCCATGTCAGGCACTACACTGGGCCTGGAGTCTGCCTAAGATTCTCTCTCTCTCTCTCTCTCTCGTTCTCTCTCTCTCGCACTCCCTCACTCCTTCTCTCCCCGCCCCCCCAAAAAAGGCCCTCCTTACAGACTACAATGCCAGTGTTTCAGTCACAGATAGCAGTGACCCAGAGAACACATTGAGTGTCAGTGCCGATATTGAAACAATTGGAGAAATTCTGAAGAAAATTGTCTCTACCTTGGAAGAGGGCCTGCACGTGCCATCACCCACTGCAAATCCACCAGACTCTGACTCTGATGCTGTGGAATGCTTATATTACCCACACTGTCTATAAAGGAAGTGACTTTGCAAGTTGGGACTGTTGATTCATCAGAGTCTGGCAGGAGGAATTATTGGAGTCAAAGATGCTAAAATCAAAGAACTTCAAGAGAACACTCAGATGATAATCATGCTTTTCTTGGAATGCTGTCCTCATTCTTGATAGAGTCATTCTTATTGGAGGAAAACCTGATAGGGTTGTCAAGTGCATCAAGATCATCCTTGATCTTTGGAGTCTCCATCAAAGGAGGTGCACAGCCTCATGATCCCAATGAAACTGACAATTATGGTGGTTTTACAATGATGTTTGATAACCATCATGAACATGCTTTGGAATTTCCCATGTGGGGGATAGGCAGTTTTGGCACAATGGCTCTTGGTAGGGTGGATGTCCTATGCCTCCATCTAGAAGAGATTATGATGATATGACCTTTTGTCTAGGACCTTCTCCACCTCCTCCTAGATGAGGATGCTGGGGTGGTAGCAGAGCTCGGACTCTTCCTCCACCATCACCACCTAGGGGAAGAGATCTAAGGGCCTATGACAGAAAAAGACCCGGAGACCACTATGATGGCGTTCATGAAATTCAGGACTCTCCAATAGATACATGGAGCCCATCCAAATGGCAGATGGCCCATGAACCATGGGATAGCTCCGGATATGATTATTCCTATGCAGGGGGTCGTGGCTCATATGGTGATGTTGATGGACCTATTATTACTACACAAGTAACTATTCCCAAAGATTTGGCTAGATCTACTACTGGCAAATATGGTCAACAGATTAAACAAATCCATCATGAACCAGGAACTTCAATCAAAATTGACAAGGCTTTAGAAGGGTCTGAAGATCTGATCATTACCATTACTGGAACACAGGACCAGATACAGAATGTATAATATTTGCTGCAGAACACTGTGAAGCAGAATTCTGGAAAGTTTTTCTAAGACTAGTGAAGAACTGAAGGAGTCTTGCATCTTGTTGTTGTTGTTTTAAATCTGCTTCTGTTAAAAAACCCAACATTCCTCTGATTCATAGGTGTTCTGCATTTGAGATGCAGTGAAATCTTTGCTGTTCACTAGATGTAATGTTTTAGTTCCTTACAAATGGGGAGGAAAGGGTATGCAAAAATTAACATTGAAATTTTGAAACATCAGCAGAGTGAATGAGTTTTAGTTCGTGTTTATTGTTGGTGGTCTAACCTAAAAACAAGAAAAAATTCTTTCCCCGTGTAATTATTGTGAACATTTTGCTTTGTGGTCACCGTAACTTTTTGGGATGTGGGAAAAGGAGGAAAAGTATCACTAGTGCATATGTCCCTGGCATATACCCAGAGCATTGTGCAGAATGTAATATTCTTTTCTTAATGATTTTTAAAATAAATTTAGTGAACCTATTTTTGGTGGCCATTATTTTAAAATCATTTTTCAAATGACTGGATTCCCCAACCCACCCCAAACTAAACACTTAGTTTGATTTTTAACTCCTCTGTTGGATATAAATAAATGCATCTCTTCTTGGACATAGGCATGATATCTTGGCAAATTCCATTCTGGTGATTTCTTGACGATTTAAAAGGCCATTGCTTGGGAAGAAATTCTGTCATGCATAGTCATGCTTATAATAAGCTGGGGATATTTTTGTTTGCCTTTGCATATACTTATCCCTGCTCTGCAGCAGTTTTCTATAGTAGTATTATGAAGTAGAACCAAGGTGGGAAGCAATACTATAAGTTCAGTAGTGGTATAAGTATATGCCAGAAGCCTAATGGCAGCATTATTAATCAGAATAATACCTGGTTATGGAAGTGACTGATGCTAAATAAATTCTTATTATTTTTTATTAGATAATTTCTCACAGACAAACTGTCAGCATGGTAGTTCCTATTTGTTAAATTTTGTTAAAAAATATATATATACTCTTATATTTCCACTGTATGCAAATTGAAGGAAAAAGATGTACCATTTCTCTGGTGTGTGTAGGATAATGTAGCAAACATTTGTGAACAATTAAAAAAAAGATGAAAAAAGTTCCTGTGAATGTCTTGTGTAGTATCTTGGGATTTTTATTAAGAGTTGAAAGTTCACTTCCAAATAAATAAAGCTCCAATAAAGGCCAATTTGAACAAGCATTGATTGACTACCTATAAAATTTGTTCAAACATTCTTCTTGTAAGGAAATACAGTAATCTTAAATTACCAAAACATAAATAAATAAAATAAATCAAGGTATAGATTTTCATGTTATGGTAAAATTCAGATAAGCACATAAAATTGTGAATGCATATTTTAACAGAACTAAAGCTCCAAGCATGGACATACGCCAAGCAGTCTTTTAAAAGCAATAAAAAGACAGCTGAGCAGTTGGCCAAAGCAAACATACAAGGAGACAGTCCCAAAAATTAACTTAAAAAATTAACATTTAGGTAACGTGATAAAAATGATATATAGTGATTTCCAAATAAGCCATGGCTAAAAATAATATTTAAACCACATCACATAATATTTTATTCAAATGGAACACATACACATATACTTACAGTACATTTTCCTGTGGAGTTTATTATCTTTTGAGAAAATTCAACTCTGTTGGAATTCTTTTCACGATAAGCAATTACATAATGGGATGTCTAATCAAACTACTACACTGTTATAATGCAAATACTTTTTAAACAATGTTCCTGTTCTTAAAGACTGCCAGCAGGTCATTTTTTGCTTAGGATTCATCACAAAAAGACATTGCCACATAAAAGAACTATTTTTAGAAATTACGTAATCTTACTTGTTGGGAGAAATATTTTAAAGACATATCCATTCACTCAATATACACAGATAATGTGTTAGGTACTGTGTTAAGTGCTATGCTGGGGGTTGAATGCCAGAAAGAACTAAGGCAATGAACAATAGATAAAACATATTAAGTATGAAATCTGTTGTCAACCTCAAACCAAGAAACCAGTTCAAGTGGCAAAGTGTTTTTTGGGGGATCCAAGGTATTACATTTTGGAGTACACAGATTAAGGTTGAAATGATATTCCGTGTGCTGACGGACTCCGGTTTTCTTGGGGGGAGGGGAGGAAAGAAGATTAGATAAGCTGTTATAAGAAGAGTACTTTGGTCCTGAAAAACAGTTAGATTTGCACTTTGTTGATTGGTCAGGCTAGTGGTCAATAAGCAAAAGTTTACTTTTCAAGCAGAATTTTCTTGTCTTGCTGATTTACCAAAATGTTGGTGGTCTGGCCCAGTTAAAGGTTTAGAAAACAGGATGTGCAAGGCAGTTCCTCTGAAATGGCTTTTCAGGTTCTATTTAAAAATGGCTCTACTTACATCATTTTTCACAAAGTGCCAGTCATTATGCTAAGAACTTCATTATTTATTTCATTAAATTCATTATATCTTCACAGCAATTCTATGTGTAGTTGGTGTAATCGTGCTCACATTAAAGACTAGAAATTTAAGTCTGAGAGGAATTAATAACTTTCCCAAGAGAGGCATCAAGAATAGTCCAAGCTAGAAAATGTAGGGTCTAGAAACATGGTTTATAATTCCAAGGCAGAAAGTGTAGGAAATTGAGGATCTAGATAAATCTTTTGAATACCCAGCTATGAATGTAAAAGTATAAATCAAGAACATTATTAAATACTATGAAAATTAAATTCCTTTGGCAATATCATTATAAACTTGCTACTAGGAAAAGGTCAATTTGAATGTTTCAAGAAATTTTTTTCTCAGTCCACTAGAGGGACTGAATACTCTTAGACAATGTGCTGTCTCAGCAAGCTCTTCCTCTGGTAGTCAGCAAAAAGTCCATCCAGGTGCCTACCATCTCTCAGTAGTTGAGTGTGGAATGTCAAGGCCTTTTCAGTATGGTTTAAAGATGGAGCAGAAGAGGGAGGCACCTGAGTGGCTCAGTGGGTTAAGCATCAAACTTCGACATAGGTCATGATCTCAAGGTTCACGAGTTCAAGCCCTGCATTGGGCTCTGTGCTGACGAGTCTGTAGCCTGCTTTGGATTTTCTCTCTCTCTCTTGAAAATAAACATTAATTAAAAAAAAATATAAAGATGGAGGGTGAAGAAGGACAAATGATTACTGACTCTGGGTCATATAAAAGGACACATACACAGATTCACTTCTTGTGGAATCCACCATCCAGCTTGCTACAGAATCACTGATTTGTTAAAACTTCATCTCACATATCTTATTATCTGATCCACCCTGGTTCATTCCTTAGGCATCCTGGAACTTAAGAAGTAATATAAGAAATTACTGACATTATATCTTCTCCAGCTTGTTCTAACTACCTTCTCTTTCCACCTGGCCTCACATTTCTAACAGTAGATTAATTTCTTTGAAGTCAGAGCATAAGGATAGGAGTATTCATTGGCTCTAGAGGTGTTGATTAAAATGGACACACTTTGACAGATTTGCCAATGGACATTCTTTGGCTCTAGAGGTGTTGATTAAAATGGACACACTTTTGACAGTTGATTAAAAGGGGAGGAAGCCTTAATGGTAAACTTTTATTCCTGTTTCACAGAGTATCTCTGGAATTTTAAAAAAATTACTTCATTTCTCAATTTCACTTCTCCACACCTTAGTGAAATAATAGGAGAAGATGATCTCTTAAGGTATTTTAAAACTAATATAGCAGGAATCTGTAAAGCTAGAGAGTAGTAAACATAAAGGATCCAGGAGTAACCATTTATATACGAAAAAAGGATTAAGACCATGTCTCTTTATATTTTGGCAGGGAAATACATAGCACAAATGTTGATGGATGTGTACTAGGTGGATCTATGTTGGTAACATATAGAATGGGAGGAAACAAGCATAATGACTTTTGTTTCTTTTAGGTATTAGATTCTCAAAGATACAAGTGAAGAAAGGTGGAAACTTTTCATGTAATAATACAGGATGCATCTGTTGCTTCTTCACACTTGGGGAAAGGGTTTGATTTATTCACTTGTAAGACTTGAATAACTTTGGGAGTGATTGAGTCATCATGAAGATGAAATATTTTGGGCATTAATATTTGTTTTTGTTTTTATGGGCCATAATTCTGAAATAGTTATTAGTGAACAACATGAAACTTGAATGTATAGGAATTGTACTCAGAATTTGGAGTTAAAGAGCAAAAGTTACAAATAATTGCATCTTTTATATTGGTTCTGTGATAGTCCTTTTCAAAGAATTCTATGCTTTCTGTAACTGTTAACATTTGGCCACAGTACTCTCAGGAAACATGCCAGTAATTAGTTATGCTTTCTTTTAGTCAATCTTATTTCTGTTATTCATATTCTGAAAATATGTCATTTACTGAGACATTTAAGTCCTTCCACTTGTTTCTCCTCTTCCTTATATTTGGATTTTATCTCTTCATCTTAATGTTTTTTCCTCAACTTTTTGCATCTTTCTTCTCCTTTGTACCTGTAAATAAAACTAATTCTTGTATTCATGAATAACTCATATTTAGAAGTAGAGTTAAACTTTCTTAGCAGACCTCAATCAGGTGATATTATATTGTGCGTGCCTCTGTAAATATCATTCTCTTTATATTTTCCGAAACTAAGCTATGGCTTGATTGTTATTGTTTTTATTATATAAAATAGTAAATTATCCAATTTCTATAGTTTTATTGCCTCTTAGGCTGATCTTGTTGTATTTACTTTATAAATAAATAAAATAGTTCATGTGGTCCACCCAATACTTATATAGAAATATTTTGTCCCTTTTTTCCCACTTTTTTTTAAAACTTAGGACAAAATTTATAACAGTAAAGTCCACCTTTTTTAGTGTATAGTTTTGAGAGTATCAGCAAATCTACGCTTGTGATTACTACTGTAACAAAATACACAATAGTTCCAACGACTGCAAAATTCTCTGTCCCACCATACACTCAATCAATCCTTCATCCTATCCCCAGCCCCTGGAGCTACTGATCCCTACAGTTTTGCCTTTGCAAAATGCCATAAAATGGAATCTTACAGCATCTAAATTTTTCAAAATGGCTTCTGATACTTAGTATAATTCATTTAAATTTTATTCATGCAGTTGCACAGATCAATAGACTGCTCCTTTTTTTTTTTTAATTTGCTAAGTGGAATTCTTTGTATTGATGTACCTTAGTTTATCTTTCCTTAATTAGGGACATTTGGATGGTTTCCAGTTTGATGACTAAAGCCTCAACAAATATTTGCATACCACTTTTTGAAGATGTAAACTTTGTTTGGGTAAATTCTTGTGAGCCAGATTCCATGTGAAGCCACATATTGCTTTATGTGGCAAGTGTTTCACTTTATAAGAAACTCCCCAACTGTTTTTCAAGGTGGTTGTACCTGTTTGCCTGGTAGGAAAATTCTGGCTACTCTGCATCCTTGGCAGTACTTGTTGTTACCAGCTTATTGATTTTAACCATTTTAATAGTTATGGAATGATAGCTCGCTGTGGTCTTTATTTCCATTTCCCTAATGAATAAAATGATATTGAAAATATTTTAATATGTTTAGTTGCAATCTGTACTCTTTCTGGTGTAAAGAATCTGTCTGTTCCTGTCTTTTGACTTTTTAAATACTGGATTGTTCATTTTCTTATTAAAGTACTTTTCTAATGTATTCTGGAAAAGAAGAATGCATTCTAGGACAAATATTACATATGTAACATGCAAGCTTTCTACCAGCCTGTGACTTGCCTTTTTATCCTATTAACAATAATTTTCATAAAGAGAAAAAAATAATTATATATTTTTCTTTCATCAATTTTGCTTTTGCTATTGCATCTAACAAGTTATTACCAATCTGAAGTGACACAGATTTTCTTCTATATTTTCTACTAGAAGACTTCAATTTTACATTTTACATTAAAGTTCCTGATATACTGAGTAAATTTTTGTATAAGTTAAGAGGTATGTGTTAAGATTTGTTTGTTGATGGCATGTGGACATGCAATTCTTCAAACAGGATTTGTCAAAAAGACTATTTTCTCTCAATGAATTGCCTTTAAATCTTTGTCAAAAATCAGTTATCTGTTATTTGTGTGAGGACTTTTTTATGAATTGTCTATTCTTTTTCATTGATCTATGCATGCATCTATCCTTTTGATAATATCACACTGCCTTATCATTATAGCTTTATAGTAAGTCTTTAAATCTTGTACTGTGAGTCTTCCAACTTTGTTCTTCAGAATTGTTTTAACTGTCCTAGATTTTTGACCTGTACCCTTAGCTATCTTGGGAGTATAAGAAAATTGTGAATTTTTAGATTGTCTGGTATATTTTTGTAGTGTGGATAGGAATTAAACTTTTCCCAGACTTTATCCTAAGTGGAGGTCAAAAGTCCTCAATTTAGTTTGATTATCGTATAATTAAAGACACATTTTGTTTGCTATTCTCTATAGACCACTAATTTTTTTCTTCTGAAATGTTGATATAAGTGAAGCCAATATAGTTACTTCCTTTTTCACTTTTTGTTTTATGTTTATTTATTTATTGAGAGAGAGAGACAGAGACAGAGAATCCTAAGCAGGCTCCACACTGTCAGCAAAGAGCTGGACCCAAGGCTCAATTCCAGGAACCCATGAGATCATGACCTGGGCCAATATCAAGAGCTAGTTGCTTAACTGACTGAACCACAGGCAACCCTCCTTTATCACTTTGAAGTAAGATTTATACGTAAAGTATAACCCTTCTCTCAATAAAATTCATTCTTTATATTTTTGTCATTGTTAGGGAGATGTGATCAATTTACTAACAAAGGGTATTTGCATTCCAGTTTTACTTACATTTCCTTTTTGCAATACACTAAGTGTTGTTGTGACCTAGATGTTGTGGTTTCCTTTTGTAGCTGAGGAACCTGAGCCTTTCATGATTTTATACATTGGCAAAGATCACACTGTTAAAACCAAGGTATTAACCAAATATCCCTACTACTTCATCATTCTTGTAGACTAAGATCTACAGTTGATTACTAACTTGAAATGTAATCTTAAATTACTGTGAAGTGTTAAAGAAGTAGAATCATATGGTCTTAGGGAGGTATATTTCAAAAGGTAACTCTGAAAATTTCCATAATTTTCTAATGTTACAAGTAGGAAGATGATATAATTCTTCATTTTTTGTAGTTCTGATATTTGGAAATGATGATTCATAGATTGAACCTGAGTTTGAAAGTAACTAGAAGTTAGGACAGTAGAAAATTGAAGACATTTTGAATTGTTTTGGGGCACTTCCTTTTTTAATTTTTTTCTTTAAAATTTTATTTAGTTTTTTTTTTTTTGAGAGAGGGAGTGTATAAGCAGGGGAGGTGCAGAGAGGAAGACAGAGGATACAAAGCAGGATCCATGCTGATAGCAGAGAGCCCAATGTGGGGCCTGAACTCACCAACCGTGAGATCATGACCAGAGCCTAAGTCAGACATTTAACCACCTGAGCCACCCAGGCACCCCTGGGGCACTTCCAATGTTAGTTCTTAAGAGACAGGAGCTAAGTAATTTAAATTATTCATGTAATTTAAGGCATACTCCTCTTCTAGAATTTAATTAATATAATGTATCTTTTATGTTCCTATACAGAGAAAGTAAGTGTTTTATTTATACTTATAGCTCTGAATTCCTGGGAAATATTAGACATTAACATTCATTTTACTGATAGATGTCTTTTTTTGGGAAATAAATAAAAAGCTCTATTTTTTCATTTGCATTGTGTAGATTTCCAAAAATATGCTGAAATAGATTATTTTGTTTAGACTTTTTTTAAAAATTAGTTTTTTCATAAATGAATTATGTCATAATTTTTCTCCTATGTAAATATTCAAAGTTAACATAATGTTTATTTTTACAATATATACATACATATGGATACTTCTATCTAGAAACTTCTTATTCCATGCAGTTTTTATCAAATAATGGTACATACCCATCATACATTGTCTTTACAAAATGATTTAATTTATTGACTATTACACATAACTCATTTAATATTTGGACAGTAGTTAAAAGAGAATGTTGTACACAGATTGCAAAGCAACAACAAAGATGTAAGAACTTGGCTATGGCAGCAATTGTCCTAGACCAATCATATGGCATATTTGGTTGAATCTTTTTCCTTTGGAATGCCAGGGAAGGATTTTAAGGAGAATTTGGTTTAGGATTTAAGTGATAGGAAAAGTGGATTCAATATAGAGGAAAAGTTGAAGTACTTTGTCTTTATGTAAGATGTGAATAACACATGGGCCCAAGATGAACTATGGAGGAAAAATGAACAGATGAGTGAGAAAGTGACCATAGCTTTGTAGGTATAGATTTACATGTTTTATAAGGGCTGAAATTTATAGTTGATACAAGATAAAGCAGGAACATTTGTGATATTTTATACAGGAAAAGTGATAATGACTTTCAAAGTGAGTATTTTTAAAAATCATAAGCTTTCAAAAACCTTGAACATTTTAGAGAACATATAGACTTTAAACTGAGCAGATAATGAGATAGGATAGAGAGAGTGTCCTACTATTCTAGGCATGATAAAGACGCAAACAAACCACACCAAGTACCAATCTGTTGCATTTAGGACTATTTGTGTTTATGTGCCCCTCCCCCGTATTCTAAGTACAGGCCATGAATACACATGGTGGCTGCCATTGTCTGTGTTTATGAAGAAAAGCAGTAGATGTTCTTAAATCACAACTACAAGAAGTTATTTACATTTTATACTAGAACAGTATATCATGATAGGTTTAGTGGTTCATAAATGTACAATAGAATATCAAGATGAAATTCACCCTGCCTATCATATGTTATCCTAAGAAATGAACAAAGGATAAACCTCCATACCTTCCATTAACTGTTAAGCATTTTCTGCTGTGTTTTCTTCACCATTCTCTACCTTTTATGATACTTACTTAATTCCCATTGTCTCCTTTCTCTCCCCAAATCTATCACCCTACTCTCTAAAGCTCTCATCCTCTAATTAGTGAAATCACTTATATCCTTGACATCTCTGAGAGAGTATTTCCATCTCTTTGCCAGAAAAAAATTATATTTACCTCAAAGACATTTTACTCAATGAAAATCAGGTTGGTTTATTTTTATGTCCTCATGACTCAGAGCTGAGACTGATGATTTAACTGCTTGTTGATGCCACACTGTTCCATCAAATTATTGGACAAAATTGCTTTTATCACAGTTTTCATCTCTACCCCAACTTCTTTCTTTATTCGTGAATGTTTCATTCTCAACTTAGCACGCAAACTGGACCCTCAATTCCATGACCTCCTTATCACCAATATTATACCACAGCTACCTGCTTCTAACAGAGGTCCCTAATTTCATAAGGTCTAATATCCCACTCCTACCACAACATTTCTCTTTCCTGCTTGTTTCCCCAAGCACCCTTATTACAACCATTTCATAACATTACTGAAACATAAGATCATCTTGTCTTAACACCCACATTCCATCCCCAATACATGATGTCAATTCTAATGCTGCACAGTTCAGAGTTGCTTCTTGACCTCTGTCTTTTTTATTTTTTGACCATATATCCAAAACCCAATTGTGACTAATCTAATGCTTGTCATCTGTTTTTCTCCCTTATACTACCAAAAATGAGTGATACTTAAAAAAATTATTTATACCATGAGACAGATTGCTAACACTCCATATTCATTCTTCACTTTATGCAAAAGTGTATTAAACCTTCTCATGTTTCTCATACACCCTACTCTTTCCCATTCCTCACTGAGCGAAAGATCCTGTGTTCAGAAATAATGGAAGCTGCCAGATGGGAACCCTTTTAGCTTCCTATCAAGAATTCTCCCTCCACCTCTCACTTCTTCAGTCATCCATAAACTATTTATTGCTTGTCAATGACAACCTTTAAAACAGGTTAAATCCTCACACTTATGTAATTTACTAGGGAAAAGAGGTATTAATCAAATGGAGAAAAATATATGCACTTTTAATCATAAGTGCAATGTATAAAAATATATATAGCACCTTTTTTAGATTGGACAGCGATCTGTACGGTTTCTAGAGGAGTGCCGTTTAAATTTAGTCCTGAAGGATGAGTAAACATGATCATGTGGACAGTGGGAGGAAAAGCATACGAGGAAGATGAAAAGGCATGTGGGAAGACTTAAAAAGGAAAGGAGTTTGATACATTGTAAAAATATTTAAGGTACCAGTGTGGTTAGAGCATATACTGGGTGAGAAGCCTATGGAGAATTATGCTGAACAGCAGCCTGGGTAAAGCATGTAGATTAATATTGTCAATTCTGGAAGTAGGCAGTCTGTGTTTGAATTCTGACTGTACCAGACATTGGCTGTGTGGGCAAATTGTTTAATCTTCTTGTGCCTATTTTTCACATTTATGAAACAATAATAATAATAATAGAAATAATAACATCAACATAGTATTAGGCATTAGGTCATTGTGAAATATGAATCTTTTGGTATATAGAGAGTATTTAGAAAAGTTTCTGACAAGATAAAAGTGGAATAAGTGGTAGTTTTAACTGCTGTTTTGTTTTTATTTTAGTTCATATTAAAGAATTCAGTATTTATTTTCTTTTTTAAAATTTCTAATGTTTATTTTTGAGAGAGAGAGAGAGAGAGCGCGCGCAGGAGAGTGGGGGAGGGGAAGAGAGAGGGGAGACACAGAATCCAAAGCAGGCTGCAGGATCTGAGCTGTCAGCACATAGCCTGACACAGGGCTTGAACTCACAAACCTTGAGATCATGACCTGAGCCAAAGTCAGACACTTAACCAATTGAGCCATCCGGGCACCCCACAGTTTTTCTTTACAAAAGTATGGCTAGTCATCAAAGAGTTCAAAGTTCCAAAGTGGTGTAATATTTTAGAGGTTTTCAAATACTTTTTGGACTGATTATAAATACTGGACTAAAGAAAGCAATGATTAAATCAGAGAGGATATTAGAAAACCAATGTAATAATCTAGGAGGGAAATGATAGTAAATTAGCTAAGGCTAATAATTTAAGGGTTGGCATAGCATATATACAATTAGATAGAAGTGAATTGACTTGAGGTATGTTTTTGTGCCAACGGGCATCAAACTTGGTAAATTTATTGAATATACTGACTTAAAAGTGGCAATGTAAAAAAAAAGATCCTCAGTTATCTTGTGAGTGGAGGCATATTTCTATATATAGAAAAGAGTGAGCAAACTCTTACGTTACTTTTCTTACGGAATTACCTCTTTAAAAAATTGAAAACATAAAGTTTATTTCTTGTTCTTCATGTTTGTTTCCAATTGTTAGCTCTTCTAGGCTTATTTCAAATCACAAACTGATCTTCTATTACTCTACCACTTCTGATAATTCTGTTTATTTACCTTATTAGAATATGATGTCCTCTCTAATTAGTGAATGATTACTTTTCTTTATCTTTTCTCTTTTGCTCCAAATGTATTCAGAATAAAAATCAGAAAAATAGTGTATGCCAAAAACAATAGCCACATGACTCAGATTCTATTTTTAAATTATTTGTGTGACCCTGATTGTTTTAGATAGTTATTTTTGTTTCTTGCTACCTGTACCCACCTACCTTACCTGGAACCAAGATGACCAGAAGCCCCCAAAAATATAAACAGGGATGGGCATAGAGGAAACATCTGAAACTTTCCTGATACTAGATGGTATCTTTCAGTATCCCAACTCTATCGCTTGAAAAGTTCTCTCACAAATGTTTATGTCGTCAGGGTGTTTCAAGAGGATTGGATTAGTTGGGTTCAATTAGGAGACAGAAACCACACAGTTATATGTATAGGAAAAGCTTAACATAAGAAATTATTAAGTCAGCCAAGGGATTTAATTAAAGAAGAATTGGTTCATCGGAGTTCTCTAAAGAAACAGAATAAATAAGATAGAGAAAGATGCTGATTTATTTTGAGGAATCAGCTCATCAGATAGTGGGTGCTGCCAAATCTGAAGTCTGAAGCTTGAGATCAGAAAATCCAGGTCAGAGTTGATGTTACACTTTTGATCCAAAGACTGACAACTCAGGCAGAATTCCTTCCTCTTCAAGAAACCTCAGTCTTCTCTTAAAACTTTCAACTGATTGAATGAGGCCCACCCACATTATGGAGAACAATCTGCTTTACTTAAGGTCAACTAAATGTAAATGTTAATTAAATCTAAAAATAATTTTATAGAAACATCTGGTGCAGTGTTTGCCCAACCAACTGCTTAGCATAATCTGGCCAAGTTGACACACAAAATTAACCAGTATGGCTAGGAAGAAGTAATAAGAACCCCCAAAGAATTTAAGAATAACAGATGTAAGGAGTAGTCATCTCCTTGAGGAATGATAGAGCATCTTAAAGAAGAAACCTCATGACCTCCAGGGCTGAGTTTCAGACCTTGCCCATGAATGGCTGTTTCTCCCTGAATGGCTGTTTCTCACTGAATGGCAGGGATGTAGCCACATTGTTGCACAGTGGAATTTATTGAAATGGATCCTCTAGGTCCCCATAGAAAGTAATGTCACATTAGAGTCTTTCCGTGAGACCGCTGAAGTAGTGATCCTAGGAAGCCCCCAGTCACTGCATGCATCTGCCTGCTGTGTACTACAGAAACTGAGCACGGAAGTTTCTGCTGCAGCTCCAGGCAGTAAGAAACTGTCCACACTGTAGGAGTGGACCCTGATACAGCCTAACAAGCTGCAGGAGCTTGCCAAAAAAAACATCAAAACCATGAATGCAAGTCTCTGTTTCCTGTATTTATCTCTATCACCCTGTACTGACAAAGCTTTCCACCTTGCCAGCTGAAAAAGGAAAAAAAGCATTTAAAAGCTTTAGATCCCTTTTTACAATGATAAGGAGATTTGGAGCTGATATACAATAAGTTAAAACCTATCACAAGCATTATGTGCAATGACTTGTGGAAGCTACTCCCTGCAACAGGACCTACAACTGCAGAAGCAAATTTAATAAGGGGCCACAATGGAATTGGGTAAGCAAATGTGTGCCTTGTCGTTCTGTTCTATGTCCATATGATATATGAGAGAGCTGTCTATGGGAAAAATAGCAGAGATCATCACCAGTGCGAGTGTCACTGTATTTGAAACTATTGCTGCAGAAAGATACACAGAACCAAGATTATTAAGCTGAGAGAACTAATTGCATTTCAGAAGAGTCTGTTAGAGTTAGAAAATGCATGGTAAATATTTCTCTCCAAGTCACTAATTCTGAGTCAGGACATGGCCTTGAACTCCTTCTTAACACAGGACTGCTAATCCATAAGCAGTGGATTTTGTTTCTTACTTTCGCTCTAAGAGAACCAGATATATTTAGCATTCCCTATGATTAATCTTGGTGTATGGCTTGTCACATCAGGAACCTCCAGTTCCTGACCCCTGAGGACTAGCAGCACAATTAGCAGTGACATTACCTCATAGACTTGTAGAGGAACAGTATAAAATTGTGCACTGTAATAGCATTTTATTTGCTCCTGCACAATACTGCACTTCCTCTTACTGCAAAACTAAATGTCAGTCCAGGATTTCTTGCCTTGTGGAATGAAGAAACTTTATTAAACGGAACATGAATAAAGTCATCTATATTTTAGTTTACATTGGTTTCTGGATGAGAAATGCTAGCATTTTAAATAGTATTTGGCAGGCTTTCCTTGAAGTGGATCATAGGTTTTCTTTCTTTTTTTTCTTTTTTCTCGTTAGAATATCTTTTTATTCATCAAAACACTCTAGTTGTAACAGATCTGAAATTATGCTCATTGAAGTTATGTGGAATGCAGTGGGGAAATGGATTGTGAAATCACTCAGCAGCACATAGTAGAATAGGGTGCAGATGAAGCCGTGTAACAATGGGAAGCAGTTTTTAAAGGCAGATCTTAAGGGTCTATTTTCCTTTAAGCTAGATTTTTGTTACAATAAGAGTTTACGTGTGTGTGTGTGTGTGTGTGTGTGGTCTAATATTCAGAATATGTTTTTGATGATTAAATGATTAAATATTATTACTCTAGTATAAAAGTAGAAGAACAAAAGCATTAAGGAATCAGTGACTTCTAATAAATTGTGCTGCCTTTTGATATTTAGTTTATGGGATATCATAATAAATAAAACAAAGATGTTAATTCTTCCCTGGTGAAGGTGGACTATAAGGAACCAGGAAGAAACATCATCATTTTTATGAATGGAGCTGTCTATATTATCAAAATTATTATTATTTTCATACCACAGCTCTTACTGCTTTAGAACCTAGATTGTGTTTTCTCTAGTCTTTGATCTTACAGTCACAGTATTCTCCTGTTCTCTCTAGACCTAGATATTACTTTACTGTATGTATGATAATTTTCCAGACATAGTCTACATACATGGAACAAAAGAGTCTAGACTCACACAATTCAAGAGAAAAAAAAGGTTACTGAAACATTTAAGAAAGATTCATTGTTCTGGAATATTTTGTTGATTCTTTTAAGTTGCATAATTCCTAACCTAATATCTCTCTTGCCTATATTTTAGGGATCTTCCTCCCTTCTTCCATTCCCTCCCTCCACCCTTCCTTTCCTTCCTTCTTCTCTGTTTTTAGTCTTCTTTTAATCTAGCCCTTTTTAAAACTCTATTTCTAAGCTCTTGACTCATGAAGAGCCATGCACCCCCCAACATTCTTTTTTTGTCCTCCTCCAAGTTTTGTCAAAACTCAGATTAAGAAACATTCAGATGGAAAGGTCTTTCATTTCTGTGTCTCACAGCCCACTGCTCTTTTCTGGTGGAACTTTGGTGCCCAGCGTTCTTTTCTGAAATGTCCAATTGACATAATGTATGAATCTTATATAGTTGTTCCCTTTTCAAAAATATAACTTAGTTCAAAGAATATAGTTCAACACAAAATATGCACTGTTCACAAATCAGAGAACACAAATTTTTAAAAAGACAATCAATAACTGTCTTCTTAGTCACTTTACTTATGATGCCTAACTCAATGTTCCCCTAGGTTTTCAACAAATTAATTCCTGAAATACTCTTTAAAAATGAGGTTCTACATATAAATAATTTTGGGGAAAAATTCTCCCCCTGGAGGTTTATAATGCATATTAAAGCATCTGATAAATACTGAAATAAAGATAATTTGTCTCCAGCATATTTGGTTGTGGAACCCTTTTATTGTTAATGCATGTAAATAATTTACATGTTACTTCTTGAAAAGCATTGTATTTGATTCTTATCAGATATGACTAATATTACAACCAATTTATGGATAGAAAATAGGATTATTAGATATTTCAAAACTATTTTCAAGATGTATTCTAGTAAGTGAAGTAAGTAGGATTTGAAGATTTGTATGTGTGACTTTCATTTCTCACATTGTCTCCAAAGCAACAAAACCCGCAACAATTAAGTGGAACTAAAATGTAAGATGATTTCCTCTTTTTGTATGATTATTTTCTACATCAACTAACAATTGGCCTCAAATATTAATTGTTCTCTTTGCTCTATGCAGGACCTATATCTCACCCTTCTCTTCCAGAGAGGAAACCTTGCTAAATTAACTAGTCAAAACCCAGCACACTCTTTGAGCCAGGTTTAAGAACAGACAGTAATGTTATTCTTTAAAGAAAGGAGCACTTTACTCGCTGTCATGCATTTTCTGGTCCTGGCTCCTAAGAGCAGGGTTTGTCATCTCAGGGTGGTCATTTGGCCATCCTTATCTATGTAGCTGGTTAAGGAAAAAGCTAGGGTCTGCGCTATAGACTCAGCCAACTCAAGTTGAGGAAGTACCCTTATGCTGTGAGCCTGGCAAGACTTAAAAGAGAAGTCCTATACTGGGGCACAATAGAATGCTTGCACAGATGTGCATAAATAATATGTCATTACCTTTTGTCTGTGCTTATTTTCTGAATAGCCACATTCTGGAAGGGCTTGTAGGGTATGAGGATCAAATTCATACTTTGAAACTGTATTTGTAAACAAAACCAATTCAAGCACATCCTTGCAGGCAAGCAGCCTAAGAGATGACAGAACAGAAATTATAGTCATCACCATTAATAATGAATAGTAACTCTCTGCTTACCATGTAGGAGGCAGCATGCTAGATAATGTAGACAAATTATATCCATTTAAATCAGAGGCTGTTACTCTCTGCTTATCAGGATCACCAGGAGAGTTTTTAGAATATGCTCGGACCCAGCTGCCATTTAAAAATGTTAAAAATGATGTCTTATGCTAAAAAAAAAAAAACAAAAAACCAACCCTGCATTTAAGATAGCTATCAATTCAAATTCACTTACAAATAACTCCAGTAATCTTACTTATAAAATATGAACATATGTCCAACCCAGCATCACTGAAGAAAACTAGTTATATTCCCTGGTATAGTAAACACAAAATTGTTTTATATAGCTTTATTTAAGATATGTATAGATTTTCCTTAACGATACCTATCATTGATGTGTTTAGTAATTTGATCACTGCTGTCCTGGGTATTGTTTGAAACACTGCTGAGGAGCTGGCTCACATTTTTCCAATTATAAAATATCTGAGCTTCACAGTCCCTCATCAAGCAACTTGCAGTAACTAGAATTTTGCAATCCACAGAAAAGTTGACATGGTTTTATTTGTTCTGTTACTTACAAAATGCCAGGAGGGTTTCAAAGTCATAATAATTATTATTGTGAAACAGAATAGGCAATAAAATAAGGTTTTATTACTGCAGAAAAAGCAAACAAACAATCCTACCTCCTGTAAACATCACAAAAAGTCATACTATTATTGCAACAAAAATGAAAAACAAAAAGTTACTGCCTCTGAGAAATAAAAAGGTAGACATATTATAGTCTTGAGACCCCATATTTACATAATATATATCAGGATACAAGCATCAAAGTAACAAGTACTTTACTTTTATGTGAATGATTTCCTTCGAAGATGTAAAGGTGCTTTATATGCATTATTTCTGTAGCCTCTTACATTGCATCTAAAGTCTCATTATTAAAAAAAAAAAAAAGATGTAGTTAAACTAGTCACCAGTATGTTCACATAAGAAATCGGTAAATTTGAAAAAAAATTAAATTAATTTTTAAAATGTATTCTTCAGACTCCAAAATAGCAAAGAATTCTATCAATGCAAGTGTAATCAAGTCAGTGATATTCTTAGTTTACTAACATTAAACTCATTTTTAACCAAGAACAGTAAAATTAAACTATTAGTTATATTTAAGAACCAAAATCATGCTCACATTATCTTTAGCAGACACAGTGAAGAGTACGTTTCTTTTGGAAATACAACGTTTAATATATTTATAGCTATAAATGTAACTATCAGTTACATTTTATGAAAATATCAACACTTGATTTCAACATTATACATTCAAATTTAAATTTTCAACTTAGAAAATCATGATCATATAAGCAATGCATTACCCATGCATGTTTATTTTATTGATAAATCCATCAATAAATTGAGAAACATTTTGTCTAGTATCCTTATTTATCAAGCCAGTAACATATACTAAATTTCTAAAGTCTAATCCATTGCTAACAATTATATGATTTGCACTTAAAATTGACAGTTTAATAACCATATTACTCCAATACATACAACTTGTGAATACCTCAAATAAGGAAATCCTTCTGGATTCCACACTATTCTTTTATCCTCATATTAGAAGTCTTGTGTTTTCCTTTCATATAACATGTACATTCAGTGTTTAGGAGGAATAAAAACATTAAGCAAAGTAATAGATTAAGTATTTAAAGTTTGTCAATTGTTTTGAAGCAAAAGTTAATCTGAGAATGTATAACAGGGAGATTTAAGTTTAGTAAAGGGTAGGAGAACTGATATTTAAACATCAGCCCCATGTATGAATTGAAGCTCACTGGGTAAAGCAGGTTGAGAGAAAAGAGTTTCCATAAGAAAAGAGTAAGTTCAAAGATCTTAAACTGAGAGAGAGTGGAGGAGGAAAGATGGAGGTGAGAGAGAACATACTAGATTGGTGTAGGTTTTAGATTATGATAACAGAGCATTGGTTATAAGGTTAGAAATTTAGGAATGACAAGCAAATAATGAAAGGATGGATGATAGAAACATTGGATAGGGATGCATGGTTTGTGTATAGCTAATTTGGTGGTTAATTAAATTTCATAATTAAAACATGAAATATTATTCTCATTAATGTAAAACTCTACCTAATGAATTAACTCTTAGAAAAGTTCATGATAGAATATTCTTTTAAGTAGATGCTTCATAGTTAGGTCATTCATGCACATGAATATTTATGGGTAGATGCCCTATAAAATAATACATTTTAACAACACAGTTATATATTTACTTGCAGATCTGTAAAGTCTTAAGGTGTTTAGAAAGTATTACATACCAGTAAACTGTCTTCTATGATTTTTTTATCACATGAAAATACCTGTTCACTTAATTTTTATAACTCATTTTCCGTTCAGTTTTATAATCTTTCTTCCTACTCAGTTTTCCCTCTTGTACATATAGATATATACATATTGTCACATAGCAAAAGTTTTCCTTGATCTATCCTGCTAAAACTTTTTGTTATTAGTTGTGGCTCAGTATACTTAAACATTGGAGAAATAATCATGGAAACTGATTTAGAAAGAATTTAAATTCCTTAAATCGGAGTGGTAAATGAGTAACACAACCAAATGCCAATGAGATCAGCTTAGTAAGTAGACAAAAAGACTTTTTTTAATGTTTATTTTATTTGTTTTGAGAGAGAGAGAGAGCATGTGTGAGCAGAGGGAGGAGCAGAGAGAGAGGAGACCAAGAATCCCAAGCAGTCTCCACATTTTGTGGCTGGTTGCAGGGCTCAGTCCCCTGAACTGTGAGATCATGACCTGAACCAGAATCAAGAGTTGGACACTCAACTGACTTACACACCAGGAGCAACAGCATTTTATTTGAAATATTTTTAGGGGTACGTGGGTGGCTCATTCAGTTGAGCGACCAACTCTTGACTTTGGCTCAGGTTATGATCTCATGGTTTTGTGAGATTGAGCCCTGATTCCTGATTCCAGCTCCAAGCTGAATATGAAGCCTCCTTGGGATTCTCTCTCTCCTCCCTCTCTCTCTGCTCCTCCCCTGCTCCCTCTCTCTCTTTTTCTCTCTCTCAAAATAAATAAATAAACTTTATTTTTGTAATGGGGACTTCTAATGTTGTTTGAACAGATACTTTAAAATAAATAGGTCACAGATCCCAAAGTGAATAAAAGGTAAAATATAAGTGTGGAATTTTAACTTGCTATCAGCTTTATCAAATGAGCACAAAATCAGTTTTATTTACCTCCAATTATTTTGTAAATGTTTATTTATTTATTTTGAGAGAGAGAGACAGAGAGAGAGAGCATGCACACATATGGACACGAGAAGAGGGGCAGAAAATGAAGGAAAAACAAAGAATCCCAAGCAGGCTCTGCACTTACAGAGCAGAGCCCAACACAGGGTTCAGACTCATATACCGTGAGATCATGACCTTAGTGAAATCAAGAGCTGGGCACTTAACCAAGTAAGCCACTCAGGTGCTCCTACCTCCAATGATTTCTTTCTAAATTTGCAGTCACAAAAGTTAAATGATATTAAAAAAATAAATAGCAAGTAGAAAGAAAATACTATGTATTTTATTTAAATAATTTAAAGGATTAAAGTTCAATTTTGTTTTAGATATTTTAAGTAAGAAAACTGACTTTGAAAGTAGGTAACAGAGTCCATGATAATTTCTTAAAGTGTCATGGAAAAAATAGAAAAACAAATACTATTATGCCTCAGCAAAATATATTATTAAATATTTTCATGAAAATAAAATTTATATTAAAGCAATATTGCATTTCTGCCAAGTTAATATAATATTCCAGATGTGGTATTCAAAGCCACAGCAGGAATATGGATGTCCCTAAATTGATCAGAAATTTTGAGAAAAGGATAGGCATACTGTTTGAAACTATAGGTTATATTAAATTTCATCAAGGAATAATCCTATGCCATGTGGCCTTGAGTAATAATGATGAAAAAAGAGAAGAACATTCATATAAGTTCTGAGGTTTGCTGCTGAATAAGGAGAAGCCTATTTCCGTTTCTTTTAGAGTTTTTATCCAGAATAATGTTTAATTTTACTGATTTTTTAAAAATATGAACCAGGTGGTTGTATGATTTCTTATATTTATTAATTTGACTAATTTGTTAATAGATTTCATTCTATTAAATCATTCTTACCTTCCACTTTATACTATATATATATTTTTTTTTCTGTTGAATAGTACTCTAGGATTTTAGCTTCATTACGCATAAGTGAGACACCTGCAGACTTTTGGGGAGGCTGCTCTATTCTCAAAGTTTAGGCATTGATTGTTTGTTTTCATCAATACTGGAATTTGGAAATTTTAGAAGTCATTCTATGATCTGCAAAATTTTAAATACTTGGAAATACAGGTCCTCAGGCACTACATTTATAAGTGTCAGATCTCTGACCATGCTCAATGCATATACATTTATTTCCAAAATTTACTTTTTATTTATAATGCTTTAATTTTACCATCTTCATCTTGATTTAGTTTGTACTTCTACAAAAGCAAACTTTGTGACAAAAATTAAGGAGCAAGAAGTATACTTGGGAGATGATATCAGAAAAAATAGCAAAAGAAGTAGGGAAGTGAGAGAAGGAAGGAAAGTCAGAAAGAGTGTGCTAGTGAGTGGGTTTCTACCATAGGCATCTGGGGCTCATATTTTGCTGAATCCTCTGAGAGTCTTTGTAGGGTATACTTCAATTCGAGTCAGTGTGGGCAGGAAGAACCTGAGATATTTCTCCACCTTCCCTTATTTCTAATTGCTTAAGGATATCTCCAGAGTTATTAACACTCTGGCCAGCATGCCAGGTCCATAAATCCAGGCAGAACAGGTTCCTGTGTCCTAGGAAAGCCTCAGGGGAGAGTGGAGCAAGTGCTGGAAATCTGTAGCTATCAGCCTGTGATGAATCTGTTGTTCTGCTAACAGCTTGTAGGCCAAGAGGGGTGGGGAAGGACGGGGCTTTCGGGGGTGTGCTCACTGCCTCTTCATTTCTTTACAGTAGTCTCTTCTCCTTTGGCTCCCCTGACTCCTTCCAATGACATGATTATTTTATGATTTTCTTTCTTATTATTCATACACACTTACTTCACTGTTAAATACATTGATGAAATTAACCTAAATGTTCTCAGTTAACTTTAAAGAAATGCTGGCTGATGCCACGAGGTGTGAAACAATCATTTCTTCTAAGTACATGTTTTTCACCTTAATTCCAGGAAAAGAAGTTCCTCTCAATACTTCCCACCCCATGGAGCTATCTCTATTCCCCTTTGCTGTCTCCTTCTTTCCATGGCTTTTAAATATTGGAAAACTCGGGGCTCTAGCCTCAGTCCTAATGTACCCTGTACTTAAAATCACTCAATATGTTCTTTCTATAGAAATTATTGATACCACAGCTAACTCCTAAACCCCCTTACTTCCAGTCTCCCCTATCTAACAGCTTATTTTTTTAATTAAATATTTATCCTTCTTCAGTTCTAATCACCCAGATGTATTCTAGATACTCTACCTCTAGAGTTTATTATGAATACAGTTTTCCCCCACTTGCACCTTTGTCACCCTGGGCCAATCCCATCATTGTTTTCTTCATTTCCATTGTTTCCTGACTAGTTTCTCTTCTTTCATACTGGTCCTTTACGGAGTTTTTTGTTTTCTTTTTTAATTTCTGAGAGAGACAGAGAGAGGGACAGCGTGAACAGGGGAGGGTCAGAGAGAGAGGGAGATACAGAATCTGAAACAGGCTCCAGGCTCTGAGCTGGCAGTCAGCACAGAACCCAACACGGGGCTCGAACCCCCGACCCGCGAGATCATGACCTGAGCCGAAGTCAGACGCTTAACTAACTGAGCCACCCAGGCGCCCCTGGAGTATATTTCAACACAGCAGTTAAAGAATCCTTTTAATCTTCTACTCAGAATACTCCAGATCCCCATCATACTGAATAATACCCAAACCATTAAACATGAACTACAAGTCTGTAAACACCATTCTGCTCCTGGTACACTCTGGCCTTCTCATGGTTTGTTCCTCAGTGTCATTGGAACGAATTAAGTTATCTTGTGCCTCTACTTATAAGATAATTTATAACACATTCATGTGAAACGTCACTAGAACCAGTGTATACCATTCTGAGATTTCAGAGCTAGCATGCGGTTCATGCTCAATCCTGTCTTTTTTTTTTTTTTCCTGCCATGATAACGAATAATGCTTCATCTAAAGGCTCCTAACTTAGCCTCAGTTCTTGAATTAAAAGATGATTGGGCAGAGGTACACCTAACCCATGAAGCATGAATAGCATATGAATAAGAAATAAACTCCTGTCCCTGTGAGCCAGTACTGGTATATAATGACGGAAAAACACATCAACCGCCTGGAACCATCTTAATCTAGCACAACCATCTTCTGCTCCTTATGGTTTACTTCCTTACTTAATTTTATTTCTGTTCAAATGTCAACTCTCTAAAAAGGTCTTTTTTACTTCCTTGTATAATATAATAAACTTCATCTTATTGTCTTTTATAGCATTTACCATTAAATAGAATTATATTCCCTCTCCATATATTATAAGCTAAATGAAGGCATAAATCTTGTCTATCCTGTTCACTGTGGTATGTGCATCAGCCTATACATTTCTAGCACTTCACAGAGACATTTACTGAACGGGAGACTCTGGATGAATGAATGGATTACTAAATGTTAATATATGGAAATTTATATTTCATTCGATGAAAAAGCAATACAGAATTACTAACATCAAGGTATCTTACTAAACTTGAAATATAAAAGTTTGCTTAGACAATTGGCCAGAATGCATGATGATGAAAAAACATTGAGTTGCCCTCTGACTTCACCACAGTAACATGCAGTCAAGAGACTATGATCAGTATTTTTTTAAAAAATATTTTTATTTATTTCTAGGAGAGAGAGATAGACAGGGTGAGCAGGGGAGGGTCAGAGAGAGAGGGAGATACAGACTCTGAAATAGGCTCCAGGCTCCGAGCTGGCAGTCACACAGAGCCCGACGCGGGGCTTGAACCCACAAACCGCGAGATCATGACCCAAGCGAAAGTCGGACGCTTAACCGACTAAGCCACCCAGGCGCCCCTATGATCAGTATTTTTAGGGTTCTGAGAGTGAAGGAAGTGTAGTTCAATAGTACTCATCCAACCAAAGTTCCATTCAAATATTGACAACTAATTTACTGAAACATAGAACATAGAACACAAAAACCATGGCATTCTTAGGTCTCCAAAATTAAAATACTAAACATTGAAATCAAGGTGATTTAGACATAAAAGTAAATGAAAAAAAAAAGATATGAGCAGAGGACTCTGAGAAAATGACCTATAAATGGCATTTACTCTATTTAATGTAAAATCAACACTAAGCAATTGTACTTTTGATTATAGGATACAGCAAATAATATTCTAAGTATTTAAAGTGTAAAAATAATAAAAATTGCCAAAATTGAGAAGTGGTTAAAAGGAAGTGGAAGGAAATGAGAGAGTGCTAAGTAAATTATTTTTCATTTCAAAATATCTGTCGTTTCTGAGTTTGGACTGTATTATTTAGAAAAAATAATGACTCCATGGTTTAACTTACTATTATTATTCTCTTAACACAAAGATATTTTCAGAAGTAACCTCTATCCTTTGAGATGAAGTTACAGTTATCTTTAGTTGAGGAATTCTTTTAACATCAGTTTCTTTTTTCTTTTTTTATTTAATTTTTTTAAAGTTTTAAGAAATATGGCATTATGATATTTATCTGTGAGGACATCTTTATATCTTCCCTTTCTCTGTCATACTATCCACCTCTTTCCAAATATAAACATGATATATAGATGGATATATAATCAGGTTTAGAGTAGATTGGGAATCTTGGTTTTTGTTTTCTGTATAAATTTCTTATAGTTTGTTTCTTATTTATAACAACAATGCAGTGATTTTATTTTAATTGGAGTGAAATAGAAAAGAGTGAGAGAGAGTCATGTTAGTTAAATCCTCATCTTTCATTATGGTTAACAGAATCTGTATAAAGTTATTAAATACTATTTAGAAATATAACTATTACTACCAGCATATCTCTTAAAAGAAGATTCATATTGATGACAGGGAGTGGGATAATGGATTTTTCTTCTTTGTACTTACTACTGTAGTAGTTTACGCCCCCCCCCATGTATAACTTACTGATTTGCAAGCATCTCTTTCTACTAAGAAACTGAACATATAAACTTTCAGCCTATCACAGTAATTATACTTGGAAAATAAGTTCAGTTGGTAAAACTACAAAAGGGAGTTAAATCCCAAGCCTTCATCAAATACTTTGTCTAAATCTGGAGGTAAAAAATCATATTATTTCTCTGGTCTAAATAGGGTTGGTGTTTAGCACTTTGTATGACTATACATCCCCAAGTATCTCATACATGAGGTTTAAGATTAGCAAGAGGGCATGATTTTATTCTGGTTCTCTGAGAATGTATTCTTTAGTTTACTAGATTAAAACAATAGATGTGTGTTTGTGTGTGTCTGTGTGTTTGTGTGTGTGTGTGTGTATAATGCAAATATAAATAAATAAATGGTATATTTATTTATATACCATTTGAGTGGCTCAGTTGTTTAAGCATCTGACTTGATTTTGGCTTAGGTCATGATCTCATAGTTGTGAGATCAAGCCCCCAGTCAGGCACTGCACTAAGCTTGGAACCTGCTTTGGATTCTCCCTCTCCACCTCTCTCTCTGCCCCTCCCTCACTCATGCGTGTATTCTCTCTCTCTCTCAAAAGAAATAAATAAACATTAAAAAATAATAAATAGGGGCTCCTGAGTGGCTCAGTTGGTTAAGCGTCCGACTTCAGCTCAGGTCATGGTCTCATGGATACATGAGTTCAAGCCCGCATTGTACTCTGTGCTGACAGCTCAGAGCCTAGAGCTGCTTCAAGCTCCACATCTACCTCTCTTCTCTGCCCTTCCCCTACCAGTACTCTGTTTCTCTCTCTCTCAAAAATGAATAAACATTAATCTTTGTAAAAAATAATAAATATATAAGAAATATGAATTAAATAAGTATATAAAATTATATATACATATAGTCAATATATAAAAACTGTACATGTATATATTCAAATACATACTCATATGAATTTTAGTACAATATGGGGCGCCTGGGTGGCTCAGGCGGCTAAGTGTCCGACTTCAGCTCAGGTCATGATCTCACAGTTCGTGGGTTTGAGCACTGCACCAGGCTCTGTGCTGAACGCTTGCTCAGAGCCTGAAGCCTGCTTTAGATTCTGTGTCTCCTTCTCAATCTTCCCCTCCCCCGCTCACACTCTGTCTCTGCCTCTTAAAAAAGTAAATAAATGCAAAAAAACAAATTAGGACAATATATGAAGTAATGCCAATATTAAAATTAGCATCCATTCTGTTTACTATTCATATATGAGTTTAGTTAGTTCACATACCATAATTTAATTTTTTTATGTTTTATTTATTTCTGAGAGAGACAGCGTGTACAGGGGAGGGTCAGAGAGAGAGGGAGATACAGAATCTGGAACGGTCTCCAGGCTCTGAGCTAGCTGTCAGCACAAAGCCCGACGCGGGGCTCGAACCCACGAGCCGTGAGATCATGACCTGAGCCGAAGTCAGACGCTTAACCGACTGAGCCACCCAGGCGCCCCTCACATACCCTGTATTTAATAACTCAAATTCCTACAGCATGTATTACAATTTGTCTTTTGACTAATTGGTGATTTCTTTGTACTAATTTTTGCTGAATTTGATTTAGATGGTTTTCAAAAAGAAGTACAGATGCAAAATGATCTTCACATGACTTAAACTTTGTGAGGGAAAGCCTGAAAGGGAGACCACCAAGCCATGATATTCAGGAGCGGTAGAGGGGCAAGAAAAGCAATCTTGCCTCTGATCATAGTGTAGGGGTAGTCGCAAGGAGTGCAGTATCCCAGTAGCTGTTATTATTGCAACATAATGTTTTCCCACTAACCACCATTCTGATGTGGTTTCACCCATTTGTCACAGCTAAGAATGACATAAATGTCCATATGCTCCTGACTTCAGGGTAACTCTTAGGCATGCTCTACTTCCATACTATTTCACAAGCCTAGGAAAGGACAATTAGCAAGATATTTCTCCTAGAATTGTAGAATGAAATTGGGTTTTTAAAGTATGGTGGTGGTATTAAAGTCTTCTGTTTATGATGGAGGATGAGGTCACTGAGAAATTCAGCAGTGATTCCGACTGCTTTTTGCCTGTATCTAGCTAATGAGGGCAAACTGATCAGTGTTACAGTCTTCTCCCTGTTAGCACGAATTTTTCCTGATGAATTATATAAACTAAGAAATCATTTTCTCTTCATTTTTTTCCTTTCCATTTTAAGGCATACACCATACTTTAATATCTTTTTTTTTAATTTTTGTATTGCCCTATCCA
This sequence comes from Crocuta crocuta, assembly GCF_008692635.1. Lineage (NCBI taxonomy): Eukaryota > Metazoa > Chordata > Mammalia > Carnivora > Hyaenidae > Crocuta > Crocuta crocuta. The sequence goes on from NW_027531917.1 coordinate 112,083, forward strand.
CCTGTCTTAATATGAAATTACTCTTGCCCCACATCTTATCTACATAACTATCTATACTATCTACATAATTTATGTGAATAAAATACATTGCTAAATGTGACCACTGCTTATTGCTCTCTGGGGGAGAGAATCTGACTCACTCATGGAAATGAGAGTCCTTTTCTGTGATATTTGTAAATGTAATCTAAAAAGAAAGGTCCATCTTTCCAGTGAATGGATTGTTAAATTTCTCTGTGGGAATTGTTGGCAACTATGTTTTCCATATAGCTTCAAGAAAAAATCAATAAATGAAAATAGAAGCAGTCTCACAGAACTGGTAAATACAGAGAAAGGCATGGCAATTTTTTAACTCCTCGTAACCATTTTTCCTTACTTAACTCCATTCCAGGTCTCTTTATAAATTTTTTTCCAATTTCTTTAAGCTATTTCAGGTCAGGTCTTGGTTATTTGCAATCAAAAGAATCCCTATCAAGACATTTGAGGAGCACCTGTGTGGCTCAGTCGGTTAAGTGTCCGACTTCGTCTCAGGTCATGATCTCACAGTTCTTGAAATCGAGCCCCATGTCCGGCTCTGTGCTGACAGCAAGCTCAGAGCCTGGAGCCTGCTTCAGATTCTGTATCTCCCTCTCTCTCTGACCCTCTCCTGCTCACACTGTTTCTCTCTCACACACACAAATAGATAAAAGCATTAAAAAATTAAAAAAAAAACATTAGATAGATGCAGAGTTATGTATACAATAAGTGTTTAGAAGATAATTAAGAAATTTCTAGTTAAGTGTTTAAAAGCATGTCCTCCCCTCTGAGGTGAAGAAATCCTTAGTCACATAAGGAAAATAATGATAATGAAAATCATTGCAGCTATTAAGGAACACCTAGGTGTCATAGGTCAGGTTCCCAGGAAACAGCCTCTGACATATGGATTTGTGTGCTGTGCTTATTGGGGAATATCCCAAGGAATGATATTATAAGTAAGGGAGGAAAGTACATTGTGATAAAGGAGAAGTTGAACTGCATGTGCAGTTGATAGCCCATGGGAAGTTGTCTAGCTGAACGGCCTTCGAAGATGTCTCCATGGTTAGGACTTACACTCAGGTCAACTAGGTATTGAATGCAGGCACTGACTTTTAGTTGAGGTCATTCCTGAAAGAGGATTCAACTATGAGTTATTAGTAGTCAAAATTAGCAGGCTAATGAGGAAATTAGTACTGAGGGCCCAAAGCAGGGAGTTTTGGGCAGCATAAAACAGAACCCACTACATTAGCTACGGTGATGTTTCTAATTCTTACTTAATTTCTATTTAGCTAATGTAATGTCAGTTAACAATACATATGCCCTGTATGACTTCTAGCTCTATGTAGTGAAATGTGAAGGGAGGGAGGTAGACTACCACCAATCAAGCAAAATGAGAAATCATTTTTTCTAATGGGTACTTTGACTTTTTCATCTCACATTCAGGGTTGGACTATAGAAAGAGAGTGATGTCTGTCGATTGGAAAATATTGGGTATATTCAACATTTAAACTGATATTATCTGAACCTAGGTTGAGTTAATTCCTCAAGAGCTAAAGAGACTTATAATTTGAAATAAGGGAAATTCATAAATATAGACTTTCACTGCTATTTATTTGAGTGTGATGGCATTCATAGTCAAATTTATGTAAAGAGAGAGGTAAAAACCAGAATGGAAGTTAAATGTTATCTGTTTGTTCCATAGCATCCTCTATACTCACTTCATCAACCAGTCCAGTCCTATGACACAGGAAAAATAAGATGAACAGAAATGATTTTTCATGTTTTATAGCAAATATACATGTTCTGTAATCAGAAAATTATTGTAATTTCAATTATAATATTTTTTTATTATCTTCTGGGTATCTTCACCAGACATTATTCACTGATATTCTCACTAAGTACCATTACTTTAAAATTCCAGATTATTCAAAAACCAAATGGCATAGAAACACTTCTTCAGAACCAGAAGTCACTGTATAAAAAATGTGCTCACCAGCATATTGGCAATGTTGGCAGCACAGTAGAGGAAAACAGCATTTGCAAGCAATAGAATGTAGTAAAAGAGCTCCAGCCCAGAATCCTTGCACCTCTAATCTTTGCAAACTTAGTCATAAAGGTCTGAACTGTTCTTAATGTTTTTGTAAAACTGAATTAAATTACACTTTTTTAGTATTTGGTAAGCTAGATGTGAATTTTCTTTTTAAAACAAAAATTAACTGATTTTACTTCTAATTTTCTCTGCTGAAAAAATGTCTTATTAAAAATGTCATATTAAGCATTCCTGTTGTTGTTAATGATAAGGCAAGAACAAGGTTTTTTTTTTGTTGTTAGTTAGTTAAAAATCACTTTGGTTTATAGCAATGATGTTTTAAAACTTAAGATCTGTGGGGAAAATAATAAAAGCCACTTTATTTAGCAAATTAGAAAATTGTTGATGTAAGCAAAAGGAGTTTGGAGTCTAAAATCTAGAGTTATAATTCTATTTCTGTTACTAAATATGTATGGTTTGGAAGGTCACTTAAAATGTCTACTTCTCTGTTAGAGGAGATAATAGGATCAGTTCACTTGAAAAAATCTCTTTAAACTGTAATATTCTGTCCTTTTTCAATTTCTTTGATATTCCATTGTCTTTCTACACTCCAGTTCCTCTCCGACCCCAGGTAAAAGAGTGAGGAAGAGATCATTTGGAACATTTCTGCTCTTTTGCGCATTTCAGCAGGATAATTATCTTCACAAGATTCAACAAACATCCATTTCTCATCCATTCAGATTCATTTATTCATAGCAAATGTTTCTTCAGAATTTTCTAATTATCATTTTATCTGCTAGACACCAAGAATGAGACAAAATGTGTTCTTAAGGTGCTTATAGTCAAGTAGGAGAATCAAATGTGCATATATAAGTTATAGCACTTGGTACTGTATTGTAATTTGCAAGAATGGAAGCTTGTTCAGTGTTAATAAAAGCACAGGGGAAGAGCTGATGAACTACAGAGGAGATATTTTGGAAATACTGGCTAAAGAATAGTGTATAGCTATCTGGAGTGTAATTCTAGCCTGAGGTCCTATTGGTATTTTTTTTCCCCTGAGAGAAAATGAGATTCCTGAGTTGGGTTTCTAACAGCAACTTAATCTCCATCTCTTACAGATTATCCACATAGAGTTTCAAACATTTGTTTATTTTTGTCCTTTGTATTTCAATCATATCTGTGACAGAATCTAGTCACAAATAAGAAAGAAAAATAAACTTTATTTTAAATTATGATAATTAGTTCTTGAGTTATTTCTTTTAAATTTGTGAAAAGTAATTTCAGATAATTATGAAGAGAGTTGAAGTATTTTGGGAAAAACATGGAGCATGGTGTTAGGGGCAGTCCAATCTGCTTTCGTTAACTCTTATTTTCTCTTACAATGCTTCTTTGTATAAAGTCTCATCCAGTTTCTCCTCTAGCTCCTGAAACAAAAGCTTCAGTGTATATCAACTCTGACAAAAAAGTCCTGAAATTTCTGTAGACATCTGTGCTCTGGAATCTAGTTAGTGTTCAGTCATTTCACCCAACCACATGTTGGGAGTCCATCCTGAACACCATGCTAAATTCTTTTAAAAGAACTATAATTGTCTATAAATACAAAATACAAATCATTGGCAACAAGTAAAATACTGTTTTATTTTTAAGGAGCACACAGATGTTAAGCATGGAGGTGAAAGGCAAGTTTACTGTGCAACAGTCCTTGAAGAAATTACAATTTTTATAAAGATACTGTATCTTCATAAACATCATTCCAACAAATTCAAATTTGGTGCATATTTATATTTCAGGCTTTTTTTTAAAATTCCAAGCACTTTGATGTTTAAAAGGGACAATATTATTCTTTACCTGAGGATTATATTTGTTTTTACAATTAACCTCTGATTTTTTGTGAAACTTCGAAATTTGACACCCAACCTCTAGTGTATGTTTAAACTTTATGAAATGCATCTTAGAATCTAAAGATGTCGTCTCACTTCATATTCTCCCTTAAGTCATCCAATCATCCAATTGTATGACTTCCCTTATCATCTGTAAGTAGATAACTTCCAAGTTTTATCTCTAATACAGAACTGTATTTTTAAAAATATCACTGCAATACATACAAAGAAATATACACACCTGAATAAAAACACACGCACGTAAGAAATCTTCAGCCACGAGCTGAACATTGTACAATAAAATTCCTATCGTTAGTAAGGATGATGGCCATTAAAAATGGTGATTATAAAATAAACAAGCATTTGTTGTGGAAAATTGCAAAATTTAGAAAAGTATAAAACCAATAATTTCACAAGCTATCCAGCAACCTAATACTAATGACATTTTCAGGGATTTCCTTTAGTACATTCAATTTCAAACAGCTCTTTCTTGGGCATTCACTTCTTAATCATGACATTTTTTTATTATTTAGATGCAATATATTTAAAATTTTTCCAAATATATTAATTAAATTATGTGTTTGAATTTAAGCTTTTTTTCCATTCTCATATATTTTTTTCTTTTTTCTTTTCTACATTTTCCTTAAAGTGTCTGATAACCTCTGTCTGTAATTTCACACTTAAACATAAGATGAAGGAATGATTGAGGGTAATCTCCATTAATGGCCACAAGGCCATAAATTGTCTTTGCTAAAATTTTAAAAAGACAATTTTTTTTCTCTGGGAAGATGCAGCCCTAGCACACGGCCTGGGGACTATGGGATCCTTAAATTCTAGAGTAATAAGGTGCCAACATTCACTTTAGCTGTTCTCCTCCTCCAAAAAAATTAATTAAATGCCCTTATTCAAGAAGCCTCAAAATTATTTTCTATGATGAAGACATGAATACCATAATTCTGTACTTAAGAGTAAATGGAAGTGGGAAAGTAAAATAATTAATGAAGGAAACATTACTTTGTCCTTTCAATTTCACCCACATCTCTTCTGTCTCCATATATGGCTCCTGTGGTATCAGCATCTGGAGGCTCAACAGGGTTTTGTGTGCTCTATTCTGTTTTGGAATGAACCTCCAAGAGTTGCTTTCTTCACTTTCCTTCATCTGTCATTTTTCTTTCCTAATCTCCATCTTCCATAAATGAATGAAATAACTTTTATTGATACTATCTCTTTTCTGTGGATATGTATTTTTATTCCTCTATTATCATTTTAACAAAGTTTTAGGAAAAAAGAGAAGATAAAATATTTTGCTCAAATCACTTCTTCAACCAGAACCCCAGTAGACATTTAAAAGTGTAGTCATAAGGCCCCTGGGTGGCTCAGTTGGCTAAGCATCCAACTCTTGATAACTCTTGATTTCATCTCAGGTCATGATCTCATGGTTAGTGAGTTCAAGCCCCGCATCTGGCTCCAAAATGCAGTGTGGAGCCTGCTTGGGATTCTCTCTCTCTCTCTCTCTCTCTCTCTCTCTCCCCCCTCTTTCTCTCTCTCTCTCTTCCTCTCTCTGTGTCCCTCCCCCAATTGCTCTCTCTCTGTATCTCAAAAAAATAAACTTAAAAATAATTTTTAATAAAAAGTAATAATTTAGTTATAAAAATGTTGCCACAAACAAGCCACTCATAATCGTCTTAAGTGTAGCATTTCATTCACTTATTAAAGAGACATTTCATAATTACCACTTTTATTTACTTTATTGAATACATTTTAAAGAGCTTAATATCTTTCCTTTGGTAACAGGATGCATTTACTTTCTTGGGCTCCTCCCACATTTGTTGACTAGAATCTTCTGAGTCTTTTAACAGGTTGCACACTTTCTCATTCTTGAATATTTAGAAATTAGCTATCTTTCCCGGCCATCTTCTGCTATTGTTTCTGTTATCTCTGGCTGTGTCAGCAAACCATCCTACAACTTAAACAATCATGTTATCATTTCTTATGAGTCTGTGATTTGGCAATAGCTCAGCTGAAATGTTCTCCTAGACTCTTTTACGGTTTCTCATGGACCTGCTCTTGAAAGTAGTCAGGTTGGTTCATCCAAAATGGGTTTATTTAAATATCTGGCATCTTGGTTTGAGGATAGATCAAAACCTGAAACCTTATTCAGTCTTGTGTGGTCTTTCTAAGAGTCCAGTTTACACTACTTTGCTTCATGGAAGCTGGCTTCAAAAGTGAATGTTGCAAGAAATCAAGCCCCGATTTGTAAACATGCAATAGGTCTTTGTTTACGTCTACATTGCTATTTGCATGTCCCAGAGACCATGACAGTCAAATGACCAAGCCAGAATCAATATGGGTGGATACTCAAAAAGGGCATACTATCAGGAGTGTGGTTCATCAGAGGCCATAATGGTTAACATTCTAACCCAGACATCTACTACGAACACAGATGTTCTTCTGATTATCTGACTATTTGAACAATTACTACTAACTAATGTTGATCATTCCATGATTTATGTTCAGGAGCAATGCATGAAACATCTTGATAGAAAATAAATAGAAAGAAAAAAATAAATCCAGCACTCTGTCTATGCTTCTTGTCTTTGCTGCTTCCTAGTATTGAGCTCACTTCCCAAAGTCCAAGAAGCTACCTCTGTGTACTTGTGCCCTTACTGTGTTGAATTACTGGAAGCTAGATTTCATAGCAGGTGTTATAAAATATAATCCTCATAGCCTGTCCCTACCGTTGTGCACCATTTATGTCAGCTGTACTTTTGTATTTGTTTTACTTCTCCATATTCAATGCTTTCCCCCTTATTCAGAGTACCTAACCCTTATTAATTATCGGAGCCCATTCATTCAGAGCTCTGTTTGGATTCTTCTTTAATTTGTAAGATTTCCTTTGATTGATTGGCCTGATAAGAAGTCATCACTACCTCTTCTTTGATCTACTATTCTAATATTTATAACTCAGATAACTTTATAAACTGTTAGACTGTGAATAAGTATATTTTGAAAATTGAAATCAAAGTGTAATGACTGTATCTTATTTACATTCATAAAAGATCACTGGGAAAATATTCTGCAAATAATAGATGCTAAATTCATATTTATTGAATAATTATAGTAATAATTATAATTATTTCATTTTGAACACATACTTGTATCAAGTACTTTTGTAAGTATTTTACATATCTTGTCAGTTAATTCACTCTTTTTCTTTCTTACACACGCATACAGATGCACATAAAGGGGTACTTTTTCTTATGCCTGTTAAACATATAAGATAAATCATGTTAAGAACGTTTCTTGAAGTCTCATTGTAAGTCAAATTGAGATGAGGACTTAAAGCCAGTTCTTTAGTTAGAGCTCATGATCTCAGTCATCTTGCTCTAGTGGATCATTATTAATTGGCTTGAGTTTCTCAAGGAAAATGTGTGTTATTTTAATAAGACTATGGGTTGGTAATTAATATTTTCTCTCTTTTTTATATATTAACGTTGCATAGAATCATAAAAATCCAAAGATAAGACTTTACTGTTCACTTGGTATTACAGCCTTATTTTAAAGAAGGTAGCATTAATGATTTACTCAAGAAAGATTCAAGAATTGAGCTGTGATTCTCTAACTCCTTGACTAGCTTTTACATCACTCAGAGTTAATACTACAAAGGCCCATTTATATAGCAATAATAAATGTTGGGTATAAGAAGGAAAATAATTTCAGAGGTTTGGAATTAGTGGCTTGAAATAAGTTTAAAGGGGGAAAAACATGCTGAGAAGAGTTTGGAGCAAGATCAAAAGGTATATATATGTATGTTTTTTTCTTCTGACACTCAGTAAGTGTTTTTAAAAAATACAACAATAACTAATTAGTGATAATCAGAATGTTAACAAAAACAACAACAAAAGTATATAGCACATTAGAAGGCAGCTATATACATAGACAGATTTGAAAATGAAAACACATCCAAAGAGATCATATTTACTTTTTTAGAGGAGTGTGTGGATATAGAACCCACCCCAATGTCCTGAAATTTCAGAATTCATATATTTTTGATGATATAAAATTCATATATTTTTTTCATATTTCTGGAAATATGAAAGTGGTAGGAGAAAAGCCTTATTGGAAATATGTGCCATTTTGGAAAAGTAGGGAATACATTGTCAATAAAAATAACTTTTCAGCCTTATCTGAGATTTGCTTTAATTGAGTTTTTTAGACCAAAATAAACCTTAATATAATTAGAAACCTCCTCACAAACCGTTCCATCTAATAAAAGCAAAATTTTATCATTGTTCTAAATGTCTTTGAGGATTTTTCCCCTGTAATTATCCCCAATTTCCATCTTCAACTGACTTCCAAAATAAATCAAAATAAGAAAATTCAAATGTTTTAGCATTGGAAAGCAACGTACTAATCTCAGAACTCTTTTAATGGAAAAACATGAACAAATTTTATTTTTCATATACTTAATGCATCTTTTTTCTTCATAAAGGAAAAACACTGAAATAGACTTTACCTGAAAGACCCCCTAAGGGACTCAAAAAAGACTTCTGGGAAATTTAAGTTATTATGATTTCTATTTGGAACCTCAATGTAAAACACAGTTATTCTGTTGTTGTTGTTGAATAGAGTAATCCAGTTATTTCTTATTCCACAAACATTCAAAGTAAAAATACAGTAAGATTGCTTTTATTTTAAGATGCTCATTTTTTCTTCCACTCAGTGTTTTTGTTTTTGTTTTTGTTTTGTTTTGTTGTGTTTTTTTGCCTTGAGAACATTGTGCAATAATGTGTTATTCCAAAACACCTGGTTTATTAAAAACAAACTTTCATGACTTACTTGGATTAGTCAATGTATTAATCAGGATCCAGTCAGTAAAGCAGAAATCAATCTAGCTTTTCAAAAAGTAAAGAAAAAATGTGGAAGTATTTAATACAGGGAATTGGTTAAACAGACTTTGGGAAAACTGAGAAGACAAGAAAGAAAGAGTGAGATACTCCAGACAGTGCAAGGATAGGAAGCCATTAACTTGCAGAGTTGAGAGACAAAGAAGGAGGTGCTACTACTAAAGCAGAGAAGCTGGGGCCATTGAAGCGAGCTAGAATCTTAGCACGTGACCTCTAGCCCAAGGTAGAGAATGGAGACCGTGCAGGGAGGAGCCAGATGGGGAAGCTAAGGGAGAGAGGAGATGTAGACACTGCAAGACAGGCCATGAAGCAAAGCAACTTCCTGTTCTGGTCACAACAACCAAATGCCAAAGGATAAGAGATGCTGCTAAATTCAACTTTCTTACTAGAAGAAGTGTAAAAGGGGAGGGTGACCTATCAATTTGAAGGCAAACAAGCATTTGATAAGCAGTTTAGAAATCTAATTTGTCTCAATTACTTTTACTTTTGTTTAATTTTTTTAAAATGTTGATTTATATTTGAGAGAGAAAAAGAGAGAGAGACTGTGCACAAGTAGTGGAAGGGAACAGAGAGACAGAATCTGAAGCAAGCTCCAGACTCTAAGCTGTCAGTGCAGAGCTGTAAGCAGGACTTGAACTCACAGGAATGAGATTATGACCTGAGTAGAAGTCAGAATCTTAATTGACTGAGCCACCCAGGCCCCCTTCAACTACTTTTAAATGTAAACTTAAGGCAGCTCTATAATCACTAAAAAAAAATGTTGAAAAGTTTTTGTTGTTGTTGAAGTAATTTCATCATGAAAGTTCAAGAACTGTGCTTTCCAATAGTGATTTCCTATTTTATAGAATGTTGGGAAATATTATATATCTGCTTTGCCCATACTGTGATTGCAAGTCATATGTAACCATTAAGTTTGAGATATGGCTAGGATGATTGAGAAACTAAATATTTTATTTCATTAAATTTTAGTGAGTTTAAAGACCCACATGTTACATGTTCATGTTAAGATAACCAAATTTGCTCAAGCTAGTTGATCTAGATATATTTGTAATTTACCTGACATTTCATAACTAAAAATGGATTGATAAATGTATGAAAATATTTACAAAATAAATTGTATATTACACAATTAAATATTTATCGTCTCATTTTCTCAACATTAAAAAACAAAACAAAACAAAAACTATCTTCCAGTTCAGGAGGTCTGTTCTACTCAGAAATCTTTCTTTAATATAAGAATATTTTTCAAAAAACTTTTTTCTACCAAATCATTTGTTTCTGAAGTCACCAGAGAAACATGTTTTTTCCAGGGACATTACATATTTACTCAAAATGATTTTTTGACTAAAAAATGCATATACAAAACCTCAGTTAATAAAAATGTGTGAGAGAGAATTAAGAGAGAAGATCAATACTTAAGTTATCTCAAATTATGGTATCTATAATACTTACTATTTTATATGTAAGTAAAACAAAAATGAAGTCTTTCTACTGATGTTTTTTTTAAGTAGAGCTTTATCAAAGTGTAATTAATATACAAAAACTTCACATATTTAATGTGTGTAATTTAATGTCATGAAAAGCACAATCAAGGTAATAGTCATACCCATCACCTCCCAGGGTTTTCTTACATTTCTTTTTTGTTTTTTGCTTGTTTGTTTGTTTGTTTGTTTGTTTTTCTTGGCATAAGTACACTTAATAGTCTGACATTTACTTTCAATAAATTTTGAAGTGCAAAAACCACATTGTTAACTATAGGCACTGTGTTGTCCTGCAGATCTCTAGAATTTGGTATTCTGGCATATCTGCAACTTTATATCCATTGAATAACAATTCTCATTTCCCCCGCCCTCTGGACCCTGATAATTAGTATTTTATTCTCTACTTCTATGAGTTTGACTCTTAGAACCTCATATAAGTGAAATCGTGAATTATATGATCTTGTGTGATTGGCTTATTTCACTAGCATAATATAGTATCTTCAAGATTTATCTATGTTATCACAAAGCAGATATTTACTTCTTTTTTTAAGGCTGAATAATATTTATTGAATCTGTATACAGCACCACTATTTCTTTACTCATTCATTCAACTTTTGATAAGCATTTATGTTGTGTCCATATTGTGGCTATTGTTAATAGTGATGTAATGAACATGGGTGTGCAGGTTCCCATTTGAGATTCTGATTTCAGTTTTTTCAGATGTATATGCAGCAATAAAATTTCTGGATCATACAGTAATTTTATTATTTGCTCTAGCTTTTGCACCATTTTATATTACCATCAATGTATAATATTTCTAATTTACCCACTTTGTCATTACCTGTTATTTATGTAATTATTTATTTATGATTAATTTCTTTTCAATACCAGCCATACCAACAGATATGAGATGTTTTTTCATGGTAGTTTTGATTGTATTTCTCTGATAATTAATGATCTTGAGCACCTTTTAATTTACCTGCTGAACATTTGTGTGTCATCTTTGGAAAACTGTCTGTTGCATTCTTTTGTGCATTTTTAAATCAAGTTATTTGAGTTGTTGTTGTTATTTGGTGTTTTTCTTCTTTATTTTGGCTGTTTAGTTGTAGGAGTTCCTTATATATTTTAGAAATGAATCCTTTGTCAGATACATGATTTGAAAATGTTTCTGCCAATCCATAGGTTGCCTTTTCATTCTGTTGATTATTTCCTTTGCTGTGCAGAAACTTTTAATTTGATGTAGTCCAACTTATTTATCATTGGTTTTGTTGTCTATACTTTTGGTGTCATATTCAAGAAATCATTGTCAGACCAATGTTAAGATTTTCCTTTATTTTTTCTTCTAGGGGTTTTAAATGTCAGATTAACATTTAAGTTCTTAATTCTATTTTCCCCAGGTTTTTATTTAAATTTCAGATAGTTAACATACAGTTTAATATTAATTTCAGGTGTAGAATTTAGTGATTCATCACTTACATGCAACACCGGTACTAACTTTGCAAGTGTTTTCTCCTATTCCATGGGTTGCCTTTTAGTTTTGTTGAAAGTTTCCTTCACTTGCAGAAGCTTTTCATTTTGATGAAGTCCCAATAAATTGTTTTTGCTTTTTTTTTTCTTGCCTCAGAAGACATAGCTAGTAAGAAATTGCTGCACTCGATGTCAAAGAGGTTACTACCTATGATCGGGAGGATTTTAATAGTTTCCTTTCTTACAATTAGATCTTTAATCCATTTTGAATTTATTTTTGTATATTATGTAAGATATGAATCCAATTTAAGTTTTTTGCATATGGATATCAAGTTTCCCAACACCATTTGTTGAAGAGACTATCCTTTACCCATTGTAATTCTTTATTTACACCTATGATATTTTCTTTATTTATTCCTGATCTTTTGGCTTGACTTTGTGTTATTTGTACATAACTGAATTATCTATAATCCTATATAATTTTTAAGTCATAATTTTAGACCAAGAATTTTCTCATGTCATTAAAATGCCATAGGCATAATTTTGTTGGAAATATTACAGATAGATTTTAATTTACATATTCATTTTTATATTATTCATCACATAGATTGCTTTTTAATTAGTTTTTAATTTTTATTTATTTATTTTGAGAGAGAGAGAGAGAGAGAACGCAGTTGCACACATTTGTGTGCCCAGGAGTAAGGATAGAGAGAGAATCCCAAGCAGGCTCCATGCTGGCAGTATGGAGCCATACTTGCTGCTTGATTTCACAACTGTGAGATTCTGACCTGAGTCGAAATCAGAGTCAGATGCTTAACTAACTGAGCGACCCACGCACCTCAGTTGCTTTTTAATTTTTACCACTTTTGATAATCTGATGTGAAAATATTTTGAATTACTTTTATATGATGACTTTCTGTAATTACAAGGTCAAATGTTATAATGAACTATTTTTAAGACTCTGGATATAGACTGGTATACTGCCATCTGGAAATACTGATTAACTTCGACTCTCATTTGAAATATATGAGAATATATACTGAATCAACATAAAGTAGGAACCTTAGCAACCTAAAGTTTAGTTATATGTAAGATATTACAATACTAGTCACAGTTTTAAAATCAGTATGGAAGAACATTATTTTCAACTGTCTTTGAGTCAAATGGTTTATAAGCCATTATTTTGGAAAGTATTATTTAGACAGTTTGTTTAAAATGATAATTCTTAGGTGTATACCAGAAAGAATATCATTCAAAATAACAATATCTGCATTTTTAACTAGCACTCCTATTGAGTGCCGTGCAAATATAAGAAAAACTCTGAGAAATGTTGCTTTAAATAGTCACAGAAGTTAGGAGTGCACCATGTTTGTCTTCAAAACTTTTTGAGTTAGAGAATAAAATATGGTTTCACTAGAGATGGACAGACAGCATCCATATTGTCCATTTTGTGTGTTAACGTGGCTCAGCTGTAGTCTCCAGTTATTCAGTCAAATACTATTCTCCCTTCATGTGGTGGGAAATGTTAATGACTCTACAATCAGTGGAATTTGAGTAAAGAATACTATTTTTCTTTGAGAGAGAGAGAGAGAGAACAGGGGTGAAGGGCAAAGGGAGAGACAGAGAATCTTATGTTTTTTTAATTTTGTTTAATGTTCATTTATTTTTGAGACAGAGAGAAACAGAGCATGAGTGTGGGAGGAGCAGAGAGAGAGGGAGACACAAAATCAGAAGCAGGCTCCAGTTTTGAGCTGTCATCACAGAGCCTGATGCAGGGCTCGAACCCACAAATTGTAAGATCATGACCTGAGGTGAATCAGTTGCTTAACCAACTGAGCCACCCAGGTGCCCCTAGACAGAGAATCTTAAAAAGGCTCCATGCTTGGAGTGCAGCCTGACATGGAGCTCCATCACATGACCCTGGGATCACGACTTGAGAAAAGTTGGCTGCTCAACTGACTGAGCTACCCAGGCACTCCAAGAATATTATCTCTGAAAATCATAGTAGGCTTGATCCAATTAGTTGAAAAGCTTTGAGAGCAGAACTGGAGTTTACTAGACTAAGAATGAAATTATACCTGTGAACTATACTGTCAGCTTCTTCCCAAAGTCTAGACTGCCCTCCTGACAGCCTGCCATGTGGATTTTGGACTTGCCTGGTGACCCTCCACAGTACAAGCCAATTCCTTTACATTTATTATATATTTTTTACTACTTATTCTCTTTCTGTAGAGGAACCCTGATTTTGTACATATTAATATTATTAATATTTATATAAATTAGTATGATAATTATAAACTCATATATATTTCCTGAAAGTGTAGTTCAATTATCTTCATTTTGCTTATTGAATAATTATTTAGTAGAATTCGCTCCTTGGTATTCCATCCAAATATGTTTCTCTTTTAGTTGTCTCCAGCATTATTCTTTATGATTCCACCTTTGTCTTGTTTTCTAATAATGGCTGTAATCATTCAAACATATTTTTTATCACTCTTTTGTTCAAAATCTTTCAAATCTGTCCTCTTGTATTTAAAATAAAATTTAATACCTAACATATGGCCCACAAGGCTCTCCATTATCTGGCTCTTTCTGCCTTCTGCAATTATATCACTTGTTCTGTTGGCTCTCATTGTTTCAACTATACTTTCTGTGTTCTTCAACATCTCATGCTGCATCCACTTATGTGACTACCTCTTGCTTATCTTCAGATTTTCAAATCATATATTAGTTCATTAAAGAGGCTTTCCTGGAAACTCCATCTTGTTTATTTTTAAATGTTTATTTATTTGTTTGTTTATTGAAAAAGGGAAGCAGAGAGAGAATCCCAAGCAGGCTCCACATGGTCAGCTCAGAGCCTAATGTGGGGCTCCATCTCACAGACCACTGTGAGATCATGACCTGAGCCGAAATCAAGAATCAGACATGCAACCGAGACACCCAGGTGCCCCAACTCCATCTTATTTATATTCTTATACCATTTCATACTTTCATTCACAACCTTATCACTACTTTAATAGTTTACATTTTCAAGTGATTATCAGCTTTATATATATCTCCTCAATGAAATAAGCTGCATTGTGGGTAGAGGCCATATCTATGTTATTCATTCCTTTAGGCTAGGTTTCCTTAAAAACAAACCTTAAATAAAAAGTTTGTGTGCCAATAATCTTAAAGATATAGGACAAACTAAGGATTGCTGGAGGGGAGGTAAACAGGGAAATGAGTTAAATACATGATGGGTATTAAGGAGGGTACTTGTGATGAGCATTGGGTGTTATATGTGAGTGGTAAATGACTGAATCTACTACTGAAACCAATATTGCATCATATGTTAACTAACTAGAATTTAAATAAAGATTTTTAAAAAAGAGTTATTTGAGCAAGTGGAAGAGACAAAGGGAATATACAGGGAATGAGGGGTACCAGTAAGGTAACAAACTGACCACCACTATCTGTGACTAATGGTCAGTCTGTAGGTATATTCTGAGGATACCTAGAAAATGCTTATCAGAAATGTCCCCAATGGAGATGAAAAAAAGAAGGGTATATTTATTTCTTGACTTTTTCATCATAGCACTCATATTATTAGAATGCTCTTGTGTGAATTTGAAATAAGCTCCTGTGGCATTCCATGATGCAGAGACTGGGAAGCCAGCAGAAAACAAGATGTTCTTGTTATGGTGCCAGAAGCAAGGTGCAGTTAAATTACAACTGTGCAAAGCTTATTCAATGCTTACACTGAAATATTGGTCACAGAAGTTGCTGGAATAAGAGATGTAGATGAAAGGACATGAAATGGTGCAAAAGACATAAGACATAGCCTGCTATGTGTGTCCTGGAATCACGTAGACTCTTTCAAATTAAATACAAATCACAAAGCTATAATACATGTGAGTTAATGGAATAAGCTACAGAACCCATAACTTCAATTGATACGAAGGTAGTAATGGATATTTCCATTTCTCTCCTCTACCATACTCTATGGATTTCTTTTATCCTCAGCCAAAACATGGCTAGTCCATGCTACTTTCTTGATGGGATGACTCTAACCTTTACCCATAAGGAATTTTTAATTAATTTGTCTTTACTTACTGGTTCTTCCAATAGCTTATTAACATTATGGAAGCTTGAAGAGATGCTCCAGTATGTATTACTGATTCCGGACATATCTCTCCCTTCCTCAGTTGTATAGGTGCTATCTTTCTTCCCCATGATACCCTGTGTCAATTACCCTTTCCCTTCAACCCCCAGTGTATGAACTCATTTTTCTGTACTGGCTCACTGCATGAGAAACAGAAAGTGACCACAAGACAGATAGAGCATGAAGTGGAAATACTTCTATGATCCCTAGTGAAAGCATTCCTGCTTGAGAATCAAGATTTCTAATCCGTTGCAAAGGTTATCACTGTAAGGATAGGGACCTAAAACACAAGTAAGTCATTGACAGTAAGAAGAGAAAATCCCATGTCTACCTTTGCTTCACACACTCATTCAGTTACAGAGAACAGTTTTATATATCTCAGAAGAATCTAGACGTACAACGTTTTTCAAACTCATCTTACATTTCAAGGTCCTACTCTTGGCCTACCAAGTTCTTGATTTTGACACAGGAGATACATTGAAGCTGTATCTTCAGGCTGTACTGTTGCTTTTCCAACTTTATGTGAAACCAGGCACTCATTTTTAGCACAGTCTGTCAAAAGACTGTGTGAGAATAGAGGCTTCTTAAAGTCTGTCATAGAAGCTTTCTGGCTTTCTAGACATACCTTGAGTTAATTCCTTTATTAATTAAATTAAATTAAAGTTAATTTTTTAGTAATTTATTTTTAAAACATTTTATCAAGTTATAAATGACATGTAAAAAAACATATGCATTTAATGAATACAGTTTGTTGACTTTGAAGATAGGGGTACACCTGTGAAACCATCACCACCATCAAGTCCACACACATATCCATCACCTTCTAAAGTTTATTCCTACCTCTAGTAGTAGTAGTAGAAGTAGTAGTAGTAGTAGTAGTAGTAGTAGTAGTAGTAGTAGTAGTAAAGACACTTAACATTAGACTACACTTTTAGAAAAATTTAACTATACAATATAGTATCATTAGCTATGGGCATATTGCTGTATAGTATATCTCCAGAACTTATTTATCTTATAACTGAAACTTTGGACCTTGTGGCCATCATTTGGCAGTCACTATTCTATTTTCTACTTCTATGACTTTGGCTATTTTAGATTCTACCTATAGGTGAGCTCATACAATATTTATTTTTCTATGTTTAGCTTATTTTACCTAGCATAATGCTCTCCATGTCCATCCATGTTATTTCAAATAGCAGGATTTCCTTATTTTTAAAGACTGAATAATATTCCATTGCATGTATAATACATATACCACATTTTCTTTATCTACTTATCCATCAGTGGACATTTAGGTTGTTTCCCTATTTTGGTTACTGTGAGTAGTGCTGCCCTGAACATGGGAGAATAGATTTTACTTTGAGATACAGATTTCATTTCCATTGGATAAATAAAAATTGTATGATCATTTCAATAGGTGAAGAAAAAGCGTTTGACAAAATTCAACATCTGTTCACAATGAAAACTCTCAACCAATTAGGTTGAGAAGAAACATACCTCAACATAATGAAGACCATGTACGACAAGCTGAGAGCTAAAATACTCCACAGTGAAAAGTTGAAAGCTTTTCCTCTGAAATCTGGATCTAGACCAGGGATCCAATGATACTGACAAGGATCCTTGACAAGGATGCTGATTCTAGCCACTTAGTACTAGAAGTTGTAGGCAGATCAGTTAGGCAAGAAAGATTTTTAAAAAGGCATATGGTCACCTCATATGAATTTTGGGGAACGGTTTAAGTTTCACTTATGATTTCCAGAGGCATAAGCAAGCAATGACCCAGGTCAAGTTAGTTTTATAAAATAAGCTGAACTAAGCTTTGCTTGTATGACTAAACTGGTTTTGTCTGATCATTTAATTTTTTGGCTAGTGTCGATTTGTTTTGTTGTTGTTATTATTGTTATTTTAACAATAACATTAAAATAAAAACCTTAGGAATCACTTTATCTGAGGAGATGAAAGATCTGTACAATGTAAGTTTTAAAACATAAATGAAAGAAATTTAAAAAGTACAAGTAAATGGAAAGATACCTGTGCTCATGGATTTGGAAAAATAATATTGTTAATACATCCATACTTTCCAAAGCAATCTATGGATTCAGTGTAGTCACTATCAAAATTCCAGTGACATTTTTATATAAAAATGTTTTATATTAAAAACAGTCCTAAAATTTATATGGAACCCCTAAAGGCCCCACATAGATAAGCAATCTTGATTAAGAAGAAAAAAGCTGGAGGTATTGTACTTCCTGATTTCAAATTATATTACAAAGTTATAGTAATAAAAACAGTATGGTACTGGCATAAAACAGACATAGACAACTGGAACAGAATAGAGAGTCCAGAAATAAACACATGCATATAGAGTCAACTGTTCTAAGAATAAAAAATGGGGAAAGAGTATTCTCTTCAATAAGTATTGTTGGAAAAATTGGAAATCTGTATGCAGAAGAATGAAACTAGGCCCACATCTTACATCATACCCCCAAATCAACTTCAGTAGATTAAAGACTAACTGTTAGACCTGTACCATAAAACTACTAGGAGGAAACATAAGGAAAAAGCTCCTTGACATTGGTCTTCAAAGTAGTTGTTGTTGGTGGTGGTGGTGAATTTGACACCAAAGCACAGGCAATAAAACCAAAATAAACAAGTGGAACTAACAATCAACAGAGTGAACAAACTACAGAATTGGAGAAAACATTTGCAAACCATATAGCTGAGAAGGGGTTAATATCCAATTAATATACAAAATACATAAAGAACTCTTATAATTTAATAGCCCTCCCCCCCCAAAAAAAAAAACCAGAAAACAAAAAGCAAAAACAAAAATTATCTGAATGAAAAAATGGTCAAAGAAACCAAACAGACATTTCTTCAAAGGAGATATATTGTCCAATAGAAATATGAAAAGCTGCAAAAGTATCCAGCATCACTAATCATCAGGGAACTGCAAATCAAACCACAATGAGATATTACCTGACACCTGTTAGGTTGCCCATTATTAAAATAACAAAAGATAAGTGTTGGAGAAGGTAAGGGGAATAGCTGTGATTGCTGGTGATGTCAATTGGTACATACATTATGGAAAACAGTATGGAGGCTCCTTGAGTTATTTTGATGGCTAGCTGAAACCTGCTATTTTACGTTTTTAAAGTTTCCAGAGAAGGTAACGGAAAGCATACAGGTGCACAGTCTATTTAACCCTTGTCCCTTCGTTTTAAATGTCATAGCTTCCTTGTAACTAAACACTTCATTTTCTCCCTGCACCTAATCTCAGTCATTTCAGGTGAGGGTCATGGTCATTTAGATGCCACAAGTGGATAGTGATCATCGTTCTAAATTACCAAATAGAGACCTTATTTCCTGCTGCCAGCCAAGTGATCCAACTTCAAAATCCTATCTGAAGGTTACCAATTGCTTTAACCTAGGTAACCATGAAGGCAAAGTTAAAGGCTTGAATGAGGATGGTTTGTTAGCAGTATGCTTTCAAAGAGTAGGTGACTGACATTGGCAATCTGGAAAGTTGAATAAAAATTAATACAAAGGTTTAATATAAATTTGTTCACTCTTATGAAAGACTGGCACTCAATTCTATGGGACATTTCAAGATTTTTATGAATCTCAGAAACTATCAGTAGGAGATTAAAAGAGGGATTTTTTTTTCTTCTTTAGTTCTATCCCTGTTGATCAAAGGAGATCTTGTGTGCTTCAGCTTCTGTATGCATCCAGGTTGCACACATATGAATGACAAATGGCATCCCTTTTTTTTTTATCCTACCTTGAAGTAACAGAGAAGCCCTTTGATGGAAACAAGAATCACCTGAATAAGTACACAAAGCAAGGAACTGTAATGTTTTAACTATGTGAACCTCAAAAGCCTACGTGGAATGTATTTTTAAAACACTCGCTGGAGTGAAAAAAAAAATGAGCCTGAGAAGTAATCAAATTATAAATCACATACATTCATGATGCTACCTCTGATTCTTAACACAAAAGAAGAAATCAATAAACATTTTCTGAATGAACAAATGAATGCATATACACAAGATGTAGTTAGTAGCTACATAGTTTAGGATAGAGCTATTTATACAATTTTTAGCTGAAGTAAATTTTGTGTATTGGTGAGTACAGTTGCTTTATGCCTATACATTGCTAACTTCATCTATAAGATAACATTAATATTTTTCTGGGATGTTAATTAATAAATACATTTATATATATCTAATATATATCCATTCATTTAGTTTTACGGCTTTGAGAAGACACAAAACTCAAACACTTTCTTCCAAGTACTTTTATTTGCAGCCTTTTCTTGTCTTCATATTATTTAAGTTTTCTATCTCCAAATTTACAGAAGTGTTGCCAAGGAAACCAGAAATTATGGTAATATAAACATTATTATTTACCTTAGGTAAAGAAAATATGTACTGTTCATATACTGACCCTGTACTTCCATGCTCTGTTGAAGATAACAGCTGGAAAACAACTGGAATAGTCTTCCCATATCTTTTTTTTTCTCTTTGATAGGCTTTATATGATACAAGTATGGCTGGAGACTTGAAAGAGTGGATCCCAAAAATATCTAAGTATTAAAAGTTTGAATTGTTTGGATTTGGCCCTGTGAAATAGTAATTTGTTCTTCAAGTACACAGGACATTTTAATGCCTGTTTTCCTGAGCACATCAAATTTCTTTCTGAGGTTCAGTTTTCTTACCTAAAAAGTTAGGCTTTGTATGATAAATATCTTTATCTCTTTTTTGTTGTTAAAAAATGCAGTGAATCTCTTAATCCTCAAGGGTGCAAAATTTGCCAAGACACAATTTTTCTCTTAAGTGGCATTTCCCTCATGTCTCACATTCTGTTTATTTCACTTAGCTATCAGCCTGAGGAACTGGTAGATATCCATATGTTTGCAGGATTTTTTTAAGTGGCTTACAATGCATATTATTTTTCTTAACAAATACTGACTGATCATTAACTGCCACCATTCGTGAATCAAGAATTCCTATTTCATTTTTTTAGGGATTATTCCTCTTAACATTTAGTACAGTAAGCCTTCTGTTCGTACAAACAAATAAATTGCCCCATTTTCTTCTTCACTAAGCATGTACTAAATCAAATACTAAATTCTTGCACTATCTTAGGCACTGAGGGATAGATAAAGAACAGTTCCCTCACTGAGTACTTATTTGATCCAGCACTTTTTACTCTATCATTTCTTCTCATATATTTTTTATGAGAATGAAAAATTATACATCCACTACAGATCAGAATTTGGCAATATCGTACAAAAATACATACACATTAATGTTTTGAAGTAGGAACCCTACTTCTAATCCTACTTCTAACCCCTATTCTAATAGAATATATCTATTTCAAAGATATATTCACAAAAATATAAAATGTCTGAATTTATTCACTTTAAGTATAATTTATAAAAACAAGATATTTAAAGTGACCTAAATATCATCAAATAGGATGGATTGAATAAACTATAGTACATTTCCACAATGCAACATAACACAAATGTAAAATAGAATGCATATAAGAACTTTTCTTGAAAATGTATAATAAAGTGATGGAATCAAGGCACAGAACTTTGTAGACTGCATACAGCATTTTTTTTGCAAGAGATGGAGATATATGTATACATAGGTATATGTAAGATTCACAAAAAAATGACAGATTAAAAATAGTAAACATTTTATTTGAAAGTAGGGAGGAAACAGGGCAGGAATGACTTGATGGAAGTGAGACTTCTGTGAATGAACTTGTTATAGATTATTTTTATTAGTTTAAAATTTTTCTTATTAAAAATTATACAGAATAGAAAATTAATAAAGATGGGGTATAGGATTCAAATTGTCATACAATGAGCATACCCATGTAACCAACATCGAATCTAGGAATAGAACAATAAAAATACTACAAAAGTCTCCTGATCCCCACTATCAAGCAATGGACTTCTTTTGACTTTCTTTCTGTCTTCAGTGACTTCAAGACCACCTATGTCTTCTTCCCTGTCTCTGTCTCTGTCTCTCTCAGAAGTGAGCTATTTTTGAATTTTAAATGAAACCAAAGTGTATATCGTTTTGAATCTGGATTTATTTCTGTTATCTCAATGGTTGTGAGATTTATCCATGCTGTGTATAAAAAAACTCTAATCTTTTTATACTAGGCTTAAATTACTGTAGATTTTTCTGTTGTATAACACAATTTATCCATTCTAATTCAAGAATTAATCTAATTCAAGAAAAAAATTCTTGAAATTCTCTTTTGATGTTGCCAGATTTAGAATATCATGAGCACTGCCACTGTGAATATTTCTTACATGTACTTTCATTCACATATGTACACAATTATTTTTAGCATTTTACCTCAGAGTAAAATTTCTGTGTAATAGGGCTTGGATGCTTTCATCTTGAGTAGATAATGCCAAACAGTTTTGCAATCTGATTGTTGTTGATTTACAACTACACCAGCAATGTATGAAAGAAGTTTGCTTTGCTCCATATCTTTATTAACATGTGGAATAGATATTTCATTTTATTTTTTCACCTTATCTTTAGTCAGTTATTGAAGATAACAGCACACAGAAAACAAAATGCACAGCCATGTGCAATATCACAAACTAAACAAGCTTCTGAAACCACCATACAGGTCAAAATTTCTAACATTAGCTGTAGCCCCAGAAGACACCTCATGTGCTGGGGGTCCCCCCGAAATCTGTGTTCATCTGAAGCCTCAGAGTATGACCTTATTTGTAAATAAGGCCTGGAAAATCTTATTATAATAATGAGACCACACTAGATTAAGGTTATCCCTAATCCACCATCTGGCATCCTTATAAGGAGAAAAAAACGAGACACATAGACACACACACAGAGGAGAATGCCACATGAAGGTGAAGGCAGAGACCAGAATGATGTGTTTACAAGCCAAGGTGACACCAATGGATGCCAACAAACCCCAGATGCTAGGAGCAAAATATGGAGTATACTCTCCCTCATCATCTTTAGGAAGAAACAACTCTGTTGATACGTGGATTTCACACTTCCAGCCTCCTGAACTGTGGGGAAATAAATTTGTTTTAAGCTACCCAGTTTGTGGTATGCTGTTAAGGTAGCCCTAAGAAACTGACATGACCATGTCCTCCTCTCCAAATTTAACACTATACAGATTTTATATAAATGTAATCTTAGAATATGTATTATTTGCATTTCTATCACTTTGTGATAGATCTAACATTTTGTGAGATTCATTTATACATTTTGTGCAAATTTATTGTTATATTTCATTGCTATACAGAATTCCATTTTATGAACATGTCACAGGTTATCATCCTATATTTAATAACCCTACACATTTTAAAAAATAGTTTATTGTCAAGTTGGTTTCCATATAACATCTGGTGCTTATCCCCACAAGTGCCCTACTCCATGCCCATCAGCCCCCTTCTGCACCCCCATCCCCATCAGCCCTCAGTTTATTCTCAGCATTCAAGAGTCTCTCATGGTTTGCCTCTCTCCCTCTCCCCAACTATTTTTCTCCGTCTTCTCCCTCACGGTCCTCCGTTAAGTTCCTCCTAATCCACCTATACGTGCAAACATATGGTATCTGTCCTTCTTTGCCTGACTTATTTCACTCAGCATAACACACTCAAGTTCCATTCATGTTGTTACACATGGCCAGATTTCATTCTTTCTCACTGCCATGTAGTATTCCATCGTATAGATAAACAACATCTTCTTGATCCATTCGTCAGTTGATGGACACCTAGGCTATTTCCATGTTTTGATCATTGTTGAAGTGCTGCTATGAATATTAGGGTACATGTGCCCATATGCATCAGCACTCCTGTATCCCTTGGGTAAATTCCTAGCAGTGCTATTGCTGGGTCATAGGGAAGTTCTATTGTTAATTTTTTGAGGAACCTCCATACTGTTTTCCAGAGGGGCTACACTAGTTTCCATTCCCACCAACAGTGTAGGAGGGTGCCCGTTTCTCCACATCCTCCTCAGCATCTAGAGTCTCCTGATTTGTGCTTTTTAGCCACTCTGGCCGGTGTGAGGTGGTATCTCAGTGTGGTTTGGATTTGTATTTCCCTTATGAGGAGGGACGTTGAGCATCGTTTCATGTGTCTGTTGGCCATCTGGATGGCTCATTTGGAGAAGTGTCTGTTCATATCTTCTGCCCATTTCTTCATTGGATTATTTGTGTTTTGGGTGTGGAGTTTGGTGAGTTCCTTATCGATATTGGATACTAGCCCTTTATCTGATATGTCATTTGCAACTATCTTTTCCCATTCCGTTGGTTGCCTATTAGTTTTATTGATTGTTTCCTTTGCCATGCAGAAGCTTTTAATCTTGATGAGGCCCCAATAGTTTATTTTTGCTCTTGATTACCTTGCCTTTGGGGATATGTTAAGTAAGAAATTGCTATGGTTGAGGTCAAGGAGGTTGTTTCCTGCTTTCTCCTCTAGGATTTTGATGGTTTCCTGTCTCACATTCAGGTCCTTTATCCATTTTGAGTTTATTTTAGTGTATGGTGTGAGAAAATGATCTAATTTCATTCTTCTGCATGTTGCTGTCCAAAAGGTTGTGGTCTGATTGCTGATGCTAGGACTCCCAGCACTATGTTAAGCAACAGTGGTGAGAGTGGACATCCCTGCCGCATTCCTAATTTCAGGGGGGAAAGATCTCAGTTTTTCCCTATTGAGGATGATGTTAGCTGAGGGCTACTCACAGATGGCTTTTATGATGTTTAAGATAGTTCCTTCTATCACGACTTTCTCGAGGGTCTTTATTAAGAAGCGTTGCTGTATTTTATCAAATGCTTCTTCTGCATCTATCTACAGCATCATATGGTTTTTATATTTTCTTTTGGTAATGTGATGTATCACATTGATTGACTTGCAAATATTGAACCAGCCTTGTAACCCAGGAATGAACCGCACTTGATCATGGTGGATAATTCTTTTTATGTGCTGTTGGATTCGATTTGCAAGTATCTTTTTGAGGATTTTTTGTATCCATATTCATCAAGGATGTTGGCCTGTAGTTCTCTTTTTTTTCTGGGTCTCTTTCTGGCTTGGGAATCAAAGTGATGCTGGCTTCATAAAATGAGTCTGGAAGTTTTCCTTCGACTTCTATTTTTTGGAATAGCTTGAGAAGAATGGGTAATAATTCTGTTTTAAATGTCTGGTAGAATTCCCCAGGGAAACCAGCTGGCCCAGGGCTCTTATTTGTTGGGAGATTTTTGATAACTGATTCAATATCTTGAATAGTTATGGGTTTGTTCACATTTCCTATCTCTTCCCGTGTGAATTATGGTAGTGAGTGTGTGTTTAGGAATTTGTCCATTTCTTCTAAGTTGTCCAATGTGTTGGCATATAATTTTCCATAGTATTCCCTGATAATTGCTATTATTTCTGAGGTGTTGGTTTTAATAAGTCCATTTTCATTCATGCTTTTGTCTATTTGAGTGCTTTCTCTTTTCTTTTTGAGAAGCCTGGCTAGAGGTTTGTCAATTTTGTTTATTTTTTCAGAAAAACAACTCTTGGTTTCTTTGATCTATTAAACCGTGGTTTTTTTTGGTTTCTATATTGTTTATTTTTTTATTATTACTCTTCCCCTACTGGATTTAGGGTGCTCTTGTTGCTCTCCTTCTATTTCCTTTAGGTGCTCTGTTAGATTTTGTATTTGTGCTTTTTCTAATTTCTTTGAAATATGCCTGGAGTGCAATTTACTTTACTCTCAGAACTGCCTTTGCTACATCCCATAGACTTTGGATTGTTGTATTTTCATTTTCATTTGTTTCCATATGTTTTTAAATTTCTTCTCTAATTGCCTGATTGGCCCATTCGTTCTTTAGTAGGGTGTTTTTTAACCTCCGTGTTTTTGGAGGTTTTCCAGATTTCTTCCTGTGATTGATTTCAAGTTTCATAGTTTTGTAATCTGCAAGTGTGCATGGTATGATCTCAATTCTTTTATTTATTGAGGGCTGCTTTGTATCCCAGTACGTGATTTATCTTGGAGAATGTTCCATGAGCACTTGAGAAGAAAGTGAATTCCATGGCCTCAGGATGTAGAGTTCTAAATATATCTGTCAACTCCATCTGGTCCAATGTGTCATTCAAGTCCATTGTTTCTTTAGTGATTTTTGTCTAGTTGATCTATCCATTGCTGTAAGTGGAGTATTAAAGTCCCCTGCTATTAGCACATTCTTATCTATAAGATTGTTTCTGTTTGTGATTAATTGTTTTATATATTTAGGTGCTCCCATATTTGGTGCATAGACATTAATAATTGTTAATTCTTCCTGATGGATAGACCCTGTAATTATTATATAATGCCCTTCTTCATCCCTTGTTACTGTCTTTACTTTAAAGTCCAGTTTTTCTGTTATAAGTATAGCTACTTCAGCTTTCTTTTGACTTCCAGCAGCATGATAGATATTTTTCCTTCCCCTTACTTTCAACCTGAAGGTGTCCTCCAGACTAAAATGAGTTTCTTGTAGAAAGCAAATAGATGGATTTTGTTTTTTTATCCATTCTGCATTATGTCTTTTGATTGGGGCATTTAGTCCATTTACATTCAGTGTTATTTTTGAAAAATATGGGTATAGAGTCATTGTGTTTTTGTGGGATTTATGCTTGTGGTGGTGTCTCTGGTTTCTTGCATTCCGTGCAACATTTCCCTCAGAGAGTCCCACTTAGGATTTCTTGTAGGGCTGGTTTAGTGGTGACGAATTCTTTCAAATTTTGTTTATTTGGAAAGGCTTTTATCTCTTCGTCTATTCTGAGTGACAGGCTTGCTGGATAGAGGATTGTTGGCTGCATATTTTTTCTGTTCATCATTTTTAAGATCTCCTGCCATTCCTTTCTGACCTGCCAAGTTTCAGTAGATAGGTCTGTAACCACTCTATAAGGTTTTCCTTTGTACATTAGTGCCCTTTTATCCCTAGCTGCTTTCAGAATTCTCTTTGTCCTTATATTTTGCCAGTTTCACTTTGATATGTCATGCAGAAGATCAATTCAAGTTACGTCTGAGGGGAGTTCTCTGTGCCTCTTGGATTTCAACGTCTGTTTCCTTCCTCAGATTGGGGAAGTTCTCTGCTATAATTTGTTCAAGGACTCCTTCAGCGCCTTTTCGTCTCTCTTCCTCTTCTGGAATTCCTATGATACGGATATTATTCTGTTTGATTATATCATTGAGCTCTTGAACTCTCCTTTCGTGTTCCTGGATCAGTTTATCTCTCTTTTTCTCAGCTTCCTCTTTTTCTATAATTGTGTCTTCTAAATCACTTATTCTCCTTTCTGCCTCTTCAATCCGTGCATTGGATGCCTCCATTTTATTTTGCATCTCATTTATAGCATTTTTTAATTTATTACAACTATTTTTAAGCTCCATAGTCTTTGTAGCAATAGTTTCTCTGATGTCTTCCAAGCCTTTTTCAAGCCCAGTGATTAATTTTATGACTATTGCTCTAAATTCTTGTTCAGTTATATTGTTTATATCTGTTTTGAGCAGTTCTTTAGCTGTCATTTCTTCCTAGAATTTCTTTGGAGGAGAGTTCTTCCGTTTCATCATTTTTGTTAACTTTCTATCTCTTGTTAGTTTTAAAAGCTTGTCATGCACTCTGCACCTGCGAGTACTGCTGTATTAAAGAAGGCTCTTTGACTGTCCAGAGACTGTCTGTTCAGGAAGTGTTCTTTGAATGGTGTCTCTTGGTCTCTCTTGTTGAGACCTTGGTTATTTTATTTCCCTACTCATAGTGGTATTTGGGACTCTTCACCATGTGTACTTTAGCTTGTTTCTTGAGGTAGCCCTGGACAAGAAAACACACAAACACACAGGGAACAAAGGCACACAAATGCACAGACAAATCCAACAAACATGCAAACCGAAATGGAAAAAGAAAAAGAAAAAAAGGAAGGGGCACACACACACACACACACACACACACACAAAGCTGATAGGGGGAAGACAAATAATAAAAATAAAAATACATAGAGAAGAAAAAAGAAAAAACCCAATAGACAAAGGACAGTCTAAAGCATAGAACCAGAATTCCCAGCTACAAATAAAGAGCCGGGTGTATTCAGTGCAGATGGAAGAGCATATACAAAGAGAGAAATGACAGGGCAAGGAGGAAGCGAAATTGGAAATGAAATGAGAATGCAGAGAAACTAAAAGGCTTAATTCAGAGAAAGAGGGAAGTATGGTTAGCGTCACGGTGAAAGAAATGATGATAATGCTACCCAGAGAAACTATATAGTCTGATTACTCCTGAGAGAGAGAGAGATAAAAAGGTAGAAGTAGAGGTGTAGAATATACAGAGAATGGATTAAATGTGATTGTTTAAGCAAGCCAGTGACCAGAATTAATCAGGGCAATGCAAATGCATCCATGTTGGTCTTATCCCGGGCTCTAGTAAAAAGAAAAAAAAAAACTCTCTAGGGGATGGGCATGTTTTGGTGTAAGCAGGTTTTAGCCTCCAGTGTGACCTGCAGGGGTTCTGCTTTGGTCATTGTGGGGAGAAAAGTGGCGGCACCCCAGTCCCTTCTTGAACCAAGCGTTGCAACTCACTCTTTTGTGTCTGATCTTCCTGTGCTGCAGGCATAGCCAAGGTGGGCCATGCTCTATATCCCAAGCCAGGCCTCATTTCCAGATCTTAGTCCGTGCTCCCCAATGATATTTCCCGAAATATAAACTCGCAGGCGAGTTCCTCAGAGCAGTTTCAAGCCTCTTGCCTCTCCCCTGGGGATCGAACCGAGCCAGAAACACAAAGGCACAGCTTCAGGCACTGTCGTGTCCCCTCCAGGTCGAGCTGGGAGTGAGGAGCAGTTTCACCCAGGGTTGCCTGGGACGAGTGCGTCCTGCCTAAGGTCAGCTGGAGAGCAGGAAACCGGTTCCCTCTGTGTCCCAAGCTGAGGTTTTTCTCTTTTCCAGTGACAGGGACAGTGTTGTGAGCAGTTTCGGCCACTCTTTCTTTTTCCCCTAGACTCACGGCAGCTCCCCGCAAAGGGGGATCCCCCCTTCCCTCTTTGTCTCCAGTCCCGGCCCTATTTTATTTTCTGCAGTTCGCACTCACACTATAAGGTTTTCTCAGTGGACTCTGTCTCCTTTTCCTCCCAAAGTCCTGGATTCTGTAAGGGTCCCTGTGGCTTCAGGCCTTCTCAGTTTGAGAGATGGGGGCGAGTGAAATGTACGGAGCTCCCTACTTCTCCGCCATTTTGCCTCTCTCCATAAGCCTACTCTTCATTTTTTTTGAGCAGCAAATATTTTTCAGACCTGTTTTGTTCACATGTGTGCATTCAAGTCTTTGAGGCATATAGTTAAGATTCTGAGTTATAATAATAATAATTTATATCTCATGATTCTGTGCCTTGGATTCAGCAATCTACTTTTGTCCTTTGTCAGCTGACTTCCTGTTAGTTTCTGCCAATAAGGGGAGCAAGATAGACACTAGAAGGAAGAACGGGGGACAATAAATCTTTGTGTTTGGCTTGCTTTCAACATAGAGCCAGCAATAACTGCTCAATCTAGAAGATATGGTTGTCTGGAAGCCAACAGTTCTATAGCCTTGGTAGGTTTTAGAGTGTGTCTTCCATCTTTATTTTTCAGTTTCATGTTTATCTTGATTAGTGTTAACAGTTTATTTCTCCATTATGCTTTAGAATTATCTTTCCTATTTCTATGCACACATGAAATCCATTTGCAATGAAAATATAGATAATTTTAAGAAGAATCTACATCTTCAATATTTTGAATTTTTAATTGGTGAACCTAGTATATTGCACACTCGTGTTAAGATTCCAGATATCTTTAATATTTCCTTTAGAAGAAATTAATTTTGGGGTGCCTGGGTGGCTCAGTCAGTTTAAGCATCAGACACATGATTTTGGCTCAGGTCATAATCTCATGGTTTAGGGGCGCCTGGGTGGCTTAGTCGGTTAAGCGTCCGACTTTCGCTTAGGTCATGATCTCGCGGTTCGTGGGTTCGAGCCCCGGATCGGGCTCTGTGCTGACTACCAGCTCAGAGCCTGGAGCCTGTTTCAGTCTGTGACTCCCTCTCTCTCTGACCCTCCCCTGCTCACACTGTCTCTCTCTCTCTCTCTCTCTCTCTCTCCTAGAAATAAATAAAACATTTAAAAAAATGTTTTTAAATAATCTCATGGTTTGTGAGTTCGAGTCCCACCTCAGGTTCTTTGCGGAAAGTGCAGGGCCTGTTTGGGATTCTCTCTCTTTCTCTCTCTCTCTCCTTTCCTCCCCCCACTTGTGCCCTATCTTTGTCTCTCAAAATCAATAAATAAAAACTTAAAAACAATTCAAGAAGAAATTAATTTTGATTACTTCTCTCCGTTATTTTTTGTTTCTTTGTTTTGTCTAAAAAATACCTTTAAGTTTCTATATTTTTTTTTGAAGGCAGTTTTTGCTGGATATGGGATTCTATCTTGGCTACAATTATAATTATTCTGAATTTAGGTTTTCATTGTTTCTACTATTTAGTGACTCCTTTTGTTATCCTATAAAATTAATACTTCAGTTTCTCTAGCTGATGTTAAGATTCTTTTATCTACTTGGTTTTGCTTTTGTCTTTACAGTTTTATCATATATCATGTGGTATGTAGGCATAAACGCCATCCTGCTTGGGTTTGGTAGTGCCTGTTGAATCTGTTGCTTGGTGTTGCTTAGAACTAATTGAAGGTTCTAAAGTATTTTGTCTTCAAATATTTCTTCTCCATTTTCTCTTATTTCTTTTTAGGACTCTTATTAAAGGCATGACAGATCTTTGCAAAATATTTCCTGTAAATTTTGTTACATTTTGATATTTTCCATCCTATTTTCTCTCTTTGCTTCTGTCTTTGAACCAGTCTTTCCATTTCTGATTTGTCTTCAGCTCTAACATACTGCTTAAATCATCCATTGAGTTGTGTATTTCAATTATCATATCTTCTCACTTTAGAATATTTTAATAGTTCCTAATGTTTTCCAAAATTTAGACTTGTATTTATTTCTTTAAACTTATTAATACTTTTGGGACTCTGGGTGGCTCAGGCAGTTAAGCATCCTACTCTTGATTTTGGCTCAGATCATGATCTCACAGTCAGGGCATCTCTCTCTCTCTCTCTCTCTTCTCTCAAAAGAGATCTCTGTATTCTCTCTTTCTCTCCTTCTCTCTAAAAAAATTAATATTGTTATTTTAAAGCCTATGCCCAACATCTACATTATTTGGATCATTTTTTTTTTAATTTAAGTATAGCTGACACACAATGTTACATACATCAGTTCCAGGTGTACAAAGCAGTTATTCAGCATCTCTATATGCTACACTTGCCACAGGTTTAACTACCATCTCTCACAGTGCAATGCTATCACAGTATCATTGACTACGTTCTCTATGTTGTGCCTTTTATTCCCATGGCTTATTCTTTACATAACTGTATCTCCCACTCCCCTTCACCCATTTTCTCTCTCCCACCCCCCCTTTAGCAACCATTAGTTTGTTCTCTTTGTTTATAGGTCTGATTCTGATTTTTGTTTAATAATTTTTCTATATTACACATGAGTAAATTTATGTGGCATCTTTCTTAGTCTATTTCATTTAGCATAAGGTCTTTTAGTTCCATCCACATTGTTGCAAAAAGCAACATAGAATCATTTTTATGGCTGCATAATATTCCCGTGTATGTGTGTGTGTGTGTGTGTGTGTGTGTGCGCGCCTCATCTTCTTTATTCATCTATTGATGGATACTAAGATTTCTTCCATTATCTTGGCTATTATATATAATGCTGCAATAAACATAGAGGTGAATATACGTTTTTCAGTTAGTGTTTTTCTTTTCTTTTGGTAAATACCCAGTAGTTGAATTATTGGATCACATGGTATTTATTTTTTTGATTTTTAAGGAAACTGCATACTGTTTTCCACAGTGACTCTATCAATTAACATTTCCACCACAGTGCACAAGGGTTCCTTTTTCTCCATATCTTCACCAACGCTTGTTATTTCTTGTCTTCTTTTTTATTATTTTAGCCATTCTAACAGGTATAATGCAATATCTCATTGTGGTTTTGATTTTCATTTCCCTGATGATGAGTGATGTTGAGCATCTTTTCCTGTGCTTGTTAGCTATCTATATGTCTTCTTTAGAAAAATGTCCTCAGGTCCTCTGCTCACTTTTTAATTGGATTCTCTTTTTCGAGGGGGAGGGGATGAGTTGTTGAAGCTCTTTATATTTTTTGGACATTAACACTTTATCACATATATCATTTGTAAGTCTCTTCTCCCATTCAGTAGTTTGCCTTGTTGTTTTGTTGATGATTTCCTTTGCTGTGCAAGAGGTTTTTTTTTTTTTTTTTACTTTTGCTTCACTTGAGGAGACAGATCCTATAAAAAATGTCAATGTCAAAAAAAGAAACCCTACTATCTGTATTCTCTTCTGAGATTTTATGATTTCAGGTCTCACATGTAGGCCTATAATCGCTTTTTGAGTTTAATTTTTTGAATATTGTTGCAAAATGACCTAGTTTCATTCTTTTGCATTTAACTCTCCCCTTTTCCCAACACCATTTATTGAAGAGGTTGTTTTTTCTTCATTGTATAGTCTTGCCTTATCTGTCATAGCTTAATTGACCATATAATTGTGGGTTTATTTCTAGGATCTATATTCTGTCCCATTGATCTATATGTCTGTTTTTGTGCCAATACCGTACCACAGCTTTGTAGTATATCTTGAAACCTGGAATTGTGATACCTCCAGCTTTGTTCTTCTCCCTCAAGATTGCTTTGGCTATTCAGGATTTTTTTAGTTACATACAAACTTTAGTATTATTTGTTTTAGTTCTATGAAAACTGTTGGTATTTTCATCGATTGTGTTGAATATGTAGATTGTTTTGGGTAGTATGGATATTTTAACACTATTGGTTCTTCCTATCCATGAGCATGGATTATCTTTCCATTTGCTTGTGTGGTCTTAAATTTCTTACATCAATGTTTTATTATCTTCAGAGTGCAAACCTTAACCTCCTTGGTTAAGTTTATCCCTAGGATTTTGTTTTGTTTGGTTTTGTTTTTCCATTATTTTTGGTGGAATTGTAAATGGGATTATTTTCTTAATATCTCTTTCATTATTAGCGTATCAAAATGCAATCAGTGTGATATATCACATAAAAAATGAAGGATAAAAATCATATGATTATTGCAATAGATGCAGAAAAAATAATTGGCAAAATTCTACACTCATTCATGATAAATCTGTCCATGAAATGAGTTTAGAAGGAACATACATAAACATAATAAAGGCCATATATGAAACATCCACAGCTAATATCATACTTAATGGTGAAAAACCTAGAATTTTTCCTCTAACTTCAGGAACAAGACAAGGATGCCCACTCCTGCCACTTTTATTCAACATACTATGGAAGTTCTAGCCACTATAATCAGACAACAAAAAGAAATACGAGGCATTTGTATTGGTAAGGAAGAAGTTAAATTTATTATTTGCAGATGACATGATGTTATATGTAGAAAACCCTACAGACTCTACCAAAAACTATTAGTAGTAGTAAATGAATTCATTAAGGTGCAGGATAAAGAATTAACATATGAATCATTTATAAAACTTTTTCTAATTGTTTTGTCCCTCTCTTTTTTTATTGTTTTTATTGTTTTGGGGTTTTGTTTTTTGTTTGTTTTACATTGTCTAGACCATTCCATGCCTGTGATTGTTTTATTGAGTGTTGGGCATGTATATGAAAAACTATAGCAATATTTTAAGAGTCTGGACAAATTTATTTTACTACATAAAACATTTCAGACATCACTGTAACATATCAGAAATTCCAGATAATATTAAACAAATAAATGTTCAGAATTATTTGATTCTGGGTTTCAAATCCCCTGAAGCCTGTTTTGTTGTCCTGTTTACTTCAATCTTAGGTTGTCAATGTAGAATCTGGACATTTATATGACCCGAATATTAAATACAAAATAAAGCAATTACTCAAATTGAAATCTAATGGAAACAAATGAAATGACTTTTCTTCAACTCAGAGGCACAAACACAAAGAAAAAATTCCGCATTTGACTATGCATTCTCCCTCATTTTAAAGAAAATTTTTCAAAATTTTAAAATCATGGCTGTCATAAGTATACATATTTTATAAAAGTATTAATTAAATGAGAAAGGTGCTATAACCAATTCAAAGGTGAAACCAAAGAACTACATATTTATATTCAGTAGAAGAACATTTAAATCAATTTGTAAAAACCGATTTATTCATTAACCAAAATTATTTGCATTCCAGTACACACAAGTAATTTGTATTTATATGCACACAATTATTTTCATTGCTTTCAGTTTTCTATAAGTTAATTTCTCTTTCTGTGGAGTTATAGAATAGCCTAGTCAAAGATAAAGGTTCACATCTCCATGGGATCAGATAATCCCAGGACGCTATAGCAGACCATTGAAAGAACAACCATTTATCTCTTGTGCCAATTCCAGATCCTTATTCTTTTCTCTAAAATTGTATCTATGGGCCAAAAAAAAACAAAAAACAAAAAAAAAAAACAAAAAGCAAACAAAACACAAGGAATTTAGATTTTGTTTAACAGTATTCTTGTTATATAATAATATTCTTATTAATAGTATTCTTATCATAATATTATTATTAGGAAATATGTTGTAGCATACATCAAATAAAATTATAATTGTGTTATTAGGAACATTCTCAACATAAAATAAAGTACAAAATAAATTGGTTGAATTTCTATAGTCATACAGTTAATCTAGAATTATTGATGTGATCTTCTGGTTTATATTTCTATCTACAAAAATATGCAATTATTTTATATCTCCACGTAATCCTGGCAACCCTAGCACTCAGGCCATCATGCAAATCAATTAAATTTTTAGGAAAAAAACAATGACTTGACAAATAATTCATTTCAATGGAGCAGGAAATTAAAACTCACACACACACACACACACACACACACACACACATCCCACACCACACCATACCACCTGAGTGTGGCCCTGCCTTTAGATACAACTTAGTCAACTTCAAGACAATAAAAGTAAAAAATAAAAAGTAGAGGAAATCATTCTAGGTTACCCAATATCTAAAATAAACTTATGACATAAAAGATATAATCATTTTGACAAGTGATTTCCTTTTTTGTATCCTCTTTCAAAAAATAATGCTTTATAAAAATTCATGTATTTGCTGTTCAAAGAATTTATATACTGACTGGAAGGGAGGTAGATATATAATTATATAATTATTTTGATTTCTTAGATATAATAATAGCACTTTACTTGTAAAATTAAATGCATTTTTTAGCTGCATAATGTAATATTTATGGATGAAGTGTTAAAATGCCTTGAATTCACTTTAAAATATTCCAACAATAGAAGTGCTGGAAGGATAGATGAAACAATCATGCTGAAAGTGCAGGGCCTGTTTGGGATTCTCTCTCTCTCTCTCTGTTCCTACCCCCACTTGTTGAAGCAAAGTGATAAGTACATGAGTGTTCATTGTTCTTTTTTCTTTTTGGTAAAAGTCAAGTGGAAGTAAGCATTCATGCATTCATGACAATGCTCTCAAAAGGGAATGAGGAATATGTTTTAATTTGTTGTTTTCCCAGTGCATCATTCTACATTTGACAAACACTACCCATTTTTTAAATATTGAGAGAGAAAAATGAAGTTTGCAAGCCCAAAGCCATTGTTTTACTAAATATTAACACCTGCTTATTCATAGTAGCATTATACTGTAACAAGATCAACAAATCAGTGGCATATGGTACACCTGTGAGGACATAGCGATGGTTGCATCAATAAGAACTCTTCTTTGCAAAACTATTCATTATAATGCATGTTTCACTCAAATATCTATGCATATTAAATGAGTTGAAATAAAAAGCAAAATGAACTGTGGGATTGCATTCCACTAGGATTCCTTAAGCAAATTATATGGAGACTATCCATTATGCATTTAAGAGGGAAGAAAGAAATAAGAGATTAAATAACTGTGTCTTTTATGTATCTGTAACCCCAAAGCTTGGAGTAGCTTTCAGTCTCATATATAATCACCTAAAATTTTTAAAAAGTAATGAGAGCAAAATAATAATGATAACAAGAAACATATTAGGTCAGTGAAATCATAGTTTCTGGGGAGTTAGTTTAGGCATTTTTAAAAAAAACTCAACATTTGCTTCTTATAAGATTAAAGATTGGAAACAATCAGTACAGAACTTGAAAATCATTCAGTAATGTGTAGCAAAGAAATGAATAGTAACAGCTACTGTTTTCATTAATGGTGACATTATATGGAAAAATAAGTGAATTTTATAGGCAAAGGTAAGATGTTATAATCCACTTAGAAGATATCTAAGAGGTTACAGTTCAGAACATTTAGTGGTAACAATTATTTAATGCTCAAAATTAAATAAGTAAGAGACAGGGTATTTTTTTTTAAAATATTAGTTTGAATTCAGTATTTAAAAATGAAAAATACTATGCCAAATGCTGATGATAAGTCAAATGAGATTGAAGTTCCAAAAGGGTCATTGAGCTAACCAGTGAGATCATTTGATGGTTTAGCAAGAAAAGTTTTTGAGGTTGTTGTGGTTTATTGGTTTGTGTATTTTTTTATATGTGAGAGATAGACAACAGACTATAGTGTGATGAAGAATGGCTAGAAGATGAAAAGTCTAATTTAGTATATTATAAATGAGATAGAATAAACTGGTACCCCAAGGGCATATCTGGGTAGCAGATAAGTTTTGTTCCGCTTACATGGTATTTTGTTTTTGTTGTTGTTTTATTGCCTTTGGTTATGGATACAGTCTCCAGATTCTCAGAATTCTTTCTCCTCTGTATTTTTATATGTCTGGTCTCATTAATTAATTTGTTTTATCTGCCCAGAGACCCTGGAGGATTTGTTTGTGACCTAAGAATTGAGACCACTAGAAAGAACATTACTCAATCATTAGCTCTGATAACTAGGACCACATATGTCAATATGAGTTATCTCTTCAGAAAATTCTTGCCCAGGAAGATAAATCAACATACCAGTAAATAATCTCACTACTTTAGACAATTCTTACCCACTAATTAACTGGACAAAGAGGTTGCTAATATGGGCAAAGGAAAAGTTGGAAAATCTGAATGGACTAATAACTCAAGGGGGAAAATATGTGTACATCTACATATATGTGTGTGTGTCTGTGTGTGAAATCTAGCTATATTTTTATTTATTTCCAGAATAGGTCTAGAATAATAACAGCCACAGTTCATTTTATAAAGCTAGTATATATGTGTGACAAAATTATAAAAATAAATATTTAGACCCCTCATTTATAGAAACAAATATACAAGATTCAGCCTTTATTGTAATTAATTAAATTAAGAGAGTATTTAATGTAAACTTCCCTTTAATTTATGCTTATAATTTTAACTTAATATATTATCATTAAAATTTTAGATATTTTCTAGACAAACATCCATGGACTAGTTTCCAGCTTAGTTCTATGCTACTTAGAATTCTTCTCACATGTTGTTGTTGGGTCTAGCATATTCAATTATTGGCAACTGGGGACAGTAACCAGAAGTTAATTAGAAGCAGATGGAGCTAAGCTTGGTAAAGTGAACTCGCATAATTGTGGTTAGCTATGAGGCTTCAGACCTCAGTAAAATGAAGATGTTTTCTACGTTGCCTAATTATATAATGACCATAATGCCCAAACTTTTATACTAGTTACTAAACTCTTCTGCAAGCCATTTCTCATCAAAAAAACACAAATGATAACTTAGTGTTGCTGCCAGTATCCAATGTGATAGCAAAGCTATTTTTCTATCTTAAAACAATATCCATATATGACATATTATTATGAAATTAGTTTTGGGATGCCTGGGTGGCTTAGTTGGTTAAGCATCTGAATTCCACCTAGGTCATGACCTCTCAGTTTGTGAATTCGATCCCTTTGTCAGGCCCTATATTGACAGCTCAGAGTCTGGAGCCTGTTTCAGATTATGTGTCTCCCTCTCTCATTCTCTCTGCCCCTCACCCACTCATGCTCTGTCTCTCTCTGTCTCTCAAAAGTAAATAAACTCTAAAAAAATAAAATAAAAATAAAGAAATTATTTTCTGGCTTGAGTAATTTAACAAGCCTTGATTCAAAATGTAGAAATTTAATTGTCCACATAATATAGGCTACAAAAAGAAACTTTCTACGGAATGTTTTTTGAACATTTGTAATTGGTAGCAATTCTATTTTTTTCTAAAATTATAAAACCAAGTTCCTATGAAACAAATTCTCATTAGCATCCATTCTATTAATATTCAGGAATGAAGAGAGAATATGGGAAAGGGATGAAAGAAAAGTTTAAGGAGGTGAACTGACCAGTGATGGCTTGGCCTATATCATACCCAATGTAAGCTTTATTACCCATATGAATCTAGCAAGATCAAAATCAGTTTTCTCCTGTGATTAGATTAGGGAAATAATGTATTACTGCATGTATATGCATGAAATAAGGCATGTTAAAAATACTTTAAAAACGATTATAGGCTATAAAACCATTAGGTGGTATTAGGTAAGTAGTGAATGTTTTATTAACAACTGTCAAAGAGTTGTGTCTTGAATCAATAAAATTATGACACATTAAATATGAAAACCTACATTATCAGCAAATGTGCTGACATTTGAAATAATTTTTTTGCATTAACAATTATCTGCTGTGGTTAAATGAGAAAAAAATTATCCAATATCTAAGGAAATAAATACCACTCAGATGATACTAATTACTAAACAAAGAGAAGAAAAATAAATCCTAAAAGTGAAACAAACAAATAAAAACAAACTTTCCTTCATGTCTCAAAGCAAAACAGTAGAGAATTCTTACTTTAATAAGCATATTCTCAGAAGAAAGAAGTTCCATAGCTTTCTTCTTCTGATTCTTAAATGTTGCAACTTTTATCAGGAGAATGTAAGATTGATGAATGCTTTTGTAGTTTGTTATTGATTTTGGTCATTTCAGTGCCCACTAAAGTAAGATGCATTTTGACTGCTATTTCCACTAAGCCATCCTGGGTCATGTAAATGAAATAAGCAGTCTGCCCTGTATTTGCACTCTAGAAATACAGGAATGGATAATGGGTATAATGAATATTCCTTTCTGTTTTGTGCACGTTTAAGTCTATCTGAAGTGCTCCATTACCTCATAGGTCTGTTGCATGAACCAAGCAAACTTTAAAATATTAGAAGTGATATTCTATGAAGAATATTATTTTTATTAATATTATACACTGATACCCACATATACTGAAATAAAAATTGTAACTATCAGTTCTTTAACACTGCCTACAAATACATACTCAAAAGCTAACTTTAAAAGACTGTCATGGGGCACCTGAATGGCTCAGTCAGTTGAGCATCGGCTTTTGATTTTGACTCAGGTCATGATCCCAGGGTGATGGGATCCAGGTCTGTGTTGGGCTGAATGTGGAGCCTGCTTAAGATTTTCTCTCTCTCTTCCTCAGCCCCTTTCCACCACTCAATCTCACTCTCTCTGTCAAATAAATAAATAAATAAATAAATAAATAAATAAATAAATAAACTCTTTTTAGCTGTATATTTGTATTACTAGGGAGAGATTCAGAGATAGTCAAATAATTCAATAAGAAAAGGCTGCATATTAAGAAGTTTGAAATTTTCATCAGCAAGAAATTATAATTGAGTTAATATTATATACATATATATAATTTAAAATTGATAAAAATGGAAATTGGGGGCAAAAATGGTCAAAGTTTTATCTCTTTATGGATAAAAACAGACAGGTTTGTTGAAAAAGTATATTCAGAGAATCCATTCTTCTGTAATGTTTTGTCCAGATTCTATAAATCTCCTTATTTAAATAAATCTTCAAACTAATCTACTCTTACAAATAGGAATGACATGGTAACTTTTACTCTAGACTCAAGGGCTAAATATAGTTATGTCAAGTTCCAAATGATTAAGTAATGAGCTTAAACACTCAGTGCATTTTCTACTGATAGAAAATCTTTCCTCAGGATCCCCACCTTATCTCTTTTTTTCTCATCTCCTTGAATAAGCTGAAATCTCTCTTCATCTTTTTAACTCATAGAGAAGTCTACTTTCCTAGAATAATAACCCAGGTTTGAATATTTGGCTGGCTTAATCTAACTGACCACCTTATCCCACCTGCCATGAAGATTGCCTAGGAAGATCAGAGGAAGATTTATCAATGGTTTCTGCATCCCAAGTAACCAGTCTATACTGCACATCCCTCCAGTGTAGTTATATAACACATAGGACTTCAGTCATAGTATACCTATAAACTACATAGATTAGAAATTTACTTAAAGCACTTATAGCTAATGGCTTTTATCCTACCGGTTCTTATTTCCTGTTCATGAAAATTACTATTGTCTCTGTGATTACAGGTTCCTTAAAAGCTGGGAGATTGTCTATTCTACTTCAGCTGGCATAGTAAAACTAGCACAATAACATGTAAATTAGAAGGGCTCACTATGTGGTATAAACACATAATATTCACTGACTTTAAATTTCAGGATGACTTAAACAATTTGATTTTGATATAATAATTTCCATTATTTTTGAGTAATCATTTGTGTAGGATTTACCATAGATTAAAATATCTTGATTTTTCTGTGGAAAACAAAATTGTTTTCTTTGATTGGAATCATTCAGAAATGAACAACTTGTCCACTTTATATGTAGTATGTTGTTTACGGAGTTTCACATACTTTCAGAATGAAATGGTCAAAAGGAGGCATAGAGGCTAGCAGGTGAGATAAAATGGCAAAGACATGAGGCAGTGATACCAGAGAGTAATAATTAACACATATTAAGTTGGATGCTTGGAAGTAGGAAATCAAGCCCTGAGGGTATTACTGGGATGAGTTGAGAAACAGACAGCTGATACAGGGAGAAGCTTAAAGCTATCACTTAAGAGAACATTCCAGTTTTTGAGCAATATTTGTTTTTACGGTAGATTTGAAGTACACGTTGCATTCAGTTGTTACATATGGGTTCCATATAAAGCTCAATTTGAATGATTTTTTTTCTCATTTAATAACCTATGTTACTTGATACCATTTGCTTGTGAAGTCCCTTGATAGACATGCACTAATTTCAAGTTCAAACATTAATTTTCTCTTCTCATTTTTCTCTGTAAATACCAGTGATATTTTCTAATCACATTAGAATTTGGCCTTAAACCAAGAAATCATCAACAGAACCATGCTGGGAGAAAGTATAGCAGAAGCCGAGTTTGTCACTTGCTGCTGGAAGTATGCGAATGCAGAAGAAATTACATAAGAGTAAACATCTCTACTGGTTTAAGTACGTTTTTCTAAAGTTTATTTTTGAGAGAGAGAAAGAACGTGAGCAGGGGAGGGGCAGAGAGAGAGGGAGACACGGAATCTGAAGCAGGCTCTGCTCTGAGCTGTCAGAATAGAACCTGACACAGGGCTCAAACTGACGAACCCCAAGATCATGACCTGAGCAAAATCAGATGTTTAACTAAGCTACCCAGGTGCCCTTTGAGGACATTTTTCTTAAAATAAAACATTAAAACCCACTCTAATAATCAAACTGCCCTCCTCCTCCAGGATAGAATACATCGCCAAAAGACTTCCATTGAAGTCATCATTTTAGTGTTCATATTTTGGCTTTTTTTTAAGTATGTAATATATGATAACTATTTTCATCCTCATAACAAGCTTAGGCAGTGTTACCGACTTCAGCATTCTTTGACTCTCATGAGAAGAAACAGACATGAAGCCAAGGTTGGTACTGACTGTGTTTACTGCAAGCTCATGCCCAGGATTGAGGGAGACAGCCCAGAAAGAGGGAGGCCAGGCTGTTCCCTAAACTGTGGCCAGGGAATGTTTTTGAAAGGGCAAAAGCAGGAAAGGAATTATGTCTAAGTTTGGAGGGACATGGAAAGACAGGAAGTTTGGCATGTAGATGCAGTTGACAGAATATACTTCTTCAAACACATCCATTTTTTAAAAAATGTTTTATTTATTTCTAGGAGAGAGAGAGAGAGAGACAGCGTGAGCAGGGGAGGGTCAGAGAGAGAGGGAGTCACAGACTGAAACAGGCTCCAGGCTCTGAGCTGGCAGTCAGCACAGAGCCCGACGCGGGGCTCGAACCCACGAACCGCGAGCTCATGACCTAAGCGAAAGTCGGACGCTTAACCGACTAAGCCACCCAAGAGACCCAAACATATCCATGTTTTACTTATATGTCTCCACCTCTGGGTGTGAGTTGTAGCATAAGAATAGGGGGAAAGTAGGTAAAAGGTCAAGAGTTAAGTGGATCACAGCTCTACTGGTTTGGTCTGATCTTTGTAGGAGCAAACCCGTTGTTAAGTTTAGGCCTGGGATCTTGTTTCAAGGTTCTGGTTTTTGGCTTCCTAAATACATGCAACACCTGCAAGGTAGGCTAGAGAAATGGGTTATATGACGGGAACTGAGGTTGTCAGCAAGTTACTCTTCTGTAAAAGAAGTACCTCAGAAAAGAAAACTAAAAAGGGGAGGCAGATATTCAAAGAGGGGCAGGCGGATATTCATTTTGAAACCGACTGAAATTGTATAGAGACCAGGACCGAGGGCAAACTCATCCCCTCAGTTCTGGCCACTCCCCTCCCACCCTGCCAGGAAGGCATCTCAGAATCCTCATCTCCTCAGCCATTAATCTTTACTCCTCTTTAACAGATGAAGAAACTGAGATACAAGGAGTAAACATGCCTGAGATCACATAAATAAGGTGCCAAAGCCAAGATTTAAACCTAAACAGGTTTGTTCTGACAGCAGGTGTTCTTACCCACTACTGCATATCATCTGATAAAATTCTTACATATTATTCTTAGTGACATTATATAATTATATTTGTATGATGCTTTCGGATCAAAACTGAAAATTATCAAATGTCTGTGAAAATCTATGTATTCAATTTACTTATTTATTCATCAGTCATTTTAAATAACCTGCTTTGCATTAGCCATTTGCTACAGCCTGGAAATGCAAAAATGAAACCACCTATTTTCTATAATGTTTCTATTTTTATTCTCAGATTTTCTTTTCTCAAGTCTATAGGTATGGAAAAAAATGGGTAACATTCTCCACTGTTTATACCAGATACTGGAAACACAGAATTTTGCAGTAAGAACTTTTTTTCTTTCAAATTTTATTTTACTTTATATCACAGAAGGGGCAACCACAACACAGGAAACACTTCTGCTTAGGTTATAATCGAGAACAGTGACAAGCATCAGGGAACTGGAGAATAGATTTTATAGTTTTCATAAAAGAGTATAGCAAACATAACCGCATAAAGTCTCCAGGATAAATTGTGAAAGTGGCCCATTTTTATCCCACCTTGTGAACTATAACTATAAGGTTACTCCCCTCAGGCAGTGGATCCAAGCAATCTTCCCAAACAATAAGCATTTCTCCTAAAACTGGGTCTCCATACACAATTCCTGGGTTGCTTTGACCAGGGAGGGAGGCAGCCTCCATGGTGCTTGAACAATCCCCAAAATTTCCTGGCTTAACTTTAAATACAGTTTTCTGGCATCACTAGGTAAAATCTAAGGGGTTGTGTGTGCTTGCTTACACAGGAACATCTGCCCAATAGATTGCTACTTAGTGACTTTCCCGCATGTTGTTGCACTTGGTCAACTTAATAGGCTGATTATACTTTCCACCAAGACTGATGGATGAGACATAGAGACATAAAGTGCTATTTGATCCATAGACCCTTACAAATGAAGGAGGACCACTGCTGCAGAAAGAAGTGTAAATACATGATGTCACATTGTGTGAAGTAGAATTTAGTTGTTTCAGTGCTTCTTTCTTTTATACTTAGGGATGAATTTAACCTGAATTTTCTTACAGTTATCATATTCTATCACTATTTCTTTTATACTAGAGACTACTGACATATATATTAATTTGTATATTCCAATCTGTCAAAGATTATATTGATCAGCATTGGAGGCATACTAGAGACCCCTTGGAGTGGTGTAGAGGGTGGTGTTCACCTAATGGACTCCTCTTATAGTCTGTAGAGAGGCAGATGGGATGTGCAAGAACACAGACTGGATTATCAAGTACATCTGAGTTTAAATTCTGCTCTTATGCTGGAACGCCTGGGTGGTTCAGTCAGTTAAGTGTCTGACTTCAGCTCAGGTCATGACCTCGTGGTCGGTGACTTTGAGCCTGGCATCAGGCTCTGTGCTGACAGCTCATAGTCTGGAGCCTGCTTCAGATCTGTGTCTCCCTCTCTCTGTCCCTGCTCATGCTCTGTCTCTCTCACTCTCAAAAATAAATAAATGTTAAGAAAAGAAAAATAAATTCTTCTCTTATGCTTACAATATTTGCAAATGATTTTTTAAAAATCTAAAAATATTTCTTCCTCTGCAAAATGTTGATAATGAAGACTCTTGCCTTAAAGAAGTGTTGGGGTGAATTGAGTAAGGTAAGTAATGAAGGTATTTAGCACAAAGTTAGGTACCCATCAGCCATACAAACATAAAAAAGCATGTGAAACTATTGCATTCATAACTGGAGAACAAAGAGTTA
Source organism: Crocuta crocuta (assembly GCF_008692635.1). Lineage (NCBI taxonomy): Eukaryota > Metazoa > Chordata > Mammalia > Carnivora > Hyaenidae > Crocuta > Crocuta crocuta. Next base: position 156,662 of record NW_027531917.1, read on the forward strand.
GGGTCCAGATTTCTAATGCATGCATTTGCACATATATGCTACATATTCGTATAGTTTCATTTCTCTATTCTCTGCAATGAAATCAATCAAAAATCTCTTTCCTGACAGGCAAAGAGTTTTATGTTGTGTCATTACAGATCATTCACAACTAGGCTATTGTGGCTCTGTCTTTAGTGTTTAGTTTCTAAACTGGTACTAAAATTTTCTAAGATATGAGTTTTCAGAAAGGCATCATTAAGATATTAAAGAAATAAAAGAATGATTTTTTTTCCAAAAAAATTGGAAGTTTTTATTATTTAAAAGGTAGAAAAGTATAAAGAATTGAAATTTTGACAGACTTTGAAAACCTCAAAAAGTCAGGATTACTTCCCTTTGGGGTAAGAGAAGAAATTAACTCAGAAAATGGAAAAAAAAATACTGAATTGATAAACTTTCATTGCAGAATGAAATAATAATGGTTAATGAATGATGATTTCTAGAACTTTAAAAACTTATATACCATGAATCATGCATTGTAATTTGACTTTTCTTGTGAAACTAATACTGTATACTATGAAATGATTGGACTGAGCCCACTTTTTAGAAATTGAAGGAAAAGACTAATTAAGGAATACATTAAGTAAGTAATGAGAATTTGTATTAGGAGAAAGCAGTAGCCCCTAAAACTGACTATTTAAAAATTATTTTATGCTGTTTGAAAATTATTTTTATTGATTAATTTCTAAAAATATGGAGGGATATTAAGTTTACCTTTGGATAAATTACTATTGAAATTAAACATGTTTTGCACTTTTTAATTTCACAATGGTCCTATCATGAAGTTATCTTATTAGTTCATATTACTTCCTGTTAACCCAATTTGAATGGTTCACTAGGTTCATTTATAGGACATTTTTGAACCCAGATTTTTAGCTTTAAACGTAAACCCAAATTTCTAAACTTCTGAATCCTATAACAAAATACATGAACAAAATATATACATAACATACATTTACCGGGAAATCATTTTCTTATGCCAAAATCCATTTCAGAATATCATTAGGTAAAACCTGGGTCTGTTCTAAATTCAAAATGATTAATTTAATCATTTTCAAAGTAGAAAATGATAGTGACATTTCTAATTGAGGAAGAGTTTAAGAATTAACATTTGGGGTGCTATTAGAAAAATTTTACTTGTATTTTTGAATGGGAACAGATTTCTAATGCATTATTTGCGCAGCCGACTGTAACCATTCCTTCTGTGCTTGCTAAGTTCTTTTTCATCAATGCTTGCAGAGCTCATTTTTCAAAATACATATTATTTTTCCCAATAAGTCAAGCAAGCTCTATGGGAGCATATTACATCCTTTCATGTAGAAATAGTACAGGAAAACAATATTTAAAACTTACTGAGTGGAACTGATAAACTCTCATCATTGCTGTAGATTTATAATTACTGAGTTATGGTTGTTTTCTAAACCATGAGTTCTCTTACTCAAGTACCATAGATTGTTTCAAACTCACACCTTTCATTTCTAGGGTCTTTTTCTGTACACATTTTCTTTTGCTTGCTGTGACAAGCGCTGGTTAGTTTCAAGGAAAAAAAATACTTAGAATGTGGTAAAGATTCCTGACATAGAGCAGGTGATGAAAATATATGGAAGAATAACAGATTTTACATTTCCAAGTTATCTTAATCTTTTCTTCATAATATAAGAGCATTTTAACCCAAGCCCTGTGATTGGATCTAGCTGGTATAACATCCCAAAAAACACCACAGGGAGTCTGATGATTCATCTTAGAATGACAGAACGATCCAGTGGATCCAAACTTGGTTCCCTCTTTCAATCATGATATAAACCTTATCCATCATGAGCTAGTGATGGCACAGTGCTGTGTTTCTCATCCTGACCATCTCAATTTCAGGCTTTGGTTTTCCATTAGCTACTAGAAAGAGTGACTTTACTATAAGGAGGAGAGACGGTTTGAAAGGAATTGGTGTTAGGTAAAATCAGACAAACAACAGTTTTGATTATCTCAGAATTTTGTTATATACTATTACAATCACTGGACTTATTATTCAGGAGATACTTAAAAATAATGTTTAATATAACTATTTGGCTGTGAATAAAGCATTAGATATATGGCATTATCTTTTTCCTTCCTTCTTCCTTTTTTCTTTTTTCTTTCTTTTTTTTTTTTTCCTCTTAACAGGAACTACATAGCTCTTTGCTGATATAACTTGAGCCTCATCGGGATGAACTCCAGGATAATTATTTTTTCTATCAAGATTTCTGATGAAGCTATTTTAATCTGTACTTACAAGTTTTATTTTGCATAGAAAGATAGTTATTAGGATAACCTCTTAGTCCTCAAATAAAGACCATAAATGTGTTTTTTGGCATAATTCCTTGCTTCCAAAGTACAGCCAAATTAAAAGATCAGAGACCTCATAATCAGCAATTTCCTCTAGTAAACACACAAGGAAAGATAAGGAAATATAAGATTTCCATGGAAATAATATACACAATTTGTTCTGTCATACAATTCTTATTTCTCTGTTGCATTTACATAAATGTTTACATAATGTTTACATTATGCCATTTTTTATCAGTGGCTTAACTTCCTAATAGATATTAACCTTGTCTAGTCAGTAATACTCTGTTGTGTTTAGTCAAAATTGTGGAGGACAAATGAAGTCTTTTTTCAGTACATACAGTAAAATTGGGGAGTTTGCATCTCTAATCTATAAATATCTCCATTTATTTTATTTATTAGAATTTTTATGAAATTGCGGGTTATAGCCTAAGATTTTACTTTTAAGCTAATCTTGAGGTTCTCCTTGGTATTCAAAGTAAGTCAATACAAAAGAACAGTGATGCAAATAGTATCTGTGGCTCTGAGTGATATTATAAAGAGAAACATGGAGAAGAATATGGAAAGACAAAGCTTCATTCCAAAGGTGTAAAGTTAGGTTGTTTATTTGAGATTTTTTTCTTGCTCCTTGAGATAGGCCTATATTATTATAAACTTTCCCCTTAGAACAGTTTTTACTGCACCCCAAAGGTTTTAGAGTATTGTGTTTTCATTTCCATTTCTCTTCATAGAGTTTTGTTTTTTTTTCACTTTCTCTTTGATTTCTTCACTGACCCATTCATTGTTTAGTAGCATGTTATTTAATCTCCATTCATTTGTGTTCTTGCCAGATTTTTTCTTGCATTTGATTTCTTGTTTCAAGCATTGTGTGTCAGAAAAGATGCAAGGTATGACTTCAGTCTTTTTGAATTTGTTGAGACTTGTTTTATAGCCTAACAGATTATCTGTTCTGGAGAATATTCCATGGACATTTTAGAAGAGAGTGGATTCTGCTTTTTTAGGGAGGAATGTTCTGAATATAGCTGTCAGATCCATCTGATCCAATGTGTCATTTAAAGTCACTGGTTTCCTTGTTGATTTTCTGTTTGATCTATCCATTGACGTAAGTGGGGTGTTAAAGTCCCATACTGTTTTTGTATTACCATCAACTACTTCCTTTCTGTTATTAACTCTCTTATGTTTTTGGGTGCATAAATATTTACAATTGTTGTATCTGCTTGTTGGATTGTTCTCTTTATGATTATAGAGTATCCTTCTTTGTCTCCTGTTACAGTTTTTGTTTTAAACTCTATTTTATCAGATATAAATATGCTATTCCAGCTTATTTTTGCCCCATTTTCATGATAAATGCTTTTCCATCCCTTCACTTTTTAAAATGTATATTTATTTTTTTGAGAGAAAGAGACAGAGTGCAAGTGAGGGAGGGAGAGAGAGAGAGAGAAAAGGAGACACAGAATTTGAAGCAGGCTCCAGGCTCTGAGCTATCAACAAAGAGCCTAACACGGGGCTTGAACCCATGAACCATGAGATCATGATCAGATTCGAAGTCAAACACATATGGACTAAGCCACGCAGGAGCCCCATCTATCTCTTCACTTTTAATATGCAGGTATTTAAAGATTGAAATGAATCTCTTGTAGGAGGCACAGAGAAGGGTATTGGATTTTTATTCATTCTATCATCCTATGTTCTTTTATGGGAGCATATTTTCCATTTATATTAAAAGTACTTGTTGATAGTACTTATTGTACAATATTTACTTATTGCTATTTTTGTTTCTCACTGATGGTTTTTGTAGATCTTTGTTCCTTTCATCTCCTGTGCATTTCTCTCACAGTTTTCTGGCTTTCTTTAGTGATATACTTGGATTCCTTTCTCCTTAATCTTTGCAAATCGATTACCAGTTTTTGATTTATGGTTACCATTAGGTTTATATAACATTTGATACATCTAGTAGTCTATGTATGTTGATGGTTATCCTAACTTGAAACCGTTCTAAAAGCACTAAATTTTTATTCCTTTCCCTCTGCCTATATCTTAGATATATGGCATTATACACTACATCATTTTATTTTATGATATTTTGACTTACTTTCATAGATATACTTAATTTTGCCACTTTTATGCTTCCTATTTTTCTTACTTCTGCTTATTGTCTTTCCTTTCCATTCAAAGAGTTTCCTTAACATTTCTTTATTTTTCATACATTTGTAAATTAGACTTTACTTTTTAGAAGAAAACATTTGCCAATTTTGTTGAGATATAATTGTGTGACATTTAAAGTATACAGTGTTGATTTGATACATTTATATATTGCAAAATGATTACCGCCATAGTGTTAACTAACACTCCCCACACATCACGTAACTACCATTTCTTATTTGTGGTGAGACTATTTAAGATATACTCTCCTAGTAACATTCAAGTATATTAAACAGTTTTATTAACCATGATCACCATACTGTGTTTTAGATCTCCAGAACATTTTCATTTTAAAACAAGAAGTTTGTGCTCTGGTTATCATCTCCCCTCTTCCCCCTGCTCTCCCGCCCCAGTAACCACCATTCTAGTTTCTTTTGTTTTAAAATTATAGTTTATTGTTGAGTTGGTTTCCATATAACATTCAGTGCTCATCCCAACAAATGCCCTCCTTCATGCCCATCACCCCCCTTCCTCCTCCTTCACCCCTCCAAAAACCTTCCCTTTGTTCTCAGCATTTAAGAGTCTTTTATGTTTTGCCTCCCTCACTCTCCTAAGCTATTTTTCCCCTTCCCCTCCCCTATGGTCCTCAGTTAAGTTTCTCCTGTTCCACTTATGAGTGAAAACATATGGTATCCGTCTTTCTCTGCCTGGCTTATTTCACTTAGCATAACACCCTCGAGTTCCATCCACATTGTTACAAATGGTCAGTTTTCATTCTTTCTCATTGCCATGTAGTATTCCATTGTATAGACAAACCACATCTTCCTGATCAATTCATCAGTTGATGGACACTTATGTTCTTCCCATGTTTTGGCTATTGTTGAGAGTGCTGCTATGAACATTGGGGTACATGTGCTCCTATGCATCAGCACTCCTGTATCCCTTGGGTAAATTCCTAGCAGTGCTATTGCTGGGTCATAGGGGAGTTCTATTGTTAATTTTTTGAGGAACCTCCACACTGTTTTCCAGAGGGTTTGCACCAGCTTACATTCCCACCAACAGTGTAGGAGGGTGCCATTTCTCCACATCCTTGCCAGCATCTAGAGTCTCCTGATTTGGTCATTTTAGCCACTCTGACTGGTGTGAGGTGGTATCTCAGTGTGGTCTGGATTTGTATTTCCCTGATGATGAGGGACGCTGAGCATCGTTTCATATGTCTGTTGTCCATCTGGATGTCCTCTTTGCAGAACTGTCTGTTCATGTCTTCTGCCCATTTCTTCACTGGATTATTTGTTTTTTGGGTGTGGAGTTTGATGAGTTCCTTATAGATATTGGATACTAGCCCTTTATCTGATATGTCATTTGCAGCTACCTTTTCTCATTCCGTTGGTTGCCTATTAGTATTATTGGTTGTGTCCTTTGCCGTGCAGAAGCTTTTTATCTTGATAAGGTCCCAATAGTTCATTTTTGCTCTTGATTCCCTTGCTTTTGGAGATATTCGGGGTCTTTTGTGGTTCCATACAAATTTTCAGAATAGTTTGTTCTAGTTTTGAGAAGAATGCTGGTGCAATTTTGATTGGGATTGCATTGAATGTATAGATTTCTTTGGATAGTAATGACATTTTAACAATATTCTTCTGATCCATGAGCATGGACTGTTTTTCCATTTCTTTGTGTCTTCTTCAATTTCCTTCATAAGTTTTCTATTATTTTCATCATAAACATCTCCTATATCGTTGGATAGGTTTATTTATTCCTAGGTATTTTATGGTTTTTTGTGCAATTTTGAATGGGATCAGTTTCTTGATTTATCTTTCTGTTGCTTCATTATTGGTGTATGAATATGCAACCAATTTCTATATGTTGATTTTGTATGCTGCGACTTTGCTGCATTCAATGATCAGTTCTAGCAGACCTTTGGTGGAGTCTGTCTTTTGGATTTTCTATGTAGAGTATCATGTCATCTGCGAAAATTAAAAATTTTATTTTATCTGTGCCGATTCTGATGCCTTTTATTTCTTTTACTTGTCTGATTGCTGATGTTAGGACTTCCAGCACTATGTTAAACAACAGTGGTGAGAGTGGACATCCCTGTCATGTTCCTAATCTCAGGGGGAAAGCTCTCAGTTTTTCCCCTTTGAGGATGACATTAGCTAAGTGATTCCTTAGATGGCTTTTATGATGTTTAAGTAAGTTCCTTCTATCCCAACATTCTCAGGTTTTTATCAAGAAAGGATGCTGTATTTTGTCAAAGGGTTTTTCTGCATCTATTGACAGGATCATATGGTTTTTATCTTTTCTTTTGTTAATGTGATATATCACATTGATTCATTTGTGAATATTGAACCAGCCCTGCAACTCAGGAACAAATGCCACCTGATCATGGTGGATAATCCTTTTTATATTCTGTTGAATTCGATTTGCTAGTATCTTGTTGAGGATGTTTGCATCCATATTAATCAGGGCCATAAGCCTGTAGTTCTCTTTTCTTGCTGGGTCTCTGTCTGGTTTGGGAATCAAAGTGATGCTGGCTTCATAGAATGAGTCCGGAAGTTTTCCTTTGATTTCTGTTTTGGAATAACTTGAGAATAATGGGTATTAACTCTGATTTAAATGTCTGGTAGAATTCCTCAGGGAAGCCATCTGGCCCAGGGTTATTTGTTGGGAGATTTTTGATAACTGCTTCAATTTCTTTACTAGTTATGGGTTTGTTCAGATTTTCTATCTCTGTTTTCTATTTCTATATGTCTATTGGGTGCTCTTTCTTTTCTTTTTGAGAAGCTTGGCTAGTGGTTTATCAATTTTGTTTATTTTTTCAAAAAACCAACTCTTGGCTTCACTATTATGTTCAACTGGTTTCTTGGGGTTCTATATTGTTTATTTCTGCCCTGTTCCTTATTATTTCTCTTCTTCTACTGGGTTTGGGGTGTTCATGCTGCTCTTTTTCTAGTTCCTTTAGATGTGCTGTTAGATTCTGTATCTGTGTTTTTTTTTTTAGTTTGTTGAGATAGGCTTGGATTGCAATGTATTTTCCTCTTAGGAATGCCTTTGTCAGATCGCAAAGAATTTGGATTGTTGTATTTTCATTTTAATTTGTTTCCATTTTTAATAAAATTCTTCTATAATTGCCTGGTTGACCCATTCGTTCTTTAGTAGGGTGTTCTTTAACCTCCATGCTTTTGGGGGTTTTCCAGACTTTTTCCTGTGGTTGATTTCAAGTTTGATAGCATTGTGATCTGAAAGCATGCATGGTATGATCTCAATTCTTTTATATTTATTGAGGGCTGCTTTGTGACCCAGTATGTGATCTATCTTAGAGAATGTACCATGTGTACTTGAGAAGAAAATGATTTCCATGGCTTTGGGATGTAGAGTTCTAAATATATCTCTCAAGTCCATCTGGCCCAATGTGTCATTCAGGTCCATTGTTTCATTAGTGATTTTCTGTCTAGTTGATCTATCCATTGCTGTAAGTGGAGTATTAAAGTCCCCTGCAATTAACACATCTTATCAATAAGATTCTTATTTTTGTGATTATTTTATGTATTGAGTGCTACCAAATTTGATGAGTATACATTTATAATTGTTATCTCTTCCTGATGGATAGACCCTGTAATTACGATATAATGTCCTTCTTCATCTCCTGTTACTGCCTTTAATTTAAAGTCCACTTTGTTTGATATAAGTATGGCTAGTCTAGCTTTCTTTTGTCTTCCAGGAGTATGATAGATATTTTTCCATCCCCTCAGTTTCAATCTGAATATGTCTTCAGGTCTAAAATGAGTTTCTTGTAGACAGAAAATAGATAGGTCTTGGGGTTTTTTTGTTTGTTTGTTTGTTTGTTTTTTGTCCATTCTGATACCCTATGTCTTTTGATTGGAGTATTTAATCAATTTACAGTCAGTGTTATTATTGAATAATATGGGTTTAGAGTCATTGTGTTCTCTGTAGGATTCATACTTGTAGTGGTGTCTCTGGTACTTTTTGTTCTTGCAACATTTTCCTCATAGAATCCTTCTTAGGGTCTCTTGTAGGGCTGGTTTAGTGTTGATGAATTCCTTCCATTTTTGTTTGTTTGGGAAAATCTTTATCCCTCCTTCTATTCTGAATAACAGGCTTGCTGGATAAAGGATTCTTGGCTGAATATTTTTCCTGTTTATCACATTGAAGATTTTTTGCCATTCCTTTCTGGCCTGCCAAGATTCAGTAGATAGGTCTGCTACAACCTTTACATGTCTGCCTTTGTATGTTAAGGCTCGTTTATCCCTAGCTGCTTTCAGAATTCTCTCTTTATCCTTTTATTTTGCCAGTTTCGCTATGATATGTCATGCAGAAGATCGATTCAAGTTATGTCTGAGAAGGAATTCTGTGTGCCTCTTGTATTTCAATGTCTGTTTCCTTCCCCAGATTGGGGAAGTTCTCGTATATAATTTGTTTAAGTACCCCCAGCCCCTTTCTCTCTCTCTTCTCCTGGAATTCCTATGATACAGATATTGTTCCGATTGACTGCATTACTCAGTTCTCAAACTCTCCTTTCATGCTCTTGGATCAATTTATCTCTCTTTTTCTCAGCTTCATCTTTTTCTATAATTGTATCTTCTAATTCACCTATTCTCTCTGCCTCTTCAAATCAAGGAGTGGCCACCTCCATTTCATTATGCACCTAATTTATAGCATTTTTAATTCATCATAACTATTTTTAAGATCCGTGATCTTTGTAGCAATAGCGTCTCTTCTATGCCTTTTTCAAGCCCAGCAATTAATTTTATGACTATTGTTCTGAATTCTTGGTCAGTTATGTTGCTTATATCTGTTTTGACCAATTTGTTAGCTGTCACTTCTTCCTGGAATTTCTTTTCAGGAAAGTTCTTCCATTTAGTCATTTTGGCTCGCTCTCTGTCTCTTGTACGTTTTAAAGGCTTGTTATGTGCTCTGCCCCTGCGAGTACTACTATATTAAAGGAGGCTCATTGACTGTCCAGGGTCTGGCTATTCAGGAAGTGTTCTTTTATGTGTGTCCCTTGGTCTCTCTTTTTGTGACTTTGGTTATTTTATTTCCTTACTCATGATGTTTTGGACTTTCCACCATGTGTGCTTTGGTTTGTTTCTTGAAGTGGCCCTCAAAAGGAAAACAGACAAACAGGGAACAAAAACATGTAAACGCACAAACAAATCAAACAAACAAGCAAACTGACAAAAATAATAAAACAAACAAAAAACAAAAGACAGTCTAAAAGCATTAAACCAGAAATCCCAGCTACAAAAATGATCAGGGTAGAGGCAGTGCTAATGGAAGAGCATATACAAAGAGAGAATTGACAGGGGTGGGGAGGAGGAGAAAATGAACATTGACCAGGCAGAGAGACTAAAAGGCTTAATCTAGAAAGAAAAAAGGGAGAATAGGGTAGGAGGTGAGGAGAAAGAATGAAGATAATGTTACCCAGAGAAACATTATAGTCTGATTATTCCAGAGAGAGTGAGAAAGAAAGGTAAAGAAGGATGTGTAGAACATGCATCAGGAAGATGGATTAAATATGTCTGTTTAAGCAAACCTATAACCAGAATAACCAGTCCAGAGGAAGGAAGAAATAAGAATGAGAAAAGGGAGAATATATCTTAATATCAAGAATAGATCTAGAGTTAATCACAGCAATGCAGCAGTGATGGTCTTGGGAGAGGGGCTATTTCCGCAGCATCTATCTGGCTCCCCATTGACAGATCCCTGAGGCCCCACCTTGGTGGTTATAGGAGAAAAATGGCGACCCCCCAAGGCCCTTCTCCTCAGGTCATGTTTACCAAATCACTCCTTTGGATCTGTCCTCACTGTGCTGCTGGCACAGAGAAGGTGGGCTGTCTATGCTCCATGCCTAGTGGAGTTCCAAGCTCTAACTCCATGTGTATTAATGATGTCACCCAAAATTTTGTACCGTGGGTCATGGCCACTGCACCTCTGGGGTACTGCCTAACTTGGGGGGAATTTCTTTCATCCCCCAGCCTGGCACGGGACCAGGGCATCCAGTCCAAAGAGATTTCCACAGTTAGAGAAGGGATCTCTCTCCGAAAATCCTGAATTTAGAGATGGGATGATAGGATCCCTCTCTATCCTAGACTGAGGTTTTCTTCTCCAGATAGTTATACAGTTCCCCAGCTGCTCTTTCTCTTCTCTTTGTCTCTCCACAGAAGGGGCACCCTCCCCTCGTGGCTTTGTGTCCCGGCCTATTTTTATCTTCCCCAGTTCTCAGTCACACACCTATGAGGCTGTCTTCCTAGTAGACTCCATCTCTTTTTCTTCCAGACTCTTGAGATTCAGAGTCCTTTGGCTTCAGGCCTTCTTTGTTTAAGAGATGCAGTCGAGAAGTATGGATCTCTCTATTTCTCCACCATTTTGTCTGTAACTTTCCTTAACTTTTCTTGAAGGGCTGCTTTAGTGGTCATGAATTATTTTAACTTTGTCTGGGAAATTCTGTCTTTCCTATTCTAAATGATAGCCCTTCTGGATACAGTATTCTTAGCTGCAGGTTGATTGTTTCTTTCTTTCTTCTTTCTCTTTCTCTTTTTCTCTCTTTATTTTCTCTTTTGTTTTCTTTTCGCTTTTCGTTTTTTCTTTTTTTCCTTTCCTTTTCTTTTCTTTTTTTTTTTTCTTTTCTTTCAGCACTTTGAAAAATCATGCCACTCCCTTCTGGCCTGCAAAGTTTCTGCTGAAAAATCAACTGATAATTTTATGGTGTTTTCCTTATATGCAACTAATTTTGTTTTCTCTCAATGCTTTTAAAAGTCTCTCTTCGTCACTACTTTTGCCATTTTAATTGGGTTGACCTCCCTGGGTTGATTTTTGTTGAGGACTCTCTGTGCCTCCTGGTTTTGGCTTCTGTTTTCTTCCCCAGATTCAGGAAATCTTTAGCTATTATTTCTTCAGGTAAGTTTTCTGTTCTCTCTCTTCTCCTTCTGTTATCCTATATTGTGACTGTTGATATGCTTGATGGTTTTGCTAAAGTTTCTTAATCTTCTTTTATTCCTCATTATTCTTTTTTCTCTTTCCTATTCAACTTGATTGTTTTCCATTACTCTGTCATCCAAGTTGCTGATCTGTTCTTCTCCTTCCCCTAGTCTACTATCTATACCATCTAATATATTTTTAACTTCAGTTATTGTGTTCTTCATTTCTAATTATTTTTTTTTATATTTTCTATCTCTTTGTTGAGTGTCTCATTGAGGTCCTCCAGACTTTTCTCAAGTCCAGTGAATATATTTATGATCATTACTTTAAATTCTATATCAGGTATATTACCAATCTCTATTTCATTTAGCTCTCTTGCTATGACTTTGTTATGTTCTTTAATTTCGGACCATATTCCTCTGTCTCTTCATTTTGTCTAACTCTCTGTGTCTATTTCTATGTGTTTGGAAAGTCAGCTATGTCTCCTGCTTTCGAAAGTAGTGGTCTTAGAAGAAAAGGCCCTGTGGTACCCTTCAGGGCAGTGTCTCCTCTTCACCAGAACCTGCCATTTTAGGGGTGTCTCCTATGTGTGTTATGTGTGCCCAGTTGTTGTCGATGAGCCATATTTGCCTTCAGTTCAGTTGTCTGCATTGGTTTTCCTTGTCTGTTGTTAACAGGGCTTGGTTCCTATATTGTTAGTAAGCCAATCTGTGGCCACCTTGGTCTTGAGTTGAGTCAGACCAGGTGTTTCCCAGAGCTATGGTAATAAACCTCAAGGTGCTCTCTTTGTGTTGTCCCTGAGAAGCTTTTGGTGGGTGGGGCCTGCATTCAGACCAGACGTCTGTCCCCAGCCCACTGCTGGGGCTGCAGTCAGACTGATGTGAGTGGTTATTTTGTCCTCTCCCTTGGAAAGGAGTCACTTTGGAGTGATGCTGGCCTCTGTCTGTGCTGCTTACAAACTGCCAGGCTTTTCTCACCTCTTTAGATGGGCTCTGATCAAGGAACATAAGGGGCAGGTCTGTAGAAGAACATGGGGCCAGGGTGTACTGTGCCAGCAAGGTCCATCCTGGTTCACTGTAAGAAGGACCCTGCAGCTACTTGGGAAAGTTCCTATTGAATCAGCCTTCTTGAATGGGATGGACTGGCAGAACTCTATGGGGGCAGGGTTCGCTGTAAGTAAGCTAGAGGGAGAGTGCTCACGTTGCACTGATTCCCACAAGTGTCCTTTTATCTAGGCAGGGTGGGATGGAAATGGCACCTGCTAGCTCCTTTGTCCTTGGAGAAATTTCCTACAGATCCCTGCCCCTCCAGCACAGTCTCTGATATAAGTAAATGAATCTCCTTCCCATATACCAGTCATTTCTCAAACCACTTTTTCTATGCTGTATCTCAGTGGGGCTGTTTGTTGTGCTGTTCCTTAAAGGCGGGAACTCAGTTTCCTATCAGCTTCCAGCTCTTCCACAGCAAAGCCTGCTGATTTTTAAAGTTCCAAGTGCTAAACCCCACGATTGTAAGAATTACTGAAGCCAGTCCCCTCTGGTTTTCAAAGCCAAATGTTATGGATATTTGTCTTCCTAGCGGCGGTCCCTGGTGCCTAGGGTGCCTAGCATGGGGTCTGCTCCTTTCCCTTCTCTGTGCCTGCCACATTGCTCTCTCCTACAGAAGGTCCTGGGGGTCTGTTTGGCTCCCCTATGTGTCTGCTCTTTCTACCCTCTTTGATATAGTCTCTTCTCCACATGTAGCTGTGAAAATCTGTTCTGCCAGTCTTCATATCATTTCTGGATTATTTACTCTGATGTGGGTGTTATCTCATTGTATCCATAGGATGAGGTGAATCAAGGATCCTTCTACTCTGCCATTTTTCCTGGAAGTCTATTATTTAAATTATTGATGAAAACTAGAGATTTATTTCATAACTAAAAGTAATTTTATTTTTTATATATTGTATATGCCTAGCATCTAAAGTTAATTTAACTGATTTATTGCTAGTAATAAATAAACTAGTACATTTGGAAGTTGGTTTTCCAGGTATCCTAAAGTCATAGATTCATTGTATAACTGATGCTTGCAATTTCCTTCTGAGACAGCTATGGTCAGTTATTACTCTTCCTATCACAGATTTAGGAAAGGTACTTAAGTTAGGACAGTTATAAAATACTATATAAAATGATAATGATGTAGATTGCTAATGTGTACCTATTAACATGTATTTTAATTTCTTTCTTGTCAACAATAAATATTAATTTAAAAGATTGTGCATATTTGCCAATAAATGCATAGTCTGTAATCAAGGTCAGAGTATTTCTCTTCAACCTCAGGGCAACAGTAGAAAGATTATTCTGTTAATATCAGGGGGGAAAAAGCATACAACTCTCAGAATAAGACTGACAATTCTATCAGAAACTCATCAAATTGAGACAAGTCATCATTAAAGTTTCAATTACTAATGGATGGTGAAGACCAAATCCAATCTATTCCTTCAAGATTCATTATGGGAAATTGGATTTTTTTCAATAATTGATTCTCTGAATGCTTATGTGGAAATGATAGATTTATAGATTTCAAAAACTATCATTAAAAAGGACAGGCCAGGGAAGAGATTATGCCCACATCTACATGCACAACTAACTTGAATGCTTTGACTGAATTGTTCTTGTGCTATTTATTGTCACTTTGCTGGTCAAAGTTTGCACAGATAAGGATCAAACAACTATTTATCTCCTAAGTACATTGCATGCATCAATGTTAAATTGTCTCCAGCTGGTTTCTTGGCTGTGCTATTTGATTTGAATAGTCAAACTTCATGTGTTTTACTGACAAAGACAATAATTTTTTACTAAATTATTATTTTAAAATAAAAATTTGTCTATTCAAATAAAAATTACATTATCATTTACAGAGTGTATTATCACACATTTAAGTAGTAAATGGTCAGCTGTTATGATTGGCCATGGGTAAAAAAATTTGACATAGTCTCTATGCTCAGAGAGTTTTCATTTGGGGTTTAAGAAAGAGTAAAAACAGATTAAAAACTAATTTTTACAAATTTAATTTCATATAACTACCATAATGTAAAACAAGTTCAGAAATTAAGAATTTCTTGCTATCTAAGTTAGTTAGGGTACTAGGCAAGTACTCACTGAATGGCGAATTTAGCCAAAAGCTGAAGAGTGAGAACAAACTTGTCATACAAATAAAGGAGGTATAGCATTTTTCATGTTTTGGATCTGTAGAAATTTTAGGCATAGAATAAAAATGTGTGCTTGTTTTATATTTAACACTGATAACTCAGTAGACAAAGCTATTTTTATTAAACCAACAACATTAAATGAGACTGCCTAAGATTTACATAAATTATATGAAAATGAATTCATAAAATACTTGCTTTAGTTTCTATAAAATATTGGAATTTAAATATATTTCATTTCTAGAAATATTAGGAATACTGAATTTATATAAGTGTGTAAGTATAAACAAATCTTATAGAATAGAGCTCTTTAAAGCAATCTTAGTATACAGGCGCATCTGAGTAACTGAGTTGGTTAAGCATTAAATTTAGCTCAGGTCATGATCTCACAGTTCGTGAGTTCAAGCGCCACATGGTGCTCTGTGCTGATAGCTCAGAGCTTAGAACCTGCATCAGATTCTGTGTCTTCCTCTGTCTCTGCATCTCTCTCTCTTTCTCTGTCTCTCAAAGATAAATAAAAATTTAAAATTAAAAAAAGTAATCTTTGCATATAATTTGGTAATACCAAGTAGAGGTTGATAAATCTCATACATACATAACAAATATACATACATGACATACACACATACACATATAACAGAAAGACAAGCAAAAATGGAGAGTTTATAGCTTTAATTATATAATTCACTGCTTCATATAAAAGACCTCTTTTGTCCTTGTTCCACCTTAACATTTTTACAGGGTTGTATTTCTGGAAGATGCGAAAAGTTGAGTTAACCTGCTTAGTAGCATTCCCACCAATACTAGTGAAGGAGACCTTCAAGATTTCCTATGTCCTGATATGTAACCTTATGAAGGCTCTGGACTGAATTGTGAGTGAGGGACTAAAGAGAGACCAAATGACCACTTGGGTGTCTCCAAAACCCATATTGGGGGACAAAATATCTCACTTGTTCCCAATTACCCTTTTAGCCTCAAGTAGTTGCTCTTGGGGCTCCTGAGCCCCTTCATAGCCCCTGATAGGGACAGGGGAGACTGAAGCTGGAGTAACTCTAGTTCAGGGTCTGTTGTGCAGAGGGAAACATCTGGCAGAGGTGGACAGAGGGGCGGAGGAAAGAGAGATGTTACAGGAGAATAGACCAAAAGATTTAAAGGAGCTGAAAAGAAGGTGCAATGTAGGAGGAAGGAGAAAGGAAAAAGGAAAAACAGTTTGGGAAGTGTCCAAGTTTCCCATGATATCTATGTTAATTCTGAATTATCTTTGGTAAAACTTTAGCATGTTTGAAGATATTTAACAGAATGAGTGCCATAATAGTAAAGCATGTAGTCACCAAAACCAGTTAAAAGAGTGAGAGTTACCCATGATATCAGATAATTCAATCAGAGATAGGACCTTAATGGAGCCAGGACAGACCTCTGCTTAATTAACTTCCTCACACTACCCCAATCCCCAGATTGGGAAGATGAGGAGGTACTCCTGTCTAAACCCTGGATTTGAGGAATCAGGGTGACTGCCCCCATAATCCATGTCATTTAAAGGAGCTTATAAAAAAAAAAACACAATGGAAGAAGCTTTACAGAGGGCCAAAAAAATTTATCTGCCTCAAAGGTGCAAATAATTCCAAATAACTTCTGATTATTCTACAACAGACAATGTCTGGGGCACTGGTTTAGGAGTTACAACTCACGACCATACATCTGGATTTCTCCAGCTGGGCAAGGGCACAGAGACTAAGAAAGTGGAATTACTACTTGGGTGAAGACATCAGGGTCTGAGGAGTGGTTTGTATGCCATCTGAGTCACAGCCCCAGAAAGCTGTTAAATAAAAACAAATATGGACTTAGGTAAGGAGATACATTATTTAAAAAAATTATTTCAATAGGGGTGAAGATGCTATTGCAACAGGGACAACACCCCAAATATAACATCTGCAAATGTCACAAAGATAAAGTGTCCCTGGCAGAAAAGGGCTTTTCTTTTACAGGGAGGATTAAAAAAGGTTAGAAAGCACAAGGCTTGGGGGGGGTGGATAGCATGTCTAGACAGTTTATCAGAGAATATCTCTTTTAGTGGTCAACGTATACTCAAGAAGGGTCATAAAGGAGAAGCTGTATCTCAGGCTGAGAGTGGATCAAAATTTAAGGAGCTGGAGAAAAGAAGAAAAGGTTAGTTAAGTAAAATTTGGTCAAGCTGGCATTTTGTTAAGATTGGCCAGTGTTTACAAACATTCATGTGATCATTTATAATGGAAGAAATGGACATTTGGAGGGTCTGTGCCTGGCCTTGTCATAGGTAAACAAGGGAGAGTATCCAAAAGTCTTACGTAAACCATGTTGAGAAGAGTGGTTCTTTGCAGCAAGTCAATTTCTGGAACACAAAAGGTTGGGGGTTTTTCATTAACTGTTGCCAGGAACATAGATGAAGTTAAATAAAGTTTAATGTCAGTTCTAAGCTACAAGTGCCGCATGTGTCTCTTATTCTCCTTGGACCAGGAATTCAAACTAGATGATTGAAAGCCTTCTCATGACAGAATCTCAAGAAATAAATCTCAAAACACAAACATATCTCACGTACATGATCATCCTGCTTGTGCCATGGTTACAATATCCCATGATCTAAAGTAAGCCACATGACTTAGTCTAAATCCAAGAGTGGGGTAGAGTGAGAGAAACAACAATGTCATGTGGCAAAGAGAGAGGATAGAAGAAAGAGTGAAGAATGGATAACAATAATGCAATTTCTCATAGTCATAGAATATGGAATATCACAATCAAGAAACCTACATTGTTGTATTAAGAGAGGTTTGGATAGAGAGAACAATGTGAGAACTTCCTCTACTATTATATATTTATGTTGTACCTTCAGAAGGTCGCCTTCACAACTTTGTCTAATGTAGCACCTTCATAGTGCTTCATGGGTTTAAAAAATATCATTTATTTACTCCTTTTGCCATCCCAACTTCATCTTTACACTTAGTCACCATTGTCATCCTCCTTGTCTGAGAGCTTCATATCTAGAACAGTTAGATAAACTTCAGAAAATAGAATAGGTCGTGTTATTTCTCCCCTGTGCTTCCTTATGCAAGCAGTTGAAATACAAACTGTGATTTCTTTTTTTTCTTAATAAAATTTCATAACTCCTAAAATATCCCTCTGTGCAGTGGTTGCACAATATAATAGCTCCACTGCTAATAAAAATAAGTCACAGATTTTGGGGTACAGCTATTCCCTTCATCCAAAATTGTTGCATTTATTTCCTTCATATTCTACCAATCATGTTAACTGACATAAGCAATATCATTTCATTCATGGAATAGTGTTGTTTTATAACCAGTATTTCATATTTAACCATATTGGGTGACAATAATAAGAACTGAAATAAAACATTTGGTCTGAGGCCCAAAGATTGAGGTAGGGGGCACATTTAAAGTATCATACAGTCACGTTCTAAGTCTACATTTTTAAACTCTAGCTGCAGTATACCAGTATGCTTTCCATTTGATGGGTAACTGAAAAGAGATTATATGAAAATTTTATTCCTGTGGAATTTTCCAGTTATATGTCATAGCTCAGGATAGAAAGAGAATGTCATTCTAAATTTTCTGATGAGCCCTTCTCTGCATGTTGTTTTGAAAATATGTCATATGTGCAGCAATAAAAAGAATACCAGAGAGAATTGCTTTTGCCCTTCCTGAGTAATTAACTCCTCTCATAGAGAGGGAAATTCCTTGGACCATAAAACAGGAACCAAAGTCAATATGTCAGTAAGACTTCATGGATAGGAAACAAGCTTTCTTCAGAAGAGGGAGAGGGATGTAAGGAATCAGATGCTTTTCAGAACTCTGCTGTGATCCTTTAAGTTGCCAAAGGGCAACAACAAAGAAACATACAAATGAAACAAAGAAAAATACAAATGACAATAATCCAGAGACTTCCTGTTTATTCTCCAGTGAAGACCAACCATGTTAGAAAGCACAGTATATAAATTTGAAAAATAAGGGACTTGGAGTTAGTCATTTAAGAGATTTTCAACAAATAGGTATTAAAAATATCCTTAATAATGAAGGTAGGCAGGTGGCAGTAAAACTGATTTTTCTCCAAAATCCTCAAGGTTGAATAGAACTTCTCTTAATAAAGGGGGTAACTGAGATAATTATCTCTTAAGACACAGTATATATTTGAACACATTGAGCAAATTCCTGTGTCTTATAAGGGTTGATATCTCAAAGGAATGTAAAGCCTCCACAGATTTTAAACTTAGTGTAAAACAAATTGGTCAATCCTATCCACAACACTTAAGAACAATAACAACAACAACAACAATAACATTTATTCCTCTGTTAAGTCTCCAGAGGAAAAAAAGTTAAGTATTTACTTATTCAATTATATTTTATGTAGGGACTATATGAGATCAAAAGTATATAATTTTTACTTACCTACTAAATTTAATTTACTGAATAGCTAACACATTCGTGGTTTTCTGATGGCAATACTGTATCAATTAATTAATACTGTATCAATAAATCGATATAGACAAGGATTTGTCAATAGTGGATGCATCTGAGATTTTATCATACCAAAAACAAAAACAAACAAACAAAAAAGGCTAACAAGTCAGTCTGCCAGTTATTTGAATGCTAGAATATGTCATGAGATTTTTAGGTCAAAGACAGAGGAGTCTGCAACTTATGGAACAGCAAACATTATGATGTTCATGATCACTAACAATGGTTGTATAGTGACCCAGGTAGACACAACCTACATAATAAGTTTGTGTTCTACCTGGAGGGACCCCAGACTTAAATTAATAATTTAAAGTTTTAAATTAAGCCTTAATAAGTTATGACTTTAAATATGGGTCTGCTAACAAACCTGTTCAACTTTTGCTAGAAGGGAGATATTATCTTTATTATCTTGAACAGCAAACCCTTTGCCGTGGAGACAACTACGCCCTTTTCTATGTAAGCATTCTTGAACAATTATTTCAGAACAAAAACTGTCAGTGTATCTGCTCACAAAAAGTGTGGAAACACAAGAGATCTAAGGAACATTGACACACAACAATATCTATCCCTCATTTATACACCATCTTGTCTTGCAGTAAATTTTCCCGTGAGTAAACCAGCTCACTACCCACATGGACAAGTCTGACTGATGGACTAGGACAAAATCTGTTCATTTTTTCATGCAGCATTTAATTTTAGCTATTTTCAACAGAACTCTATGAAATAGGATGAAACTAAGCTGCAATTTTGACCTCAGCCATTTCACTCCAGTGTTCCAGCTGAGCAAACCATCAGATTCTACTTTAAAATCATCAGTTTCTAAACCATTAAAGTCTACCTTAAAAAGCCACATGTTTTCTCCATTTGTTTTGTATCAAACTTTCCATTTAGCCAAAGGCATTAATAATCTAGATGCAATGAAATGCATTAGGAAATGCACAGACTCCACCTTTGCCTGAGAGGAGAAACTATGGAGCAAATTTATCATACATAAAAACCCAGGCTAGTTAAGTAAGGCTGATCTGAATTACTTCCAGGTCTGAAGTGTGTTTCATCAACACTTGAGATATTCTTGTCACCTTTCTTTAGGTGCAAATCTTCATGTTTTGAAAAGGAGGCAAAATAATTCCTCGCTACCACGTAAGAAAGGAAATCCCAATGACACACATAGCGACTCTAAAACAAAATGTTTATAACTGATGGAGTCTGCCAGGTAGTAATTTATATGTTGGAGGACACAGGTTGATTGGTCTTCCAATTTGGTCTCTTGGTTAAATGGAATGTCTTAGGATTTCAGATTCATTTTGAATAACTGGGCAGTGTTAAGATTCATCTGTTTGTCTATGCTCCTATTGGGTAGCGTTTATCTGAATTTTGCAATGATGTAGAAGAGGGATGGAGAAAAATTCCAGAAATATTTCCCATTGTCTCCTATATCTTTGGTGAGCTTTATTCCTAGGTATTTTATGGTTTTTTATGCAATTGTGAATGGGAACAGTTCCTTGATTTCTCTTTCTGTTGCTTCATTATTGGTGTATAAAATACAACCGATTCTGTACATTGATTTTGCATCCTGCAACTTTGCTGAATTCATGGATCAGTTCTAGTAGGCTTCTGGTGGAGTCTGTCGGATTCTCTATGTAGAGTATCATGTCGTCTGCAAAAAGTGAAAGTTTGATTTCTTCTTTGCCAATTCTGATGCATTTTCTTTCCTTTTGTTGTCTCATTGCTGATGCTAGAATTTCCAATACAATGTTAAACAAGAGTGGTGAGAGTGGACATCTCTGGCGTGCTATTGATCTCAGGGAGAAAGCTGTCAGTTTTTTCCCATTGAGGATGATGTTAGCTGAGGGCTTCTCATAGATGGCTTTTATGATGTTTAAGTAAGTTCCTTCTATCCCGACTTTCTTGAAGGTCTTTATTCAGAATGGATGCTGTATTTTGCCAAATGCTTTTTCTGCATTAATCGACAGGATCATGTGGTTTTTATATTTTCTTTTGTTAATGTGAAGTATCACATTGATTGATTTGCGAATATTGAACCAGCCCTGTAACCCAGGAATAAATCCCACTTGATCATGGTGAATAATTCTTTGTATGTGTTGTTGGATTTGATTTGCAAGTATCTTGTTGAGGATTGTTGCATCCTTATTCATCAAGGATATTGGCCGNCTTGTGTAGTTTGTTGGCATATAACTTTTCATAGTTTTCCCTGATAATTGCTTGTTTTTCTGAGGAGTTGGTTGTAATAAGTCCTTTTTCATTCATGCTTTTGTCTATTTGAGTGCTCTCTCTTTTCTTTTTGAGAATCCTGGCTAGAGGTTTGTCAATTTTGTTTATTTTTTCAAAAAACCAACTCATGGTTTCATTGACCTGTTTAATTGTTTCTTTGGTCTCTATGTTGTTTATTTCTGCTCTGATTTTTACTACTTCTCTTCTTCTACTGGGTTTAGGGCGTTCTTGTTTCTCTGCCTCTAGTTCCTTTAGGTGTGCTGTTAGGTTTTGGACTTGCGCTTTTTCTAGTTTCTTGAAATAGGCCTGGAGTGCAATGTACTTTCCTCTTAGGACTGCCTTTGCCGCATCCCATAGAGTTTGGATTGTTGTATTTTCATTTTCATTTGTTTCCATATATTTTTAATTTCTTCTCTAATTGCCTGATTGGCCCATTCATTCTTTAGTAGGGTGTTCTTTAACCTCAGTGTTTTTGGAGGTTTTCCAAACTTCTTCCTGTGATTGATTTTGAGTTTTATAGCATTGTGATCTGAAAGTGTGCATGGTATGATCTCAATTCTTTTATATTTATTGAGGGCTGCCTTATGTCCCAGTATGTTATCTATCCTGGAGAATGTGCCATGTGCACTTGAGAAGAAAGTGAATTCCATGGCCTCAGGATGTAGAGTTCTAAAAATATCTGTTAAATTCATCTGGTCCAATGTGTCATTCAAGTCCATTGTTTCTTCAGTGATTTTCTCTCTAGTTGATCTATCCATTGCTGTAAGTGGAGTATTAAAGTCCCCTGCTATTAGCACATTCTTATCCATATGATTGTTTGTGTTGTGATTAATTATTTTATATATTTAGGTCCTCCCATATTTGGTGCATAGACATTTATAATTGTTAGTTCTTCCTGATAGATAGACCCTGTAATTATTATATCATGCTCTTATTCATCCCTTGTTACTGTCTTTACTTTAAAGTCCAGTTTGTCTGATATAAGTATGATGAAAACTATAACTTATGAAGGAAATTGAAGACACAAAGTAATGGAAAAACATTCCATGCTCATGGGTGGGAAGAATAAATATTGTTAAAATGTCATTGCTACTCAAAGCAATCTACACATTCAGTGCAATCCCAATCAAAATTGCACCAGCATTCTTCTCACAACTAGAACAAACTATCCTAAAATTTGTATGGAACCACAAAAGACCCTGAATAGCCAAAGTAATATTGAAGAAGAAAACCAAAACTGGAGGCATCACAATTCCAGAGTTTAGCCTCTACTACAAAGCTGTAAGAATCAAGACAGTATGGTATTGGCACAAAAACAGACACATAGACTAATGGAATAGAAATAGAGAACTCAGAATTGGACCCACAAATGTATAGCCAACTAATCTTTGACAAAGCAGGAAAGAGTAGCCAGTGAAAAAAAGACAGCCCCTTTAACAGATGGTGCTGGGAGAACTGGACAGCAACATGCAGAAGAATGAAACTAGATCATTTTCTCACACCATACACAAAAATAAACTCAAAATGGATAAAGTACCTGAATGTGAGTCAGGAAACCATCAAAACCCTAGAAGAGAAAGCAGGAAAAAACGTCCTTTACCTCAACTGCAGCAATTTCTTACTTGACACATCCGCAAAAGCAAGGGAATCAAGAGCAAAAACGAACTACTGGGACCTAATCAAGATAAAAAGCTTCTTCACGGCAAAGGAAATAACCAATAAAAGTAATAGGCAACTGACAGTGGGAAAAGATAGTTGCAAATGACATATCAGATAAAGGGCTAGTATCCAATATCTATAAGGAACTCATCAAACTCTACACCTGAAAAACAAATAATCCAGTGAAGAAATGAACAGAAGACATGAACAGACACTTCTGCAAAGAGGACATCCAGATGGCCAACAGACACATGAAATGATGCTCAGCGTCCCTCCTCATAAGGGAAATACAAATCCAAACCACACTGAGATACCACCTCACACCAGTCAGAGTGGCTAAAATGACCAAACCAGGAGACTCTAGATGCTGGTGAAGATGTAGAGAAATGGACACCCTCCTACACTGTTGGTGGGAATGGAAACTGGTACAGCCCCTCTGGAAAACAGTATGGAGGTTCCTTTAAAAAATTAACAATAGAACTCCCCTATGACCCAGCAATAGCACTGCTAGGAATTTACCCAAGGGATACAGGAGTGTTGATGCATAGGAGCACATGTACCCCAATGTTCATAGCAGCACTCTCCACAATAGCTAAAACATGGAAAGAACCTAAGTGTCCATCAACTGATGAATGGATCAAGAAGATGTGGTATATTTATACAATGAAATACTACATGGCAATGAGAAAGAATGAAATCTGGCCATGTGTAGCAACATGGATGGAACTTGAGGGTGTTATGCTGAGCGAAATAAGCCATGCAGAGAAGGACAAATACCATATGTTTGCACATATAGGTGGGTTAGGAGGAAGTTAATGGAGATGATGCGGGAGAATAAGGGGAAAAATAGTTGGGGAGAGGGAGGGAGGCAAACCATGAGAGACTCTTGAATGCTGAGAACAAATTGAGGGCTGATGGGGGTGGGGCAGAGGGGAAGGGGAGTGATGGACATGGGGGAGGGCACTTGTTGGGATGAACACTAGGTGTTATATGGAAACCAACTTGACAATAAACTATTTAAGAAAGAAAAAGAAGAAATATTTCCCATTGTAGCTGTAGGATATGTGGCCATCTATAATGTTGGAAGAGAATGGTTTTCTCCTTTTTCTCCTTTTCTTCATGATTTTCTCCTATAGAGCAGAAGTATTGACAGACTTTGTTCTGCAGTATCTGTTCAAGGGTATTTGAAACTACCTCGGAAGTCAGGGACCATGCCTCTTCAAGGTAGAGGAAGCAAAGGGAAATTTTGTTATCTAGGAGAATAAAGATCATTTCTCCTTTGGGGTCAAATGTTGGGCAGATTTGTTAGTAGCTCCCTTATAATACTGGTGATTCCCTAAACTCAGTTTTCTTCAGCTATGATAGAAACCTTCTACCCTTCTGCTGTGTGGGTTGAAACCACTAGACTGCATCATGTGAGCCTGTGACACTTCCCATTGTGGGGAAGACCAAATGGGGAAAAGTGAATACAAAGACAATAAAGTGGCATTCAGTGAAAGGACAGCATCAGGTGTGAACATGTTCATGATGTTTACTGTGCCATGAGTGATTAAGTTCTCTGTTTCTGAACAAAAAAGACTCATTCCTGGGTCATCATCAGTGAAACTGGTTGCTTAGCATATTATCTTTCAAGCAAGGTAAAATCTCAGACACTTCAGAGTTCTTGATAATGTTTAGATTTATCTAAATTCTTAAAAAAGAATTTATTAATTTTCTACCTGGATCCTGAAATTTATAGGTTAAAGAAAGGAAAGCCAATTGTTTTTCTAATACTGTTTTCCATTGGAAATATTTGATAATAAGAAATAAGAAAGTATGATATCAAATAGATCAGTTGGATAGATTGACAGCAGAGGAAATGAAAACCTCATGAAGCCAAGGCCCGCCACTATCAAATTCAGTCTCCTTCTGAGAATCATGTAGAAATTATCCTACACTTAAGTCCTTGCAGTCCCGATCTTAGATCCCATTCATTCATGTTAAGCCATATTCCCAAGACTTTTAAAATAGATAGATAGGTAGGTAGATGGATGGATGGATCGATGGATGGATGGATGGATGCATAGGTAGGTAGAGAAAAAGAGAGAGAGAGATAGGAACAAACTTGACTCTAAAGACCATTGAAAAATAATTGGTTATTTTGACCCTTTTGAATTCCTGTGGTATATTTTGATACTAGAACCTGAAAAAGTCAGTACAACAATGTCCTTGTAAGTCATAAATGCATATGCAAGACCTTCTCCCTTATATAACAAGCTATGTTATAAAGAAATTATACATAGTTTTTCATGATAACCTTATATTTTCAGTATTTGTAGAGGAAATGAAAATTTCCCTTAGGATAAAGAGCCAAATGTAATTCAATAGTAGTTGGTAGTTAAGAAATACTTGGTGATTTTACCTTTCTGGAAATACCACTGCATTTGAAAACATCAAGTTGAGTTAATTGCAAGGCAGAAGAGAATTCATAATATAAATTATCTTTGGAAGAAAGACTAATTGGGAAAAAATAAGTGGAAAGTTAATAAAGTGGCTTTCAGTAAAAGGACAAACATAACTCAAAATTTCTTTAGAAACAAAAGTTATTAGAGATCCCTCATTATTTTGTTTATGTGGATTATATATCAATATCTATATTAAAATTTTAATGAGAAAATGTTTAAATTTTTTCACTTGTTGAAATATAAAAATAAACCCATTACATGATCATAAAATTATATGAAAATAACAATAATTTTCAAATAAAAATGTTTTAATTGGGAGAATTGTGGCATTGTTTCAGACTTTTGCAAGTCTCTATAATGTGCACCTTCATGGAAGACAGCTAGATTTTCTTATTTGCCTCTGTATGTAAATAATAAACTGTTTTGTAATAAACTTTTTTTCTCTATGAGGTGAAAATCCCACCTCACAAGCATATGTAATTTATTCTCAGCTAACACTTTGAGAACTACTGTCTTAGATTATAATTATATTATCTATTTCAAAGAAACTTAAGTCATTGCTTTATGTTCAAACCTTTTAATTAGAAGAATCTGAAGTCCATAAAGGTGAATTTTTGAAGTTCTTAATAAAACAGGACTTTGAGGTCACATATTCTAGTATTTTCCTAATGCCTTACAAACATAATACACACAGCCAGAGACTTACATAGACTTCATCTAATTAATAAATAATATATTTTCACAAACTATAAGACTGGCATTCCTCCCAGAACTTTATGAGTTTACCTCACAAAATTAGTAGTCAATCCTTACACCTGAAAGTGAGATTAATTTCTGACCCTAAACTGGATAGTAACATTTTATAAACTTTTCTTGCTTCCAATAAAGCACATTAAATTTACCTACTGTATCAATGCACTTGCCTATATAGCATCCATTCTATTATTATTTCCGGAATCTGGATTGCTTATGCCTTTCCTCCATGGTTTAGAATCACTGAGTTATTCACATTATCTAAATCATTATTGAAATATTTCTGGGGAACCTGGGTGGCTCAGTCAGTTGAGCACCTAACTCTTGATTTTTGGGCTCAGGTCATGATGTCACAGATCATGAGATCGAGCCCTACTGGTCTCCATGCTGACAGTGTGGAACCTGCTTTGGATTCTCTCCCCTTCTCTCTCTGCTCCTCCCGCACACACTCTCTCTCACAAAATAAATAAATAAACTTAAAAAAAGGAGAAATATTTCTTATAGGCACACACACCTTAGCATCCAAGATGATTGATTATCTATATGACATCTAGTCACAGAATAGCTAACAAAACGAACGAGATATATAGCATAAAGAACTAATCTAGTGACTACTTTAAATACTAAAAGTAGTTGTTTATGGTACTTACTGTGTGGCAGACAAGGGGGTAAAAATAAAAGCTTTTAAAAATTACCTGAAATATTTTTTTAATGACGCTATAATGAGATTTGTTTCTCATGCTTTTTTAGATGAGGAAACTGAACAAAGAGAAGGAAATAGCCTATTCATAATCACAGTATGTGGTAAATCTACAAATCAAAGCTAGGACACTGATTTCAGACCAAATTCACCATTATATTAACCTGTCTTCTAATAGAAAAAGAATATCTTAATTTACTTAATAAATGTTCACCTTATTTGTCGTCCTTATTCATTTTTCAATACTAATGTCCTTACAGTTTGTCCATCTAAAACTAAAGGTGGTTCCATTTGTTTCTGTGTTATTATAAAAAAAAAAATCTTACACACTCTAGTTGTATATGTTTCATCATTTAAAATCAGCAAGAAAATTGAGATAATAGAATGTCAGAGGGTGCCTTACTGAACACTTCTTATTTCTTTAAAAAAAATTTTTAACATTTATTCATTTTTGAGAAAGAGAGGGAGAGACACAGCTTGAGCGGGGGCAGGGCAGAGAGAGAAGGTTACACAGAATCAGGTTCCAGGCTCTGAGCTGTTAGCATAGAGCCCAATGTGGGGCTCGAACTCATGGACTGTGAGATCATGACCTCAGCCAAAGTCAGACTCTTAACAGACTGAGCCACCTAGTTGCCCCATTTTATTTCTAATAATGTGATGGTTTAGTCAAGTTAGAAACACTGAACTTTAGATAAAAAGATGAGAAAGGATAATACATTGGGCACATTGAAAGATATTCATTTGGTGAATTAATTTACAATGTTGAAAACATAATTACAGCCTGATTGAAATACATTCTTTTCTCTTATGGACATTTATTTTTAATTTATTAATTTCAGTGCTTATTATATTCTGATTATACTCTCTTTCTGGAGGAAATAAGATTTGAAGTGCCTTGTATTGTGTTCATTATTTTTATATATATACAGAAATTGTGGATTTGACATGTACTTGAATCTATTGTACTTTCTCTCTCTCTTCAGTTTCTATTTTAAGTTAATTGTATTTGAGAGAAAAAAAACAGAAAACAGAAAAATGAAGATGGACACTGTTTTGCAAATTAGTCCCTGAATGATGAGAGCTTATATAGTGTCATGAATGGTATCTCTTCTGTGAAAGCTTTAATTTTAATAAAATTACTAATGCATTATGTGAGTCATAGGGAAAACATAACACACATCTGCAATTCATAGCTATCTTACAGTGATTTCTTCTTGTCATTTAATACTGATAATCAGGAGTAAATTATTATTTTGTAGGTCATTTAATTTATTAGACAGTAGATAGGGTATAAAAAATAAAAGCATATTTCCTATTTCTTAGATTGAATTCTCCCACAGTCTATACTTTCCTGTACTACACATACATAAATCACTACATATGCAGCGTTTGGACTTTCATCTGAGCAATGGATGTTTTATGCTAAGACATCATGCTGGCACTTGACAGCAGTTTCACCCCTACACATTTGACTTTCTTACACAGTACTAGGAAATATATGTGGATGACAGTGTATACACTTACAGAAAATAATATACTATGTAGTACATGATGGTAAGTGTTATTGGCATTAACAATGTAAAGATCACTAAGAGCTAAAGTGTTCAGGAAATGATTTGAAAAGCTTGTAGGTAGACCTTATCGAGGACTGAGAAAATGGAAGGCATTCTAAGGAAAGCAAACAATAAATAAAATTATGAGAACAAATTGAAGAAATAAAAACAGACAGGATTTAAAAATGGGGAAAACAACCTATCGGAATGGGTAAAATAAAAAAGACAAGAAATAACAAGTGTTGGTGAAGCAAAAGAAACTCTCATGCACTCTTGGGGACGGTGTAGATTGGTATGGTCTCTATGGAAAACAGTTTGGAGGGGCTCCTGGGTGTCTCAGTTGGTTAAGCATCCAACTTTTGATTTTGGCTCAGGTCATGATCTCATGGTCATGGGATTGAGCCCTGAGTTAAGCTCCATATCAAGTGTATAAGCCTACTTGGAAGTCTTTCTCTCCCTCTCTCTCTGCCCCTCCCCCACTCATGCACATGCACATGCACATGCACATGCTCTCTCTCTCTCTCTCTCTCTCTTCCTCTCTTTCACAATAAGTGGCTAAACATTAAAAAGAAGAAAACAGCTTGGAGGTTCCATAAAAAGTTTAAATTAGAAATACCATATGATTCAATTATCCCACTATTATTTACCTGAAGAAAAACATTAAAACACTAATTCAAAAAGATTTATGCACTCCTATGTTAATTGCAATATTATATATAATAGCCAAGATAAGGAAGCAGCCTAAGTGTCCATCAATAGATTAATAGATAAAGGTGGATACATAGAGTGTATATGCACATAGATAGCTGTAAAAACGTATGAGATCTTGCCATTTTTGTCAACGTGGATAGATCTAGAGGGTATTATGCTAAGTGAAATAAGTCAGAAAGAGAAAGACAAATACCATATGATATCACTCCAATGTGGAATCTAAAAAAATATGAATAAACAAATTTTAAAAAAGAATAAGACCTATAAATACAGAAAACAATCTTATAATTTCCAGAAGGAAGAGGGATGGGAAAATGGTGAAATGGGTAAAGGAGAATGGGAGTTACTAGTTTCCAGTTATGGAATGAATAAGTCATGGGAATAAAAGGCAAAGCATAAGGAATATATTCAATGATATTATAATAGTTTTGTATGGTTACAGATTGTAACTACACTTGTGAACACAGCTTAATGTACAGAGATATCATATCACTATGTTATACACCTGAAACTAAGGTAACATTATGTGTCAACTATACTAAAAAAAATCAAATTTATTTTAAAAAATGGAGAAAACAAGGAAAGGCATACCTACTATTTTTATAATAAAAGTAGATTTAATATTCTTCACGTGATTATCAATCTTGCTTTTGTAAACAAGCAAGAAAATTAAAAATCACCAAATGTACAGAGCCACACAGAGGAAGGGAAAGTTATTTTTAAGCCTACTGCCTGTGGATAACCAGTGTCAACATTTTGGAGTACATCCTGCTTGACTTGCACTTTGTTCCCTATAAGACCAGGGTTGATAACTTAATAAAGAGAAAAGACTATAGGGTAGGGCATGAACTTGTAATAGCTTACCATCCCCAGGAAGCCAAGTAACCACATGGGAGGCCAGCAGTGGAATATCTTAAGCCTGTATCATATGTTTATACTTTTCTCAAAAACATACATAGATTTCAGAAAGCTTTCTTTCATTTTCATTTTTTCACAATTTTAGCCACTTTCATAATTTTTAAATGTGGGAAGATAAGGGGTGAGTTGTCAAAGGAGGAATCAAAAACTCTTTTTCAAATCTATGGATAAAATTCTGCAATATTTTTGTTATTATTCCTTGCCATCTACTCATCCTTCATGCTTACATATGCTTCAGTGACTTGGGACTTACTTGACATGTTAGCTCTTAAAATATAGTATGATTCCTCCGTTTTCATGAAATAGTTTTAAATAATTATATGATTTTATACATCAGCTAGGAGAAATGTTTAAAGTTTTCCAACTTTAAAATGTGCAAGCTATAAATAAATAATTCTTTTTAATAGAAGACAAGAGGAGACAAGAGAATATTACCCAATTCAGTTGCATTTACAGGACCTCAAAAATACACATGTATACACAAACACGTAATCACACATTTACATACATATTTTTGTTCTATACCTTCTTTGTTTGCCTTTACAATTCAATAAATTTAAGTTTTTGTCATCATCTTAATAAAACTGAACTACAATTTATGGATACAAATAACTTATTTTTTTCTATTTCTATTCTAATAATGTCACATTTGTCTTTCCATATTATAAATTTTACTATGATAAATGTTATGCCAAGACACACAGAGACCAACCGAGATTACTGAAGCCAAATTAAGGGAGTCTTTATTACTGGCCAGGACCACACAGAGTTAACACAGAACTCTAAATGTGCAGCCCCGAGTCCAAGGACTTAGGGCTTTTTATAATGAGCAAGCAGGCAAGTGGGCAGTACAGAAGCAGACTTGAGCAGTTATTTTAAAAAAAAAAAAAAAAAAAAAGGAGGGGGGGGCTACGAAGTCATAAAGAGAGCTGTCCTTATCCTGGTGTGTAGGACAACATTTATTTTGAAGGCCTGGCTTAGAGTTTTGGGGAGTTTCAAGGGAATAGCCATTATATCAAGGACAGAGTATGCAGGCTGGGTCATAAATAACCCTGAATAGGGAACATTAACCCTTGCCTTCTTTGTTTTTTTCCCCCGTGCACCTGAGGATAGTCATGCAGCCCTCCAATGCAGGCCCAGAAGGCAAACTCTGGGTCAAGATTGAAGGACTGAGGCTAAATTCATGTGCAACAATAAACAAAATGTATCATAATTTGAACCATTATATCATAAATTTCAAGATAAATTGTTAGATGTAATTTGTCATGTCAAAGTCTTAGATTATTTTAGGATTTTTGAAATAAATTACAAAATTTTTAGCCAAAAATAGTACATTATCATTCACTCAGTACATACAAGACTGTGATTTTCTTTCAGCCTCACCAAGAATGAGTACTCTTGTTTCTTAATATTACTTACCTGAAAAGAAAGAAATGCCATTTTAAATATATTGAATAGTTATTTTATCACAGTACTGTTTATATTACTTGTTAATTAGAAGAAGCCTAAAGGTCTAACAGTATAGAAGTACATACATAATTTTCAGTGTAAGTATAAAATGGAATATCATATAGTCATTACAATCCTGACTGTGAAGCACATTGTATGTTAGTAAACTTTCTCACATCAGTGGAAAAGAGATTATCCAAGTCATAATCAATCAATCAATATATGCATATATATACTCACCATGCTGCATCTACATATCACATATGGAAGGAAGTATACCAGTTTGTTACCTAGATAATCACAATAACCCCTTAGAGACCCATTACTACATCCACTATGTCAGCTGGCTTCCTTCTGGTTCGGGAAACATGTGACACTGGCTGGTGAATGAAGTATGAGGGAGGGGGAAACCAGAGTATTTCTCCAGGACCCTCTTGGACTCAACTGGCATCTCTAGCAGTGGTCACATCTCTTCTGTGTTTCTAGGTGGGCCATCCTACATGGGTTCCCGCTTTCCCTGGGGCACCTCAGCCCTTATGATCCTCTAACACTTCCTTTTGTGTCTCCAGCCTGACAGTGGCATTGACTCCATGCTGTTGAGAATCTCTCAGTTTCTACTCTATCTTTTATGGTATCTCAGTTCCTCTTTCATTGTAAGCCCTGCATTTTCTTTATTGTAATCATGTGATCATTTCTATTTTCCTGATTAAGCCTTGAGTAGATACACTGTTCATGGAATAAACATGATTGGGTATTTTCAAGTATTCCATTTAAGTCGTTTTTTATGAACTTGTTAAATGCATAGTACAGAGACTGAAAAAAAACAATCCCAGACAGATTAAATGACTTCTTTGGACCACATGGCTAAACGGTAACAGTTCCACGATTTGAGGACAGGTCCCTTTGGGTCCAGGACTATAAACCTGAGTAGTGGAATAGGTCAGAGATGAGTTATACCAGCCTGTGGAGGCGTTGGGTGCCACATTGAACAATACATGAATAAGTAATTGGTAATATATTTTTTTTGTTTTTAGCATTCCTTTCTTAGAAATTACATTGGTAATTATCTGGTCATTTGTGCAACATATTTTCCAACTGAGTTCTTAATACTGAATTATGGCTTCGAGAGGAAAGTTTTGTCCTTTGTGAATTAGAATAATGTTTTTTGTTCATTTCATCCATGTACAATTGTGTTCATCATTATCAGCATTGCTTTACTTGTTCATCCAAATGTTTCCAACAGATTATAATTTAGGCAGTAGGATAAATATGTCATTTTACAAATGATAAGACCTTTGTGGGTGTGTGTATATCATCTTTGGTATAGAGGCAGCATGCTTTAGCTAGCATTTTCACTCAAAGTAATTCAGTGGATGCAGGAATGAGAAACAACATTTATGTTAAACATCAAGATAATTATAAGAAAGCATGAAATGTCATTTAAAAATTTTATTAACAAAATAATTCAATAATGGAAAAAATAGAGAATAATATAATGACCCTCTACATAAGCAAGACTTAGCTTGCTTATAGTATATATATAGTATATATATACTTAGAGTATATATATAGTATATATAACCATATACTATGTTTAATTTAGACTCTTGAAAAATAAAATATTAAAAATTGAATAAAGTTTGCATATTTATTCATCCTCAATCTAATATTACTTGATTCATTTCATATATAAACACTTTCTTAAATTTGTTTATAATTCACATATATATTATTACAGATTGCATCAATTATCAATATACATCATGTTGTGTTTAATAACTTAAATAGAATCATGCCATATATATTGTTATATAGCTTCCTTTAAAAATCACAGTGCTTATGAAATAAATTTGTTAAAGATCATTGATTTTAACTGCTTTAGAGAATTTTCTTTGTTCATGAGCAGTTAAGATTATTTTTCAGTTATTTAATATCATAAACAGTGTTTCAGTTAACTCATTTGTGGATATCTGCATTAGCATATGTGCATGGGAGTCCCTAGAATGTATATCTGGTACTAGAAATCTCTGACCTAGAGCTTGTTTATCTTTAAAGCTGATTGACATTACTGAAGGATTCCCAAAGTGGTTATATACCAGTATCATGAAAGTGTTTGATTATATTATCAACTGAGTATTAAGTTGCTTGGTATTAGTAGACTTAAATGTTTTGTCAATAGATGGATCAAATGGTACTGCATTGATGTTTTAATTTTCATTGCTCTGGAAAGTCATACAGTTTTGGAATGTTTGACTATTGGTTTATGGCCTTTAGTCTCTCTCTCTCTTTTTTTTTTCTTACTAGATTACTAATGATTTTCATATATTAAAGATGCTAATAATTTTGTCAGATGTAAGTTCTGAACACCTTCTCCCATCTAGGCCCTCTTTAATCACATTTTATAATATATTTTTGTGGTACAGAAATATTTTTATTTTATTGTAATAGTATCTTTCAATCTGATTTTGTGTTTTGTGTCTACTTTAAGAAATTTCCCTGTATATACTACAAAATATTTTTATTTTATCCCAAACATTTTAGGGACAACTGAATGGCTCAGTCCGACTTGGGCTCAGGTCATGATCTCATGGTCCATGAGTTCAAGACCCCACATCTGAGCCTGGATCCTGCTTCAGACTGTGTCTCCTCTCTCTCTGTCCCTCACCCGCTCATGCTTTGTCTCTTTCTCTCTCTCTCAAAAATAAATAAACATTAAAAAAATGGTTTTAAATATTGCTATATATATGTGGGTCTTTCTTCATGTGAAACCCATTTTATGTACTGTATAAAAAAGAGATTCAAAGTTAGATTTAACACATGAATACAAGAATCCAAAGTCATTTAATGAATAATCTATCTTCAGTGATTCAGGATGCCACCTAGGTCATAAACAAAATTTCCTATGAGGTTGAGCTTATTTCTAGAAGCTCTATTCTATACTATTAAATAATTTTCCCATTACCATGCAAATTCCACACATAATATAGCCTTATATGACATGTTTTTGGTAGAATAAGACTACTTAACCACCTTTTTTCCTTTCTGTTCTATATAAATTGTATGAAAAGATTATCATTCTCTTTAAGAAAACCTGTTGATTTTTTATTGGATTAAATTAAATTCAAGATTAATTTGAGATGAATAAATATCTTCATAATATTTACTTTTCATATGTAGGGTATACTTTTCCACTTATTTAGAAATGTGTGTGTCTTTAAATAAAGTCATAGTTATATTATTAAGAGTTCTACACAATGTTTACCCATTTTTAATTTATTGTCAGCTCATAATTTCTACTTCTTAGCATTTTAAAAGTGTCCTTTTATCTACCTTATCCTACCAGTATATACAAACAAAATATATTTTCAGCAACAGCTAAATTTTACTTAAAGTTTTTTTAATGATTACTTAATTTTGAGAGAGAGGGAAAGACAGAGCATGAGCAGGGGGCATAGAGAGAGAGAGGGAGACAAAGAATCCAAAGCAGGCTCCAGGCTCTGAGCTGTCAGCACAGAGCCCGACATGGGGCTTGAACTCATGAACTGAGTAATCATGAGCTGACCCGAGCCAAAGTCGGACACTTAAATAACTTAGCCACCTAGTCACCCCTAGCTAAATTTTACTTTTAATACTTTATGTGTATCGACATTCTCATATTAAGTTCAATTTGTCATTTTCACTTTTGCAAATGAAAAGTGAAGATTAAGAGAAATCTCTTGTTATTCATTTTCTATTAAATCCTCAGTAAAAACACAGTACTTTTCTTTTTTTCCACTCACCCTAAATAATTCTTCCCACAAATAATTGAATATGTACTTTAGAGTAATTGTAAGTATAATTTTCTATGAAATTAGCCCTTTTATATAATTTTTAATTTAAAATTTTATATATTAGCTTGTATATGCTTTTTAAGTATTCTTTTCTTATGTAAAACCAGTGGTCAGCTACAGTTTGACCTTTTACTCTTGGATTTCTTATTTGTGTTTTCTGATTCTATTAATCAAATATACTAGATGCTTGTCTTATTAGTTTTTTGAAGAACTTTTGTAATTTTCTTTTATAGCATTTTTTCTATTACAGGAATTTCCACTCATATTTATTTTATCACTTATACGGTTTCTTTCAATTTTCTCAGATTTCTAATATCTATGCTTGAATGTTCAGTCTTTATTTAATTGCATTTATCTTTTCTATTATAGTTATGTAGTACAGGTATCTTTCTTAAAAATATTACTAGAGTTTATCCTTCAAATTTTGATGTATATTATCATTAAGTAGCAAATATCTTCTGAATGCCATTGTTTTCATGAAATTATTTAGTGGACTCTTAAGTCATTTTGAGAAAATTTTTTATTTCCATAGGTGCATTATAAAGTATCCATAGTAATATTTTAATCATCCTCTTAATTCTGCTTCATTAATTCAGAAAACAAGGTCATGACATTTAGCGCTTTTTTTTTTAAATAAAGGCTAATGTATGATCCTGCAAGATGTTGAAGAATGCACTCTTTTAGAACTTTATTCTAATCTGTGTCTGTTGGTTGGTTGGTTGCTTTTTTGTTATTATAACATGTAAGTGTGCCATTACTTCCCTAGTGTGGAGTAAAGTCTGCTTATGGTTGTCTTTCCAAGAAACACATTTCTATGGCATTTTCCTCCACAACATTCTTCTTCAATCTCATGTGCACGTATTTCCAAATAAGAATAATAGACCCAGCATCAGTGATAATCACAATGCAGATTCTATGTTGGAGGGTTATTTCACTATCTGTTTTTATTTGACTTTTACGTAATATACTTATCTTATGTTGTCAGTATTTAGACATTACAAATGTGCCAGTTGAACCATTGGGCTTCACAGGAAGGAAGTGTTTTGGAGGAATCTATATCACATCTAAAAACTTTCGGGATTCTTTTTCATTACCTTTGAATAGTTATTTCCTAAATCTTATTTAGGTTCAAGTTACCCTAGAAGAATTTATATGTCTGTGACTTGATATATACAATCAAGAATAACTTTTACTTCATTAAACAATAAACATGTTTAATGGAAAGCTTCTGCAACAATTATCACCATCTTCCTGAAGTTTTAAAGAGCTTTGAAATGAGGCCCCATATGTAAAACAAGCAAGCAAAATCTTTCTTTCCCCAAAAACAATAAAAAAATGCAGTTTTACATGACTGCACCTTATAAAGTTCACTTAGGAATTTTTATACTGAGAAGCAAAGAAGATGAAATACTCTTCTTTGATCTCACTACAGTTAGAAATGAGGCAGAACAATGAACCCTATCTTCACTTAAAAAAAAAAAAAAAGAGGGGCTCTTTACTCAAGGGAAAACATCTAGGCAGTATAGACCCTCTAGAAATTCTGCTGAAGTGAAAGAGATTTGTCCTAAGCACTGTGTATTCTACCTCATGCACAAGGCACATCAGCTGGCCACTTCTCAAATCAGGCAGCCATGGTAACATAAAGGAAGAACCAGGGAATTCACTTGTGTTACATATGAAGAAAGGTGAAGATGAAATGCATGTGCGTCTTTCAACTGGTGTGCACACAATGCCACTTTGTCTGCCTTGTATAGACCATTTCTTCAAGCAATAAGGAGTTCTTTTTATATCAATTGCATCTTATGAAATAAATAGGATTCTACTTTCATTTTGCAAGTCTCACCCTAGTAAAAACTAGCACTGAAAAGGCCATTTTTCATCCACCCCCTTGCCACTGTCTTATTTTTTAAATGTAGATTGGCAAAGGGAAAAATATTTTATTTTTGATTGGAAAAAGAATGAGTTTGGCATTTTGATACAATAAAGTAAAGCTTTCAATGAGTTGTGTATCTCATCAAGATTAATCAAGCCTTTCTAATATGCATGGCCCAATCAAAGTTCCTCCTTGGTCTAAATAATTTTAATTAAGCAATTCTACCTTCTGTAGCGGTCATTACCAGGAGATAATTGACTGAATCAGTAATGAAGCATTCATTGGATGCTAAACAAACAGCAAGGTTAATTATCTGGCAGTGCTGTCTGTTATGGAAGTGCAACGCTGGCCTTCCAACTTTCCTAATCCCCTGCAGCACCTCTTAGTAAATTATAATAATCCTCATTCAAATATATTGTGCGACTGCAATTGCTATGCACCACACAGGGTCAGATCAAGTGATCAAGAACCTCATTTAAATATAATAATGGTGAAGTGTGCTTTTAAAATTAGCCTATTTCTTTTAGGCAGCATGTTTCCTTTCAATTATTTAATTATTCCTTCAATTTTAAATTTTGGAAAACTTTCCAAATTCTGCCGCTTAGCACCAACAAAGCTGACAGCAAAGATATATTTTGCTTGGAGACACAGTCCAGAAGGTTTATATGATGCAATATATAATCCTAGAGTTTATCTGATATTTTTATATTCACTCAGCTATTGTTTTTACACTTCTTCCCATCTTGTCAATAAATCTGTTTGTCCTGGGTTACCTGATAAATCATATTGCTTTCAAGAAGCATAATTGAATAGAGTATTTAGGTGGATTTTGCAGTTAATTGTCTACTTAATTTTCTGCTTTAAATAAGTAATAAAGTAATAGTAATTTTGAAATGTTTTTAGATAGCAAAAAATGGTATTTGAAATTCATATCAAAACAATTTCTTTTTCAAGATAAGAATGAATATTAATAAAAATAATCTTAAACTAAGATTATTTGTTCTTTAACCTACAGAAATGTCAGTCTTTCTTTTTTATATTATATTTGCTAAGATTCTGAGTCTAATCTTTAAACTATTTTCCTAGAGCACTGGATTCCTCTGTTTTTAATTTTTCTAAACTCGTGTAGAATTTTGGATATTATAATTGGATTCTTATTATCTAAATACTAAAATGTAACTAGAATATAACTAAATTCTTATTAGGAGACATTCAGGAAGTAGTGCAGTCTTTTCCTCTTTTCTCTGAATGCAAAAGTCAGAGTAATATATGTACTTTGTAGAAATGTTGAACATAAAAGTAATTCTAGTAATCTATTCA
Source organism: Crocuta crocuta (assembly GCF_008692635.1). NCBI lineage: Eukaryota > Metazoa > Chordata > Mammalia > Carnivora > Hyaenidae > Crocuta > Crocuta crocuta. Next base: position 195,229 of record NW_027531917.1, read on the forward strand.
TAGGACTATATTTGAAATATAATTTTACTTTATCTTTTCTTTTGAGAATAAAATGAGTTAATACACACCATTCAACATATAGTAAGTGCCGATTATCTATCAGTGCTATTATTATTTCACTTACAATGCAAGAGTCAGAGCAAAATGTGAAGATTTCAAGAGAGATTATACTTTTAAATTTCATACATTTTTCACAAATTTTAACCTGGTATAAATGTTGTATATAGACATGAACACATGAATTACATTAGCTTCAATTGGTTTGAGTAACATTTCCACTGAGCTGATTTCTTGGTGATCTGGAAGCTAAAGGAAACAGTTTTGTTCATAAAAATAAAAAGTAGTGCATGACTGTGGACTTTGCTGGAATTCCTTTGGTAGTCAACTCAACATGATATAGATTTTTTTTTATGGGAGTTAAAGAATAACTTGGCATTTTGAAACAACAAACAACAAAAAATCCAAACCTCTACTACAAAAATGGTATGGCTAGTTTTCTGAGCTGGAGATGAAGGAAGAAAAAATTCTTACAGCTGCAATGAAGAGAATTATTGTGAAATCTGAGAGAAGACTTTTCTCTTTTTGAACATGCTTTCTTTTTTAAGAAAAAAAAATATTTTCTCTGGCACTTTTTGCCACTGGCCCATCTTCACCAATATAACTAAATGAGAAGTCTGTTATAGTAAAGAACAACAATGAAATCTTCCAAGTCTTCAGTGCTTCTCAGCTATAATGGAAAGCAAATATAGCAGAAATCAAAAGGAAAAGGGATATTTTTAGTATTAGCTAAGTCAAAAGCATAATAATTATATTTTAGTTAAATGTATTTAAAAGGTTTACAATAATAAAATATTCTTCAAACTTGTATTTTAATCACTTCTTCAATATATCTGACAGGATTTCAGATATGTTCTGTCTCTGTTTCTCTCTTTTTAAATCTATATATAACATCGTTGATTGCATTCCATACCTATTGTTCTTCGTTGTAGGACATTAGCAGATGCCTGTTTCATTTTATATAGTGATAGTTTACTTACCTTAACCAAGTTCATTCATGCAGATTTTCTCCTAGGAACAGTGGCAATTTCAAGTTAATAAGCTTTCAGAAATACATATTTTGGCAAGGCAGTCTCATCAAAATTATATACATCAAAATTAACAAAAATATTTTTGTTAAACAGGCAGCACACACAGTATATGTTAGAAAATCTAGTTCTGAGTTGATTTATAAATCATTTAAAATATGACCCCATTTTAAAAAATTAATTTTAATTAAAAATTAATTTGAGGCTTTGTATTCTTTATTTTCATTTTCTTCCAAATACATGTTTTAAATTCAACTCACTACATTTTGCTCTTCAAAAAAATCATCCCACACAGAATATCATCACAGACTACATATATTCTCTCTTTCCTATGATTCAAGAGTTTTGAAATAGGCTAAATTAGAGTTACTAGGATAATTTTGGTTAGAGATGGACTGGCCATCAATATACATGCATTTTTACATACATCAATGTAAAATTTAGGAAGAAGATATTTTGCAGATATTTTGTAGAACATCTATACAGTTCATGTTTCTCAAATAAATTCACATAGAAAACCAAACACAATTAATCCATAATAAAATCATTTTAATAATTCAAATAAAAACACAATAATTCTTAAAAGAATCAAAATGGGGCTCCTGGATGGCTCAGTCAGTTAAGCATCCAATTTTGGCTCAGGTCATGATCTCACACTCCGTGATGGCTCACGTGGGGCTCTGTGCTGACACTGTAGGGCCTAGATTCTGCTTCGGATTCTGTGTCTCCCTCTCTGACTTCCCCTCCCTGACTCATGTTCTCTTTCTCTTTCTCTCAAGAAGAGACATTTAGAAAATCAAAAATCAAAATTAATATAGGATATAGGAATTCCAGCCACACAAATTAAACTAATACAATTTGAAGTGCAGAAAAATTACATTTTATACAATAAAACCATGGAAAACACACGTTTTCATGGTAGCCCATCTGACTATATCCCCAGCCCTGCCCTGTGGTATTAAGAGAAGCCTCTCACAGCGTTTCTTTCTCTGGAGACTGGGGAGTAAGCCTCAAGCCAAAAGGAGGGAAAGCTATAATTTTCTCTGAGTAACTTCAGGGAAGAAGACAACCACTCAACAACTAGCACTAAGATAGGCAAGAAGGAAAAGATGGAGAATGCAGGACATAAAAAGACTTAGGGGAGAAATACCAAGTCCAACTACCTATACTCATGAAAGTGATGAGAAAATGGTTGAAACTCTGTTTTTGCTATGTAAATGCATACTACCATCTGTAGTCTCCGAATCAGAATTTTAAGAAATGCTCAAAATTATGCTCACTTACCTGGACCCCTGTAACACAGGCACACCCATACACACATGTACACACACACTCACACATGCATGTACATCCACACAAACAACACCAAAGCATTGCTTCCAAATGTCTGCACTTGGCCAATGCTTCAGAATACATATCTGCTAGAAAAATATTACTGGTTTTAATCCCAAGAAAATGACAAATCTTGATAAACCCAGCCAAAGCATATATACTTATTAACTGTGTCAATATTTTGTAATGCACTTCTGATAAGAATTAGTGTACATTTCTCTTTTTTAAACAATTTTTAATATTTATTTTTGAGTGAGAGAGACAGAGACAGAGACAGAGACAGAGAGGGGGGAGGGGCAGAGAGAGAGGGAGACACAGAATCTGAAGCAGGCTCCAGGCTCTGAGCTGGTAGCCCAGAGCCTAACGCTGGGTTCAAACTCACAAACTGTGAGGTCATGACCTGAGCCAAAGTTGGACACTTAACCTACTAAGCCACCTAGGCACTCCAATATTTATTTCTATTTTTCTAAATACAGAAGCAAAGAAAAGGTCTGCAAGGATCCCCAAACGCATTATTGTACCAAAATAGATATAATTTACTTCTCTACATGTTCTTTCAGTCTTTCAGCCATTTCATAGATATTTGGAATCTCTTTTAGATTTAATTACAGAAGAGAAACTCAACGAGTTTTCAGTTTTGAATCCAAAGTTTTATATTAGTCATACTAATTGGCTGAGTTATTTGAAAAATTTCCTCCCTCACACTGAATTCAATAAGAATAATAAATAGTTTTATTTATTCTTATTCAATAAGAATAATAAATAGTTCCAGTAGAAGTTATTTATTTATTTATTTATTTACTTATTTATTTGTAATTGACTGTTGACTGACCATGAGCTGGATCCGGACGGTGGGAGGTTCATTCCGAGACTGGTCAAGGGACAGAGACTTGTGGTAGTAATGTGGTGTTGAGAAGGCCTGCACCACATTATCAGTGACGGAAGCCAGTTAAAGCCTGTTTATACACTTTCAAGATTTGGCAGGCAGGTGCAGAGATCCATTTATCTTATCTTCACCTAAGACAAACATCATGCATAAGTCCCTTTCCTTATTAAAATTTCCACTTACCAACCTGGACAGGCCTGCCTTTTTCTTTGGTCTCTCCCTGCACTCATGTGCCAGGACAGTTTCAGATTTCACCTGGAATGCTGCTGAGGAGGTTGAACCAACAGAAATGTTAAGAAACATAAAGTAAAAAAAAAAAAAAGTTTCAGAGAAAGACAAATACCATATGATTTCACTCAAATGTGAAATTTAAGAAACAAAACAAATGAACATGGGGGACAAAAAAGAGAGACACAAACCATAAAACGTACTCTTAACTATAGAGAACAAACTGAGGGTTACTGAAGGGATGAGGGAGGTGGGTGGGGGATGGGCTAAATAGATCATGAGTATTAAAGGGGGCACCTGCTGTGATGAGCACTAGGTGTTATATGTAAGCAATGAATCAAAATTCACCTGAAACTAATATTACACTGTATGTTAACTAACTGGAATTTAAGTAAAAACTTCAAACTACAAAAAAAATGAAATAAATTATTTAAAAAGGTTCAAAACAAATTCAGCCTTTTACTATTTTAAAAAAATAATTTCTTTTACCTTTTTTGGATAGTTGTCATAGCTACAAGGAAACCACAATATTTGCTTTATTATTTCTCTGCTATGTAAAAATTTCTTTATGTTTTCTCTTGTATAATATTACTTGTAGTACATGAACTATGAGCTATGCAGTTATAAATATATCAAATGAGAATTAATATTTTCTAAATTAAGTTATAGTGTGCAGATTATATTGATTAAACTTTTAATTTTCATTAAACTTTTTCTCTGTGACCTGCCTTACACTAGAGATAGTCCAAATTATTGCAATCAATACAGTTTTGGAAGGCATATTATAAACCAAGTTATTTTCACTCAATAATGTGTTTGTATTACATTTTTATTTGACTATCTCAATTGTTTAGTTTATTCCTAACTATTATTTTCATAACTATCATGTACCAGTAGCTGGTAATTGAAATACTTATTCTTAAATAAATACATTAAGATACAGTGGAGAAAGCAAGGCTAATCTTATAAAAAGATATGAGAAGTGTTTAATTGAGAGCATGCTTAAGTGTGCTTGCCTTGTATAGATGTATGATTAGCTCAGTGTGACAATGGGAATTAAGAAGATATGCACAATCTTCTTAAGGAAGAAGTTTACATCTGCCTATGGTTAGAGAAAGTTGATCGGAAGGAGTGTTATCAAGGATTTATCAGGCAACTTAGACTATATACAAATGGCACAAAGGTATGAAATAAAAGAGTAAAAGAGCATCTTCTGGAAACTGCATCTTGTTGATACAGTTGGTACATATGTAGAGAGTAGGGATTTTTTTTAATTGAAAATGGAAAAACAAACAGGGACAAGATCATTAAAAGCTCTGTAAGTGACTAAGGAGTTTGGATCTAAAGGAAGCTATGGTCTCCTTTTATTCTATCAGGCTGGGAGATGTAGCTACTTACTGCTGTGGTTTTTTTTTTTTTTTTACCCTGTGACATTGTTGAACCATTTTATTAGCTTTTTATTTGTTTTTATTTATTTATTTATTTATTTTTAAATTTATATCAGCTAGTTAGCATATAGTGCGACAATGATTTCAGAAGTAGATTCCTTAATGCTGGTTACCCATTTAGCCCATCTCTCTTCCCATAACACCACTCAGTAACCCTTTGTTCTCCATATTTAAGAGTCTCTTATGTTTTGTCCCCCTCCCTGTTTTTATATTATTTTTGCTTCCTTTGCCTTATGTTCATCTGTTTTGTATCTCAAGCTCCTCATATGAGTGAAGTCATATATTTGTCTTTCTCTGACTAATTTCGCTTAGCATAATACCCTCTAGTTCCATCCACATAGTGGCAAATGGCAAGATGTCCTTTTTTATTGCCAAGTAATACTCCATTGTATATACCACATCTTCTTTATCCATTCATTCATCGGTGGACATCTGGGCTCTTTACATACCTTGGCTATTGTTAATAGTTCTTCTATAAACATTGGGGTACATGTGCCCCTTCTAAATATCATACCTGTATCCCTTGGATAAATACCTAGTAGTGCAATTGCTGGGTAGTAGGGTAGTTCTATTTTTAATTTTTTGATGAACCTCATACTGTTTTCCAGATCCTCTTTCTCTGCATCCTCGCCAACATCTGTTGTTGCCTGACTTGTGGATTTTAGCCATTCAGATGTGTGTGAGATGATATCTTATTGTGGTTTTGATTTGTATTTCCCTGATGATGAGTGATATTGAGCACCATTTCATGTGCCTGTTGGCCTTCTGGATAACTTCTTTGGAGAAGTGTCTGTTCATGTCTTTTGCCCATTTCTTCACTGGATTATTTGTTTTTGGGTGTTGAGTTTGATGAGTTCTTTATAGATTTTGGATCCTAAACCTTTATCTGATACATCGTTTCCAAATATCTTTTCCCCTTCCGTCAGTTGCCTTTTAGTTTTGCTGATTGTTTACTTCGCTGTGCAGAAGCTTTTTATTTTGATGAGATCCCAATTTACTGCTGTTATTTATCTTTGAGTTGGCTTACAGGTTGTTTGCTTGCTTGCTTATTTGATTTGGAGGATTTTCAACTCTTACAACATGAATATAAGTAGCTTCGTATTTTGCATTTCCTCTATTGGATTATGGCCATGGGTTCCGTTTTACTGACTCAGCATTGACCAATATGAACGATTAATCATAATGTCACTATGAACATTCTTGCACATGCTTTATGGTGCACATATGAAAGAGTTTACTAAGGTTGCATGTCCAATACAGCAGACACTGGCCACATGTAGCTAGTAAGTACTTAAAATGTGGTTGTTACAATCAGGATGTGCTCTAAGTATAAAATAGACACTTTATTTTGAAGGCAGTACCAAAAAATAATAAGTATCTCAAAAATAGTTTCATATTAATCATTATTTTAACAATGATTTTAGATATAGTGAGCTAAATAAAATACATTATTAAATTTTATATTTCCATTATTATTTTAATATGGCTACTAGAAAAGTTAAATTTACATATCAGACTTGAATTTTACTATCTGACAGCGTTGCTCTCAGGTATATAACTAGGAGTAGGGAGTCATGTGCCTTCATCTATCTTCAGCTTTACTAGAACAAGTCAAATGGTTTTCTAAAGTGGTTGTAACAACTGATACCATCATCAGCAGAACATAAGTGTTCCAACGTGTTCCACATCCTTTCTCAAAGCTTCTATTTCATAATTTTTAGTTTGGGTTAATCTAATGAATATATGATGATATCTCAATGCATTTATCTGGTCACTAGTGACCTTGTGTGTGTTTTCATGTTTCTTAGTTTATGTAGTATTTTTGCATAGCATCTTCTGATAACATTCTACATTTCTACACATATTGACAGGTGAATATTTATAGATCATGAAGCCCTCCAGAGGAAGGGTAATCTTTATAATTTTTTATAATATGTACTCATTTTTTATAACTACCTGATGAATCTCCCAAAACATTAAACATGCAAATCTTCAAGCAACGTGAAAATAAAAACCTTAAATTATTTTACTCAGACTTACGGTTTTAGATTTATATTGGTGTAGACCACATCTCCAAACTAGACATATATATTTGAAACAGGTCTGGTGTTTTAACCTTTTAAAGAATGTTAATCCCTTTACTCATACAAATATAAAGAATGAGTTCCTCTCCACTGCCAAAGCTTTAAAACATAGTGTATACAGCCAGAGTTCTATTTCACCTGTCTCAGGGCTTTAGAGACAGGGAGCAGATGTTTGTTAGAAAGCTTGTTTTATAGCAAATCTTTGTTTCAAGGTGCCGAATTTCTTATGAGAAAAACAAAGCAATTTGGATATATTTACAATTGAAAGAAATGCTTACAATTTAAAGCTGTCAGCAAATTATCCTTCACACTTACCATAAATTCAATTTATTGAAATGCACCTTGTGATCATTTTCTGGCTTTTATAATCTCAAATTGAACAGAGCACTCAAACCAATGGTACACTCAGTAAAAAGGGAGGCAGATCCAATCACAAATCATTTGCTGAGAAACTTGCATCCAACCTGCTGCTCAATATGATCCTCCATTTCTTGGCAGCAGATAAATAGATGTAGTTTTTATTCTTTATGCAGGTCTGGTTGGTGAGCATATAAAAAGACTGGGAAGAGGAGCAGTCATCATGGAAGTCTGAGAAAACCAAAGTTTTAAAATGTTTCCTGTGAGCAAAAGTGAAATGGATGGAATGAAATACATGTGTTTGAGGATACAGGAGCCATGAAAAGTATAAGTAAACATAAGCATTAGAAGAAACATATTGTTGCAACTTTCATCTATGCCAACTTGAACATTATTATGTATTAAAACATTAAGACTCTGTCATGAACATTGTTAATTTTCACCATAACTTTTTGAATTGTGCTAGACACAAAGTAACAAGATAACTGAAATCATAAATTCTAGGTTCTCAGCTTTCAGGATGAGAAAAATACATCTAAACTAAAAGCATGTCCTTAGGACATTCGACTTTCAATATTGTCTATAAATCATTTGACACTGTTGGGGCGCCTGGGTGGCTTAGTCGGTTAAGCATCCGACTTTCGCTTAGGTCATGATCTTGCGGTTCGTGGGTTCGAGCCCCGCGTCGGGCTCTGTGCTGACTGCCAGCTCGGAGCCCGGGGCCTGTTTCCGAGTCTGTGTCTCTCTCTCTCTCTGACCCTCCCCTGCTCACGCTGTCTCTCTCTCTCCTGAAATGAATAAAAAAATATTTAAAAAAAAATCATTTGACACTGTTTTATGAGATGGGAATTTATCAGTTAAAATAAGTAAACAGACTATATTTAACCATCACTATCTCTATAAAAGAGATGCCTCTCTGTATATTTTTAGAACATTTAAAGAGAAAATTATGCAACAATAAATGATTAAAGTGCTTATAACAGAGTTTTATATAATTTATAGAAACACAATCTCTTCTTTTAGTCCACTTAACTCTTCCTTGAGCTTGAACAGAACTTTCAGCATAACACACTATGCAATTACCATTATTATAGATAACTTGTGTCAAAACTGTGTCTTCTACCATCCTGTGAGTTCCCTAGGAAAAGGACAGCGTCATATTCTCAATTCATAAAAATAGAAGCTCCAAAAAAAAAATGTTTAAATGAACAAAATTTTAGTTACAAAATTAATAATTTATGGGGATCTAACAGACATCATGGTGAATATAGATAACATTATATACTTGGAATTTGCTAAGGGAATAAATAAATGTTCTCAACACACACACATACACACACACACAAGTACCTGTGTGAGGTGATGGATGTGTTAACTAATTTTATTGTGGCAATCATTTTGCAATATATACATATATCAAATCATGTAAATATAAAAATATATAATATATCTGTATAAATTATATAATAACATATAGTTTATATTTATAAATTATATACAATAACATATATTCATATATAATANCTTCAGCATTCCTATATCCCTGTCACACTGAAATTCTTATAGGTAGTGATCTTTTATTTCAGGTTGAATTTTAAATTGCTGCACAGTCTTTTATTTTACTCATATATTTTACATACAGCCTTGCTCCTGACTATAGCATGAACAAAGGAGCTTTTTACAGAACTTAATCATAATACCAGCACAATATTGAAGGTACTTAAAATATTTAGCTTTCAAAAGCATCAGAAAATAAAAAAACTGAATGACCTCCTGTAGGACAGAATATCTAAAGAAATAAAAAATTCACTGAAAATAAGTCACAAATGAAGTGATAATATTTCTCATGGATATGGTAGGAAGGAAATGATGTGGATTACTTTGATTAGTGGAGATTTAATATAATGCATTATATAAAAACTGTGAATGAAAATACACATTCTGACCATAGTATTGCTCACTCACTATAAAACATGCCAGAATGATTACCTAATGTCTACTGGTGTAAGGACTGACCCAGAGTTACACACTTGCTGAACCAGAATAAGGGCAACATTCATTTTGTTTTGTCTTCCCAAAATGTCGCTACTGGAAGAAATTTCAGATCATCTGATGATAGGAGGAAGTGATTAGAGGAAAACATCTATATTAAATCTTTGAAAGGATTAAAACTGTGATTTAAATTTCATTGGAATGATTGCTTCTGTGATTTTGTCTTTGAATTTGCACACATTACCCTTGACATATTTCATGTTCTAAATATCTAAATAGGAGCACCTGGGTGGCTCAGTTGGTTAACGGTCAGACTCTTGGTTTTGGCTCAGGTCATGATCTCCAGGTTGGTGTGAACAAGCCCCATCAGGCTCCATGCTGACAGCATAGAGCCTGCGTGGGATTCTCTCTGTCTCTCTGTCTCTCTCTCTCTCTCATTCTCTCTCTCTCTCACCCTCTCCCTATCCCTCCCCCACTCACATGTGTGCATGCTTATACATATGTTCTCCATCACTCTCTTTCAAAATAAACTTTATAAATAAATAAATATCTAAATAAATGTAGAAATTTCCATAATGCTTCTCCCTCCTCATATCTCATTTTTAATTTTTATTAAAAATTTAGATAGTAATTTAGAAAGTTATTTTTCCTGGGGCACCTGGATGGCTCAGTCGGTTAAGCACCCACCCTTGTGTTTGACTTAGGTCATGATCTCATGGTTTCGTGGGTTCAGTACAGAGCCTACTTGGGATTCTCTCTCTCTGCCTCTCCTCTATTTTTGCTGTCTCTCTCCCTTTCAAAATAGATAAATAATTTTTTTTAATGTTATTGTTCCTTAACTATTGGCAATCAGTTTGGGAACTAAAACATGTACTAAAATAAATAGAGTCATTATAGGAGCTTAGTCCTGCATTGTTGCTAAGGCCCAGGAATTACCATGTCCCATGCTCTGCACAACATCATTGTCTTTCTAAGTGTTGGATATCTGATGGTACTTATCTCCAAAAGTAGCATTGCAGGACATGACTATAGCTGACAAACTGGGTAGTTAAGTCAGCCTTAAAGTTGTATTTAATACTGAAGATATTTCAACAGATCTCTTTCACAATCACAAATTCCATGAATTAAATAAACAAGTAGAAATAAGTAAGAATACTAACACAGCACATATTTGGTTAAGAAATGGAGAAAAAGTATTTATTCTTGCACTAAAGAAAAAGTATCATTATTATGAAGTTGAAATCAGAATTAAATCTCAGAATTAAAAAGAAACCAGCCATAAAGACAAAATATTTTTGTGTTTATATGAACTATTGTGCATAAGTTACAGCCATGATAATTAAAAAACTTTTAAATAACACAACCCAATTTAATGAATATTTTTCTCTGTATTTTATGAAAATAGTCAAGGTCACTTAATCTCTCCTTGACTGTGTTCAGTCTACAGATGCGCTCATCACAGGCATTTTTCATTTCTGTGACTGTGCTTTTAATTCTTAGTATTTCCTTTGACTCTTCCTTAGAGTCTCCATATCTTACTTACATTGACCATCTGTTACATGTTGTCTACATTACATCGCAGCCATTAAAATATTAAATAGTTAACTTAAATTCCTTGTCTGATAATTGCGACATCTGCATCATAGCTGAGTCTTTTGCTGATGCTTACTTTTTCTCTGACTGTGTTTCTTCTGACCTTTTCAGCATGCCTTATACTTTGTTGTTGCTGTTGTTGTTATGATTCAGATGTTACTTATTGAGTATTGAAACTGAGTTAAATATACATTTAATGTGAGGTATTTGGCCAATCTGACTAGGAGTTGGTCGTATTATGTATTTTATGTAGATTAGGTGGTAAGAGGCTAGAAATTCTGCAAGTGTCCTTCCTTTAGTGTCCCCTCTTATCTTTGGGCTTCCCTAAAAACTCCTCTTTAGCTAGAGTCTGTTTTGCAGTGCTTCCGGCTGTAATTTACCATTACGTTGGAGCCCTCTTTATGCGATGATAAATGTGAGGAGGAGAATCATTTGGTAACCCTATGATTAAATCCAAGTATTTTAGTGGGTCTATGACTGTTTCTTAGCTTCCCCCACAAGAAGGTTAATTATGCAAGGCTTGAAAATAAACAGAATAAATTACGGTTTGGTTTTGATTATTTTTCCCTGAGCAAAGTTTAATTTGTAGATTTTGTCTGATAAGGATGCAGATAACGACAGTGATTGTGGTGTTTTGGTCTCTTAGTCAATAATGAGTTTTATACATAAGCCAGTTTGGTGTTCCCAACATTAGTTTATTAAATTGTCTAAATGTATCTAGCTTTTAAAATACCCTTGATATTAGTTTATTATATACCTGGCTCAATTATCAATTAATGAGTTAATTAAAATTTTGGAAAGTCTTCAGTTTATGTTTGTTTTTTACCTTTTTTGAAAATTATATATTTATAAATCAAAGAAAACAAGGAAATTATATATAGACAAAATATCAACCACATTTTCTGACATAACCACAAGTAAAACCTATATGGAAATGCACAAATAATATACTCCCTTAAATGACTCTCTTGTTAAATAAGAAATTCAGGGGCATGTTATAGACTATTCTGAAAGTAAAAAGATAGCATCATTACACAAAATAAGAAATGGCATTCTATAAATTTGCTATAGAAAACTATATATATCAAGTGCTAATAAAAGAAAGACAACTCAAATGAACTAAAAGGTCAATTTAAACATATGAAAATAAACATAAATACTAAACATAAGAAAAATTAAAAATAAGAAAAGAGAACAAATAAAAGAAATATATAAAAAATAACATTTAATATTTATGTAAATTTTAAAAACACCAACAATCTTCTTTAAAGTTTGATTATTAAATAAAAGAGAAGTGAAATATAAGATTAGTAACAATAAAATGGCTGTAACACTATACACATATGTTTGGGGAAGAATGTAATACTTTTAATAGTAGATTACTCACAATGCTAATAATTTAAATATTAATAGCATGTATGTCTTTCGANATAGACTCTTGAATGCTGAGAACAAATGAGGGCTGATGGGGATGGGGGAGAAGGGAAGGGGGGGTGATGGGCATGGGGGAGGGCACTTGTTGGGATGAGCACTGNGATATATACTATAAAACTGATTTCAAAATTGATGAAAAATGTAACCAAAAAAGGAAAGAAAAGACCATTTGAACAATGTTACTCTAGATAGAATAATGGTTAAGGAAAACCTTTCTAAAATGATAATAGAAGGGGGAAAATAGTTGGGGTGAGGGAGGGAGGCAAACCATGATAGACTCTTGAATGCTGAGAACAAATGAGGGCTGATGGGGATGGGGGAGAAGGGAAGGGGGGGGGATGGGCATGAAGGGGGGGTGATGGGCATGGGGGAGGGCACTTGTTGGGATGAGCACTGGGTGTTATATGGAAACCAACTTGACAATAAACTATTTAAGAAAAAAAAGAATGCATACATATGTCAAAAAATAAAAATAAAAAACAATTTTTAAATGATAATAGTATGGCAGAGATCTGGATGAGGAGAGAAAGTGAATACTCAAACACAACTAGAGTTAAAAGTTTATAGGTAGAGGTAAGAGCAACTACAGGCAGTAAAACAAAGAATGACTTGATGTATTTAAAAAATAACAGAAAGGCCATTATGGCTTGAGAGAAATGAAAAATAGAGAGCTAGATATAATGCCATTATAGATCTGAAATTTAAAACAGAAATGTTGCACAAATTAATTTTATATAATTATCTTTAGCAAAATCCCTGGGCTAGTGATTATAAATCTTTAAAATACCTAATTCGGAAGTTATTTCAACATTTATATATTATACAAAAACTTGGAATCCTGTAATAATGCAAAATATACCATAGAAAAATATAACTTATTAACCTATGTGAAAAATACATTTGAAACTAAGAGCTAGCAAAAATATTTAAGAACAATGGAAATCTATTCAAGTGATTGAGTTATTCCTCAAGATTAGGAATATGTAGGATAATCCTTGGTCATAGTAAATCACAATGAAAGTGAACCATCTCAAGACCTAAAAAAGTATTTAATAACATTTAGAATTTTTTCATCTTAGACACTAACGACAAATTCTGCTAAAGTAGGCATTATTAATGCCCACTTAATAAAATAAAATCTGCTTCATCTATTAGTCAACATTTTCCTTAATAGTAAATATCTAAAAAACACTTATTATTTGATGGTGATACAATTGATAACTTGTACTACTGATTGTATTATGAAAATTTAATAAGATAGTTAGACATAATTACAAAAAATATTTTTTATTATGTAAGTGAAAAATATGTCCTTGAGAATATAATGGGGAAAAGTGCCATTTCAGAAAGCAAAAAAAAAGTCTACAAATTAGTTTAAGAAGGAAACATGGAACCTATATAAAAGTTATAAAATGTATGTCATTTGCACACCATAAATTATAATTAAATATGAAAATATAGTGATTTTTTCCACTCAAAGTGTAAGAAGGAGAGACCAAAGTGATAGATAGAAATACAAAAGGGGTCAAATGAATATTTGTGTAAAAAAATCAGCCAAGGAACTCATGAAAAAAAGGATATAAAATATAATAACATATACCTAAAATGTGGGAGAGGAAAAGATGAGTTCAAACTTAAATGGCCATCAACTTAAGATAGACTGCTACATGCAGAAAAGTTATATACAAACCTAATGGTAACCATATAGCAAAAACCATTAATTATTAACATGCAAAGAATAAAGAGAAAAATAGTCAAACACATCACTAAAGAAAATCAGCAACACATGATAGAGAAAAAGACAAGAAAGGATCAGAAAAAAAGAATGTATCAGAAACAAGTATTGCAAAACAAGTAACAAAATGGCAATAAATACATATCTATCAATAATTACTTTAATGTTAATGGGTTAAACATTCTAATCATAAGACATAGGGTGACAGATGGATTAAAAGAAAAACAAGACCCATCTATATGCTGTCTACAAGAGACTCGTTTTATTTTATTTATTGTTTTTAATGTTTTATTTATTTCTAGGAGAGAGAGAGAGAGAGAGAGACAGCATGAGCAGGGGAGGGCCAGAGAGAGAGGGAGTCACAGACTGAAACAGGCTGCAGGTTCTGAGCTGGCAGTCAGCACAGAGCCCGACGCGGGGCTCGAACCCACGAACCGCGAAATCATGACCTAAGCGAAAGTCGGACGCTTAACCGACTAAGCCACCCAGGCGCCCCAACAAGAGACTCGTTTTATACCTAAAACACCTGCAGATTGAAAATGAGGGGATGAAGAAACATCTATTATGCAGATGGATATCAAAAGAAAGCTGGAACAGCAATATTTATATCAGACAAAATAGACTAAAACAAAGACTGTAACAAGAGACGACTGTAACAAGAGACAAAGAAGGACACTATATAATAATAATAAAAGGGACAATCAAACAAGAAGATGTAACAATTATAAATATTTATGCGTAAGGCATAGGAGCACTCAAATACATAAAACACTCTAAAACAAACATAAAGGAACAAATTAATAATAATAAAATAACACGAGAGACTTTCACACCCCACTTACATCAATGGACAAATTATCTAAACAATCAACAAGGAAACAATGGCTTTGAATGACACACTCAACAAATAGATCTAACAGATATATTCAGAACATTTCATCCGAAAACAGCAGAATATATATTATTTTCAAGTGTATGTGGAACATTCTCCAGAATAGATCACATATTAGTTCATAAAACAAGCCTCTACAAATTCAAGAACATCAAAGTTATCCCATACATCTTTTCTGCTGCTATGAAACTAGAAGTCAACCACAAGAAAAAATATGGAAAGACTACAACGACGTGGGGATTAAATAACATTTTCCTTAACAATGAATGGATGAACCAGGAAATAAAAGAAATCAAAAAGTACATGGAAACAAATGAACATGAAACACAGTAGTCCAAAAACTTCCAGATGCAGCAAAAGTGTTTCACTGTTGGTGAGAACGTAAACTGGTGCAACCACTCTGGAAAACAGTGTGGAGTTTTCTCAAAAAGTGAAAAATAGTACTACCTTATGATCAATCAATTGCACTACTGGGTATTTACCCAAGGAATGCAAAACACTAATTTAAAGGGATACATTCACCCCTTGTTTATAGCAGCAATATTTACAAAAGTCAAGGTAGGGAAGCAACGCAAGTGTTCATCAACTGATGAATGGATAAAGAAGATGTTGCTATACATATATGTATGTGATATATGTGTGTATATATCTGTATATAGATATCTATATTTATATCTATCTATTACTCAGCCATAAAGGAGAATAAAATCTTGCCATTTGCAACAACATGGATGCAGCTAAGAGAGTGTAATGCTAAGCCAAATAAGTCAGTTAGAAAAAGACAAATACCATATAATTTTACTCATATGTGGACTTTAAGAAATAAACTGGCAAAGGGAAAAGGAGAGACTGACACAAACCAAGAAATAAATTCAACCATAGAGAACAACCATAGAGAACAAACTAATGGTTACTAGAAGGGAGGGGAGTGGGAAGGCTGGCTATACAGGTGATGAGGATTAAGAAGTGCACTTGTCCTGATGAGCATGGGGTGATGTATGGAAGTGTTGAATCACTCCTGAAACTAATATAACACTGCATGTTAACTAATTGGAATTAAAATAAAAACTTAAAAACATTAAAATGTATGTCATAAATGAAGTATTAAATACACATAGAAACACTATTACTAAATTGGAAGACTCATTATCAAAAGGATGTCAATTGTCCCCATATTATATTAAATGCAGTTTTAATTGAAATTTTATTATGATTATTTTGGAACATGACCAAAAAACTATAAAATTAATCAAGATGAATAAATGTATAAAAATAATCTTAATAAAAATAAATTAAGCAATAATTTGGGAGAATTTGAATTTGGAATTTTCTTCTCAATAATTATAATAATGTGATGCTGGTACAGGAAACGACAGACATAACAAATATAATTGAAATGTAGTTATAAAGTTACTACTTTGAATATCAAGAAATCGATTTTTTAGTGTTTTAGAAGAGCAGCTAAAACACGTCTATCATTGTACCTTTATCTAGTGGGTCCAAGCACAAATTTCCAGTCCACCTGTGAAGAGATAAGTGGAGGGGGGATGCCATTCTGTATGGATACAGAAAAAAATGTTAGACAGTAATATATAATAATTATAGAACACATTCCAACAGTAATTTTCTTGTCAAATAAACTAAGGAGCAGTGAATTAAAAATATAGGAATGCCAGGTTGGTAGATCAGGATATGAGGCTATATGTGGTGTTCCACTCCCTTGGACGTCAGAGTCACTTAGGAGATTTATAGAATTTGAGGTGAAGATGGTGAAAAAGGGCACACTGTTTATTGAATGAAAAAAGATATCCAGGAGTTAAATAGCTGGTACTGACAAAGAAGGATGAAGAGTTGTTTTGACTTAAACAGTAATGGAAAACCGGTTTTAAGTTGGAGAAATGTGATCAACGGTACCAAAGAGCAAGTGTGAAGTTACCTGACCTCACCTTTTCATTGTCATTTATATTTGTCTTCTCTCCTTCCTTTTTTTCTCTCAGCTTTGCTTCTTTTTTTTTTTTTGCCCCACTTCCTTTTTTATTAATGAATCTGTCTACTCTAAGTTATTGATAGGTTTTTTATATTTAGGTATAAAATCAAACTTGTCCTGCCTCAGAGAACCCAAATGAACTCACTTGGGGATCAAAATCTTAATCTCTTGACTTTTCAGTTTGACTCCTAAAGATTAAAATGTTTATTAGCCCAATCAGATATAAACTAATGTAAATATTTCAACTGATAAATAACTGTTGAAAGAAAACAAACATTGTGGAACACCTGGGTGGCTCAGTCAATTAAGCCTCTAATTCTTCATTTCGGTTCAGGTCGTGATCTCACAGTTTCTGAGATCAAGCCCCACATCAGACTCTGCACTAACAATGAGGAGCCTGCTTGGATCCTCTGTCTTCCTCTCTCTCTTCCCCTCTCCCACTTGCACACACATTTACATTCTCTCTCTCTCTTTCAAAATAAATAAACATTGAAAAAGGTTATAGATGGAGACTTTTGATAAGGCTTTCATTGTTTTAAGAAAATTACCCAGATTGCTCTTACAAAGCAATAATAATAAGGAGAAATTCTTATAAATATTTAAAGTATATATTGTGAAAAGCAAGTTTAAAAAATTGAAATAATGTGAGCTTGTACTTGGATCTTTAGTTTATCTTACTGTTATACATCATATTGACTAAATTACTAACATAGTTCAAAGTCAGCTTAATAACTCTGATATTTTGTAACTACAGCTATAATTCTTTCCGTGTCAAACCATAATCTACATATTAGCTTTTAAAAAGTAGAATTTATGGGGCGCCTGGGTGGCTTAGTTGGTTAAGCGTCCGACTTTCGCTTAGGTCATGATCTCACAGTTCGTAGGTTCAAGCCCCATGTCAGGCTCTATGCTGATAGCCAGCTCAGAGCCTGGAGCCTGTTTCCAATTCTGTGTTTCCCTCTCTCTCTGACCCTCCCCTGCTCATGCTGTCTCTCTCTCTCCTAGAAATAAATAAAAAGTAGAATTTATAAAAACTTTACTGAAATTTAGCTTTATCTAACCTCTTACTTTTATTTCTTTTTTTAAAATTTTTAATGTTTATTTTTGAGAGAGAAGGAGACAGAGTGCAAGCAGGAGAGGGTCAGAGAGAGGGAGACGCAGAATCTGAAGCAGGCTCCAGGCTCTGAGCTGTTAGCACAGAGCCTAAAGCGGAGTTTGAACTCATGAACCTCAAGATCATGACCTGAGCCAAAGTGGAATGCTCAACTGACTGAGTCACCCAGGTGCCCCTCTTTTATTTCATTTTTTTAATTTAACACTTTAGCATACAACTTTGGGGTGCTGACAGGAAGAATATTTCACTGTAAAACATGTACAAAGTGGATAATGCAAAGTATTTACAAGTGTAATAGATACAAACTTAGTAAGATTAACTGAGATAAAACACAGAGAATAAATATTCAAATATAGTAATAATTTGAAGTATATTTTGCCAACACTTATAAAAATTGTTTATTTGACCATCAGTTTATTTAACATTACCTGGTTAGTAAAAGTTCATTGGATAAAGTAAACAATGAACAGACTTACAAATTAGATAAAATTTCACTAAAATTCTGTTTACTAACCTATAAAAGAGGATTATTCCATAGACTACACATGATAACCATGTTGACTTGTCTATAGTAGCCAGCACTCTGAGCTCCCCTCTATCTCTGGCTCCACATCTAGACGATAGAGCCCAGTGTAGAGAGTTCTTCATCTCCCTCATGTCAAAACAGTTGAGATGTCACCTCTTTGAGAAGGAGGTGATTTAGAATAAAACATTCAGAGCTAAACAGAATTGTAGAAATTGTTCAGACCATTAATCATTTGTGGAATCTGTAAGCCACAGAGTTGAAGGGGCTTCTGCAAAGTCATACAACATTAACTTGGAAGAGATATAAAAATATACAGTATATAATTAGTATCTGAAACATCAAGAAGCAAATAATTCAAAAATAGTGATCAAGCATATAATTCATATACTAACTAAAACCAAAGCCCAGGAAATAAAAGTAATATAAACTGCAAAGAATATAATAAAGCAAAAGGTAATGAGAAAAATACAGAAGGATTTTGTGTTTTGGATACATTGAAGCTTACATTTACTTTTAAAGGAAATTACTGCTAATAGGTCCAGATAGAGTATTTTCACTAAACTAAAATGAAACAGAATATTATATGGTACGTTTTTATGTTGCAACATGCCAGCTAGCAATGCAATATACTGAAGTTCTCAGAACATGAAGATACCATAAAGGTATGCTCTTGATTTGTCACATAAACTTATAGTTTGTATTATGAATGTCTCAACTCTGAAATCAAAGACAAACATAATGCAAAGTCAAGGGATAATTAGGGGGCTTGAGGTGTCTGAAAAACATCATGAGTTAAACACATAGGCTCTGATTAAATTACCTGGTTCAAATTTCTCTCCATTATTCACTACATATGTGTCCATACTTAATTTCCTTATTTTTAAGATGAGGAATTTTAAGATGGGGATTTTAAGCTGTCCTACTACACAAAATTCTAAGAATATTAAATGAAATGATTAAAGAAAATGTTAAAAGTTTGGCACTAAATACTCAATAAATTTTATACATTATTATGTAATAATATGTAAATGTGAGAAATGTAAAAGTGAACATAAGCTTCACTTGCAGTGATTCCCTGTCATGAGGCCCACCTCAAAGACATTGAACTTCACTGATTTTTTCACCTGTCTAGGTTACATTGAAATTTTTTTAGAGACTTAATCCCTTGACTCCAACATTTAAATGTAGTTAATTAAAGGGAATATAATGCTATCATAACATGTAATGATCAATAGTCTCTATATTATTACAAAATAATTACAAAAGAGGGATTATAATAGAACTTTGTCTCATAAAAAAAACACTTCAGATCCTTTAAATTCCTTTAAAGAGAAAGATTTTCATGACATTATGCACCTCACCGCTTACCAGTTTGGCAAGCTCCATATTAATGTATCTTTTAAGGCACTTTATATCATCATCCCAGCTATCAGTGACCTCTCAAACATTTGAATTCCCTTTCCACTCTTCTACATTTCATCGGGAATGTACAATATACCACATCCTAGTATAATTATGTATACATATAAAATATCTCCCTCTTAGTTTGTAAATCCTTGAAAACTGATTGTGTATAGGACTGTATGTACTCTATAAGATTGAACTCAGTTTCTCCTATGAAGGTGAAAGTCCTCTGAGAATTTAGTGGATTAATACTCTCCAAACCTTTATTGTCTGAACTGCCTAAGTCAGATCTCATTTATTCATAAATTTCCTCTGTTTTTAATAACTGCATTTGTATAGAACTTGTCTCAGTTGTCTATCAATATGTCTAATCATCTATCGTAACAGCTCAGAGCAGGCTTTTATCAAAATGAAGTGTATGTTGAGTTTTCAGGAAAATCATGTTAATTTCCAAAACTAAACCAGTCATTCTTAGTTCAGTTTCTTCCTTCATCATTGCCAATCAGAAATAAAATATTTGCCTCCAAAAATTTTTTATATAAAAAGCAGAGTTTAAATAATTTTTTGTTCTAAGTTTAAACAACCAAATTTATTAAAAAATTTAATTTACCATGCCTTCTACTTAATTATATGTTGATTTGATTTGTGGTCTCAAAATTTTCTGATATAAATTCAAGTCATGGTTTCAGTAAATGTTCACTTTGAACTTCAAACTCAAGAAAAATAACTGAATATTTGACCTTGTACTAAAAAAAGAAACCATTATCATAGTGCAAAAAATTACCTCCACATAGCATTCATCCTCTACTGCTTCCCACTGCCATATATTATAACGTTTCCATTTCTTTGGCTATGCCTCTGTAGTGTTAAAAAGAGACAGCTAAAGTTAGAAGTATAGTCAAAAAAGCCTTATTATAGATTAATTGAGAGGTGTAAGGTTGTTTTTAAGTTGACCTCTAAAATCTCTTTCAAGATGTATAATTATATGTTTCAACAATTTTTAATTTTTAAACTGAATTTGGCTAAAGCAGTTTTTCACATAGACACCATCAGTGAGGTGTTTACTTATTGTGTGAAAAAAATTGTTTGGCAAATCACCTCAGACTTCCTAAGAGAAACTATATATATGTGTATATGAGCATATATATATGTATATATATAATATGTTTCTCTATCTTTATTATTCACAATTGCCCTGTATCAATACACCATTCCTTTCTTTAAAGTACAACATAATAGGCGATGCATTAGTATTGAACCAATTTTCCAGTCAAATGAGTATGCTTAGAAGAGAGCTAATGGGAGTCTCAGTAATAATAATACAGACAATTCATAGTATAGAAGGGTCTATTAGTCTGTGGTTTTGATATATGTAACCACTAACCTTTAAATTAATTTGTTGTTCTACATGTATTAATGTATTCTAAATCAGGCTAGACTCATTGTTGCTAAAAAAGTATTATGATGTAATACAAAACAATGTAATAATCAACATTGTATTTTCAGTCACATTAATATAGAGTGAGATTAAAACCATAATTAATATTTATATAATAAACAAGCTCTTGTAAAATTATAAATATATAGGCATTAGGGTATTTCTTTTTTTTTATTTTTATTTTTATTTTTTTTATTTTTTTATTTTTATTATTTTTTAATAGTTTATTGTCAAATTAGTTTCCACATAACACTCAGTGCTCATCCCCACAAGTGTCCTCCTCCATGCCCATCCCCCCTCCCCCCACATCCATCAGTCCTCAGTTTTTGTCAGCATTCAAGAGTCTCTCATGGTTTGCTTCTCTCCCTTTCCCCCACCATTTCCGCCCTTCTTCTCCCCCTTGTTCCTCCGTCAAGTTCCTCCTAATCCTCCTATACGTGCAAACATATGATATTTGTCCTTCTCTGCCTGACTTATTTCGCTCAGCATAACAGATGAATGGACCCAGAAGATGTGGTTTATCTATACCATGGAATACTACATGGCAATGAGAAACAATGAAATCTGGCCATGTGTAGCAACATGGATGGACCTTGAGGGTATTTCTAGAAAATATATCTGCCTTCATTGAAAGTTCATAGTCATAAATACTAATGATTTTGAGAAAATATGTATATATGGAGATATATTTTATATTAAAATGAAGTATATAATTTTGTTTTTCCAAGACTGTTTACATCTATTTCTCTGTTTTTCTTTCCTTATGAAAGTAAAAAATATTTTATTCAATAGCTTCACTGCAATTTTCTATTTTGAAATATATTTAGAAAAAATTAATTCCATTGCTGTAGTGTGCAAAACAAGCAGTTAGAGCTGCAAAGAAACATAAATGTATAAGATGCAATACCTGCCACTTCTAAATCTTACATCTAGGGGGAAGGAAGGCAGAGACCTATTTCAATAATGTAGGACAGTAAACTATATTGAAGAAGGGAAAGCAGAACTGGGGACCATCTACTGAACTAGTTTGCTGGTAATAAGGCTGCCACAATGAAGTGCCACAAACTGTGTGGCTTAAACAGCAGAAATGTACTGCATCCCAGTTTTGGAGGTTAGAGTCTGAAATCAAGCCATTGGCAGGGTCAGTTTCTTCTGCAGCCTAGGAAGGAGACTCTATCGTGTCCCCCTCCTAACTTCTGGTAGTTGACTGGCAATCTTTGGTTGTAGACGTGTCACTCTGATCTCTGCCTTATATTTCCATGGTGTTCTCCCTGTATGTCTTCAGATCATCCTCTCTCTATGCATGTAGGTCCCTGTGTATGAATTTCCCCTTTTTATAAAGGCCCCAGTCATATTGGAGTAAGATCCATCTTAAAGACCTTATTTTAAAATGATTACCTCTATAAACATTTTATTTCCAAGTAAGGTCACATTCTGAAGTACTAGGGGCTCAGATTTCAACATATCTTTTTGAGGGGACAGAATTCAACCCATAACATCTATCTATATTTTGTTTCTGTTTCCCTTGGGATTTCAGTCCTGCCTGATTATACCCTGTCAGCTTGTAGACTGAAAATAATCTATTGGCATGAGGGATGAAAAAGTCTTCTGGAAGTGTGATGAACACTGAGGAAAACAAAGTAGACATACTGAGCTTAGTTTTTCTCTCTGACTTCCCAATAATTGCCAAGAAGCCTTGGAAGAAAAGGTTTCTTGTGTGTTAGTGTTAGCATGAAATAAAGGTTCCATGTGGAAACGTGGGAGATCTGTTGGTTGTTTCCTTTTTAGGCAGGGAGACTTAGGAGGCCCGTGTAAATTATACTCTTGCCTAAAAGAAACAGCAGTGTCAAAGGTACATATTAGCCTCCAGGAGAAAGTAGAAAAGAAAATAAGAATGTATAATGGTAGCCTATTCAATCTGACATCATGAAAGACACCCAAGGGGATATACATAAATGGAATTTTGCACTAGCAGATGAGGACAAGAGGCAGGAAAAAGGAGGATTACATACAAAAGTTAAAATGGATCATGGGTGTGATTATAAGTGGTATTTAGAGGGAAATGGGTATATGGCATGGGGAAGTGTCTTAGATCTGGGAGGATAATGCTCTGTTTTGAAAAGCCAATTTTAAGTCTAATTCTAGCCAGGTATGTGTGAGTATATGAATGAGGACAGTATACAGGCATATGATGGAGATATTACTGCTTGGTGCAGGCCACCACAATGAAGTGTGTATCACAAAAAAGAGAATCAAATGATATTTTTTGTTTCCTAATGCATATAAAAGTTATTTTTATAGTATATTCTAGTCTATTAAGTATGCAAAATATTATTTCTAAAAACAAATATGTCTTAATTTTAAAATAATTCATTGCTTTAAAAAATGCCAAGCATTATGTGAACTATCAGTGAGTTGTAATCTTTTTGTTGATGGAGGTCTTGCCTTGGTATTATTGGCAGCTGGCTGACCACAATGGTGGTTGCTGAAGGCTGAGGTGGCTGTGGCAATGTCTGTAAGTGAAGCAACAATGAAGTTTTCCACACCAATTGACTCTACTTATCATGAAGGCTTTCTCTGGAGCATGTGATACTATTTGAGAGCATTTTACCCACAGTAAAATCTCTTTCAGAATTGGAGTCGATTCCCTCAAACCCTGCTTCTGTTTTATCAACTAAGTTTACATAATATGCTAACCCTTTGTTGTCATTTGAACAGCCTCACAGCATCTTTACCAGAAGTAGATTCCATCTCAAGAAATCACTTTCTTTTGCTCGTCCGTTAGAAGTATCTACTCATCCATTAAAGTTGTATCATGATATTGCAGAAATCCAGGCCCATGTTTAGACTCCACTTCTAATTCTAGTTCTCTTGCTTTTCCACCACATCTACAGTTACTTCTTCCACTGAAGTTTTGCACCCTGCAAAGTCATCCGTAAGGCTTCGAAGCAACTTCTTCCAAATTCCTGTCATGTTGTTATTTTGACTTCTTCTTGATGGCATCTAGAACGGTAAATCCTTTCTAGGTTTTCAATGTACTTTGCCCAGATCCATCAGATGAATCACTATCTATGGCACCTATAGCCTTATGAAATGTATTTCTTAAATACTAAGACTTGAAAGTCAAAATTACTCCTTGATCCACAGGCTGCAGAATGGATGTTGTATTGGCAGGAATGAAAACAACATTTATCTCATTGTACATCTCCATTAGAGCTCTTTGGGTGACCAGGTGCATTATCAATGAGCAGTGATATTTTGAAAAGAATCTTTTTTTTAATTCCTGAGGAGTTGAGGAGTAGGTGTCAACAACGGGGTTAAAATAGTCAGTAAGCCATGTTGTCAACAGGTGTGCTGTCATCCAGGCTTTCTTGTTCCATTTCCAGAGCACAGGCAGAGTATATTTAGCATAATTCTCAGGAGCCCTGGGATTTTTAGAGTGGTAAATAAGCATTGGTTACCATCTAAAGTCATCAGCTGCATAAGCCGCTAACAAGAGAGTCAGCTTGTCTTTTGAAACTTTGAAGCCAGGCACTGGTGGCATCTTCTTCCAATAGGAAACTGTTTAAAGCCATTGAAAATCTTTTCCTTAGTGTAGCCACCTTCATTTATTTCCTAGCTAGATCTTTTGGATTACTTGCTACAGCTTCTACGTCACCACTTACTGTTTCACCTTGCACTTTTATGCTATGTAGTAAGCTTCTTTCTTTATTTTAAGTTTGTATTTAAATCCCAGTTAGTTAACATACAGTGTAATATTAGTTTTGGGTGTACAATAGAGTGATTTCAATGCTTCCATACAACACCCTGTGTNATAAGCTTCTTTCTTTATTTTAAGTTTGTATTTAAATCCCAGTTAACATACAGTGTAATATTAGTTTTGGGTGTACAATAGAGTGATTTCAATGCTTCCATACAACACCCTGTGTTCATCACAACAAGTGCAATCTTCATCCTCATCACCCATCCTTCCACTGTCCTCCCTTCTAGTAACTATCATTTGTTCTCTATAGTCAAGAGTCTGTTTCTTTATTTAAACCTCATGAACCAAACTCTGCCAGCTTCCAACTTTTATTCTGCAGCTTCCTCACCCCTTCATAGAATTGAAAAGAGTTGGGGCCTTATTCTGAATTAGGCTCTGGGTTAAGGGAATGTTGTAGCTGGTTTGATCTTCTATCAGACCACTAAAACTTTCTCCATATCAGCAAAAAGCCTGTCTCACTTTTTTATGAGTTGTGTGTTCACGGGGGTAGCACTTTTAATTTTCTTCAAGAAGTTTTCTTTTGTATTCATAACTTGTTTGTTAGGCACAAAAGATCTAGTGTTTGACCTGTTCGCTTTTGACATGCCTTTCTTACTAAGCATTATCTTTTCTAGCTCTGGATTTAAACTGAGAGACATCTACACTTCCATCCACCTGAACATGTAGAGCCCATTGTATAGTTATTAACTGGCCCATTTTCCATATTGTATCTTAGAGAATAGGGAGGCCCAAGGAAAGAGAGGGACAGAGACAAATTCTGAGAGAGAGATAGGGGAACAACCAGCTGGTGGAGCAGTCAAACTTATGTATCATTTATTGATCAAGTTCACTGTCTTATATGGGCACAGTTTGTGATACCTCAAAACAGTTACAATAATAACATCAAAGATCACTGATCACAGATCACCAGAACAAATATAGTAAAAATGAAAAATTTGAAATATAGTGAGAATCACCTAAATGTGACTGAGACATGGATGAAACAAATTCATTGGGAAAATGGCACCAATGGTCTTGCTTGATGCAGTGTTGCTGCAGATCCTCAATTTCTAAAAAAATAAAGAAGAAAAGGAAAAGAAAAGCCAAAGCATTATGTACAAAGTGCAATGAAATGAAAAAAGAAGTTTAATAAATGAGGTATACCAGGGGCACCTGGGTGGCTCAGTCAGTTAAGCGTCTGACTTTGGCTCAGGTCATGATCTCACGGGTCGTGGGTTCGAGCCCTGCATTGGGCTCTGTGCTGACAGCTCAGAGCCTGGAGCCTGTTTCGGATTCTGTGTGTGTGTCTCTCTCTCTGACCCTCCCCTGCTCACACTCTCTCTCTTTCTTTCTCAGAAATAAATAAAACATTAAAAAAATAAATTAGGTATACCTCTATATCAGTAGATTGTTTTGTTGAAACAAATGATCAAATCAGTAGACACATTTTGTTGAAACTCAGACTGTTTCACTCTCTCAAACTTGATGTTGCTGGGTCTTTGTATTTTTTTGCAGTCAGTTCTAGCAATGTGTTTTAATTTTATAATTAGAACCTTGATGGGGTGCCAGGTGGCTCAGTTTGTTGAGTGTCTGACACTTGATCTCAGCTCAGGTCATGATCTCAGTTTGTGGGTTCAAGCCCTGCATCCATCTCTGAACTGACAGTGTGGAGCTTGCTTGGGATTCCCTCTGTCTCTCTCTCTCTCTCTCCCACCCCTGCCCATGCTCTCTCTCTCTTAAAATAAATAAACTNCTTAAAAAAAAAAAACCTTGATAAAAATACTTGCTTTGGTAGATACCTCCTACTCAATTTTGAAGGTCCAATTCAAATGTTGTCTTCTTTGTAAAATTGCCCCTGCCTCTTCTTTCAGAGTTCTGAGCTGCCTGTTTGGTGTTCTTAAGGCACTCTATTTACTTTTTTAATATTTATCTCTCCCACAAGAGTATTATCTTCTTGAAGATATGTATCAAAGGTCTCTTTAAATGCCTAGTACCTAGAATAGGGTCTAATAACTACTGAAAAAATGTTTGCTGAATTAATAAAGACATCAATGAATGAAACTTTGCCACAATATGGCATAGATAATGATGGAGCAAAAAAAACCACACACATACACAATATATTTCCATTTACTCCTTCCTTCCTGTTTTTAAATATTAATAGTTATAATGGTGAATAATAGTACATGATATAAATCAAAGCATGATGAAACTATCTGATGTATGTTAAACATATATATGTAAATCACTATATGTGTGCATATGTTTATGTACTTAGAAAATTTCAATACCTGTTAGTTATTGTGTGAACAATGTCACTCACCATTGTAGTATTTGCAACCTATCACCATTGTTAAGTCAACCATATAATCTACATGAGGGAATTCAGCAGCGACGTATAAGTATTTCTGTATGGGAAAAATAGCTATGCTTGTACTATTCTATAGGTGCATTAACATAGGACTCCGAACACTGATATTTTTAAATAGTTACAAGAAGCAATAATAATGTTAATTCACAGGAACACATTAAATATTTCTAAATGGTTACTAATGTCTTATTAACAGGCATAGTGTTGTCTACATTACCAGATGGTGTGGGGCAGAGCATCCTGGGATGCCTCATCAATACTTTTATCTGAGAGCAGGTGAATGTTATGCAATCCATCGTGTTTTGCATATGCAGGGAGCCCATGCCTTTGATCCTGTGATAGATACACATTCTAGCATGGGCAGTTTGGAATATGCAGTCGTCCCCTTTCAGCCTTACAGATGTGATAATAAATCCTACTGAGCTTTCTGCAGGGTCTGTCATCCCCACAGACTGTTAAACATGAATCCATCTCAGTGACAGGCAACGTGAATCTCACAGAACCAGATCATCATTAACATTTCTAAAGTGCTTTAGGTTCCTTTGAGATAAAAGAATGTCATAAATATTGTTATGATTATCTTTTTTTTCTTTGAGAGAGAGATTGTTATTCACAGAGTATACTTTTTTTTCCTCCTGGAAAATATTTGTCATGTTGATGCATTCTCCAGTCTCTGCCAGTGAAGAAAAATGTTTACATCTCTATCTCCACAAACTGTGGGTGGGGAGAGACTTCAAATTGAATTAAGAACACATCAGTGAGCTCCAAATAAATGATTCAGCCTGAAGGCTGAAGTGTTACCTTTTATTCTATGGCCTATAATTGACACAAAGTGTGTGTAGAGTAATTCATAAAACATAGACTATGTAATAGTGGAATATTTTATTATAATGAAGGCTCATTCTTTTTTACAGTCAAAAGGAAACTCCAACACCCTGATCATTAAGCAGCATTACACATTTTCTGTTGAAGAGTAAGATTATGGGCTGAGAGCCCATTTTAATAGGATGTAATAAGTTAGCATTTATTGTTTTCTGAACTCAGAGACTGAAAACTTCTCATAATGAATTTTATATTATATTTGTTTTAGCTTAGACTTGTCAACAGTAAGAAATTGTGCCCTATCTTCAAGAAAATTATAAAATATTGTATATTTAGAGAAGAGAACACTAGAAATGGTCTAGTCCAACAAAAAAATTAATCGTAATAATAATAGTTATACATACTACCTATAACGTATAGGACTTAGCTTGCTAAACTACTAGAGTTC
Organism: Crocuta crocuta; assembly: GCF_008692635.1. NCBI lineage: Eukaryota > Metazoa > Chordata > Mammalia > Carnivora > Hyaenidae > Crocuta > Crocuta crocuta. Next base: position 224,147 of record NW_027531917.1, read on the forward strand.
AATCAAGCCTACAAATCTGCCAGAAGAGTAATATTTTAATGATTCAAGGTACTTCTCATTATAAAGGATTTTTATAATCTTAGCAAAAACATTATTTTATATAAAGAGTGTTGAAATCTTAAGGAATGAAAATAGATGAATACAAACCAACACTTGATTTTGGGAGTATAAGCAGCTGGCATGATTTTCTCTCTATCATTTCATACTAGCTAAGGTTTTATTAGGAAAATTGCGCCATGGGTTAAAGAATTTATTTGGGGTATTCTGTGTTATTTTAATCAATATTGTAAATAAAGTAAATATGATCAAGATATTATTTAAGGGGGTGCCTGGGTGGCTCATTTGGTTAAGCATCTGACAGTTGATTTGGGCTCAGGTCGTGATCTTATGGTTCACAAGTTGGAGCCCTGCTGATAGAACAAAGCCTGCTTGAGATTCTCTCTCTTTCTCTGTCTCAAAATAAATAAATAAACATAAAAAAGGCATTATTTCAGAATATAGCCTGTTTTCTATCCTTAGTTGTGTTAAATTTTAACCTATATAGGTTTCGTTTGTCAGAGAAACAATTAATTGCCATTCTAAAGGCAGAAAAATTCTGAAAAGAAGAAAAGGTTATCTTTGTGTTGCCGTAAATAAAATTCAAAACAACATAAAAATAGGGGAATAGAGCATGCTATCACCTCTATAACTTGTTTACATCATCATACCTCTGGTTCTCTTATAATTCCTTCTACAACTTACATTTTTCACTTACCCAAGTTATGATTCTTTAGTTGAAACTGATATATTTTAAAATGACATTATTTGTCTAACATGTGAGACTTTGGGTGAGCTATGATTTCAGATTTGAGATTACTCTTCTTTTAAACATCCTGTCCTCTGGGTCCTTTTCAGCTCTCAAATTCCATCAGATCACAGTGACACTATGCATAGAAAGAATTTTGAATTAGAATTTAATGGAACTAGGGGAGCCTGGGTGGCTCAGTCGGTTGGGCATCCGACTTCGGCTCAGGTCATGATCTCACGGTTCGTGNTTTTATCATAAAACTGATTTAGGGATAAGGGGGAATGTGTGGTTGTAGAAATATGGGGAGCTAATCTGCCCAACCGAGCACTGGAAATGCTCTGATCTCTAACCCCAGGAGCCATGGTTAGTAGAGGTGAGAAGTGGAAAAGAACACAGGATTAACTGAAGGTTTCTATATACACGGGAGAACTAATATGACACTTCCATCATGTTACCCTCACATTGCCTCTATAACCATCCTTAGTTACACCTCTCCACTCTATCTCCAATCAATACCTAGAACATATGGATTATTTCCTGGAGTCTACACCCAGAAAAACACTAGACTTTTTCTCTAAAAAAAATAAGATTTGTACACATCCACATCCAATGCCTTTTGTGTTGACATTTTCTTGAAAGAATTAAGCCCCATTTTTATTCAAATGATATCTGTAGCATGGCAATTTAACAAAATTCTAGAAAACAATAAATGGCTTCAAAAGTCAAAGATACATATTTTAACCTAGAATTCTTTATCTTCCCAAAGTATACATAAATGTCCAGAAAAAAAGTTTACAATTCTACAAAAATGTAGAAAACTTACTTACTATGACTTTTATTTGGAATTTTTTTAAAGATGTACTTCAGTGAGATAAATTTGGAAATCAAGAAAGAGGGAGACATGGACTTTAGGAATGATGTATGTAATGCAGGGTGGCCAAGATGTTGTGTCTGAAATGAAAGCTCTGGAACAGACATAGAGAGCAACCTACACAGTACAGGAAGGTGTGATCAGTGGAGGAAAAGCAGCTTGAGAGATAAGAAAATATAATCTATAGTATGCTTAAGAGCTTTAAAATTTGAGGATGTGGCGATGGCAAGTAATGCCAGAAAACAAAATTTTAAAACTCTATGAAAAATAAATAATATAACAGAGATCATGACTCAGTGATTTTCTGTGATCTTAGTAAAATCCTCTATATTCATGAATTTAGAATACGTATTATTTTGCTGCGATTGTCATAATAAATTATCACAGCCTGGGTAACTTAAACAACTGAGAGTTGTTAAGAAATTATGCCTTATCTTCAAGAAAACTAAAAAATGTTGTAGATTTAGAGAGAAGAACACTAAAAACACTGAGAGAACACTAAGTATGATCTAATCCAACACAGTTACATTCTCACAGTTCTGAATGCTGAAGTCCAAGACTAAGATGTTGTCAGGGTTACTTTCTTCTGGATCTATCTCTTTGGCTCAGTCTTTTTGCCTTGCCTCTACATGGTCTTCCGTGTGTGTATGTACATCCTTTGTGTCTCTTTGTGGCTCCAAATTTCTTCTTCTTATAGCCACACCATTCAGACTGGATTAGGGCCCATCTTCATGGCTTTGTTTTGAAAATAATTACCTTTTTCAAAGACTATCTTCAAATACAGTCACATTCTGACATACTACGGGTTAAGGCTTCAACATATGTATCTCAGGAGTAATAAAATTCAATCCAGAAGAGACTTTTTGGTAAATAAAATGTAATCTGCATGCATTAATGTAAATTAACAGTTTTAAAATTTTAAGTCATTTTTTTTTGGTCAAAGCTTAGAAGATATTTTTGTATTTCAATGAATAGAATTATACCCTTAAAATAGGGAAGCACAAGATATTATAAAAAAGATGAAAATAATGATGATAATCAATAATTCGAAAGTAATAGAAAACAAAACATATACTAACAGATGTTGAATAACAGAGAGCTAGGATAAATTTAAACAGTGTTTTCATATTGGAGAGTAAATGCATAATTTCTATAGTTGAGTCAATAAGTAACATATAGTATTTTATGTGGAGTTTGAGATAACCTTTTGAAAAAATAAAAAATATTAATATGACAGACTAGCTGGAGTAAGATTGAGAACATGAAAATGTAAGGTAGGATATTTATTTATATCAAAAACACTTCTAAACATTCTGATACATTACTGTGTAACTGTGATAAATATAGCAAACTGTACTTACTATTGTTAGCATTTCATTATTATATAATATATGGGTACAGTTTACTCTGGGCATATACTAATACTTTTAATTATATCATCCATCATTTTGGATTTAAAGTGCATTAGGCTTTCATAGACATAGATTTAGTTGTCCTATAAATGAATCAAAGTTTCCAAAAGGAAAAGGAAATACAATGTTTAAAGGAAAAACAAAAAAGAAAATACATAAAATAGCATTTTGGTTTGCCTTGGTACACTTAAAAACTTGGCTTACATGACTATTTTCTAGGAAAATATAAGGAAAAGTGGCAAATATTTCCCAGCACAATTCAACATATTTTATTATAGTGCTTATTTATTTGTTTGTTTTATTTTAAATCCAGTGTAGTTAACATACACTGTTATATTAGTTTTGGGTGTACAATTTAGTGATTCAACAATTCTATACATCACCCAGTGCTCATTACTATCAGTGTACTCTGAAGCCCCATCACCTATTTCACCCCATCTGCATACCCACCTCCCCTCTGGTAACCATCAGTTTGTTCTCTATAGTGCTTATTTTTTGTTAAAAAAAAAATATATGATGATTAGTTTGCTATCATGAGCAATCTTTAAATTTTAAAACATTTTCCTCTTAACATTTAATTTCTATTCATTCTCTATCCCCTGTAAATCCTTAATAGTTTAAAATTTTTATCAACTACTTAAGTCTTAAAATTCTCCAAATATTGATTTTATATTTTATAAATTATACCTAAGACTTTAATGCATAGATTGTCATATTCTGGTTACATAATATCTGAAGTAAAGTAGTTTAATAAGTAGGGAGTAAAAAGCATAAAGCATTTATGCATATAGATACAATCTGTTTGAGATATTCGTTTAATTCAGTGGTCAAAGTTAGGAGAAGTTAATTTATAATAACCACATTTCAAGTTGTTTAAGCCCAGTACCTCCTAACTACCCATAATCACATCAAGCTGCTTTTGTCTTACTTTGTGCCATTTGCAAATTTATGATCATTCTTGTTATTGAAAAAGAATTTTCAGATTCATTTTTTCATTCATTTCTTTGTTTATATTAGCACTGTGTTTATATTAGCACTCTTGATCTCTCCTTTGTGTCTCTTTATTATAAGAACAGGTACCAACAATTGATCTGTAAAAGAGCAGGTTAATTTGAGGATCAGTACACTATGAACAGAAGCACTGACACCCTGTTGGTATAAAATAAATGTTGCCAGGGTACCTGGGTGACTCAGACAGTAAAGCCTTCAACTCTTGATTTCAGCTCGGGTCATGAGTTCAAGGCAGGATCCCATCTGCACTGACAGCACAGAGCCTGCTTAGAATTCTGTCTCCCTTTCTCTCTGCCCCTCCCCTGCCTGCACTCTCTCTCAAAATAAATAAACATTAAAAAAATGTGTTACCCTTTCTTTAACAAAGTAACAGATGAAATTTTGTTTTAACATGCAAATGTATAGTATACTACAAATCCATCAAATATTCACTGATTTAATCCAAACTCATCTCAGTTCTTGGCAAATCCTTTTCACAGTATTCATCATTTAATTTCTCCTTTTCTTATGTCCTAGCCTCTCATCTCTCCAACAGGCTTGTACTTCTCCTCTTTCCTTCTGTTTCATTCACCAAACTTCTTTGTTACTGTTGACCCTAATTCCTCATAGAACTTTAAGTCATACCAGCCTCCATTCTATTTCAAAACCAATTACTAGAGGAAATTAAAGATAAACATGCAAAAAAAAGGGGGGGGATAAAAAGGAAGAGAAAAGAAGATGAAATAGAAAGATAGTGAGGGGAGAAGGGAGAAGAAAAAGAAAGTGTAGAAGAAGAGAAAAGTTAAAAGAGAGAGAGAGAGACAGGGAGAAGATTAGAGACTGAGAAAAAGTCTCCAGTTGTTGAAAGGCAATTTCTTTTTCTCTTCAACCACGCTACAGATCCATCAACAAAACTATCATGTAAGAAAGGATTTTTTAGCTTTCTATGGTATGGTCAAGAATGCAGTCTACTGATGACTAAAAAAGGTACAGTTTCCATAAAACAAATATCTATCTCTTATTATTATTGCTTCAATTAAACATTACTGATGAATCTAACAATTTGAGTAAATTTCCTAATAGTATAATAGAGGGCATTAAATTTTGTATTGTTGTCAAGTTAAAAAGACAACTTCAGATTGCAACAAGTAGAAGATTGCTATGGGGGCAAGCAAACAGGCCAGGTATTAATCAAAGGGCATTTTCAGGGGCAAGAAAAAGCTGTCTCATACTGTGAGACTATTTGCTTTGGGATACATTTGTTCACAGCTATTGAATTATCCATTCCATTATATTACTTTTAGTAATTTAGGTTCACTGGAGCAGAGGAAGAGTTAGATTGACAACGGTAGCAGCCCAAAAGACATGATTGTTTCAGTTTCCCATTTTCAGGCTTCACTTATGATAAAGAGAAGGAGTTATAATGAATAGTTAACAGTTGATCATGATAGCAGTTGCCTTAACGGCTCAATTTTCCACCTAAATTTTCTATTTGGGTTCCAAAGAATAGAGGATGACAGACATTTTTATGTTGACATTTTATTTTATTTAAGTATTATTTCTTTTACTTTAAAAATACATTTTTATATTCTCCAGTGCTTTCACAATTTCAATTATGGATTATGGAAACAATAGGAAACAAACTGGATTGTGTTAACTCCTCTTGATCTTCAGGGTCATAATATGATACAGTTCTATGCACTTAAAAAAATGTGGTGCCTTCGTGGCTCTTTTGGTTGAGCAGCAGACTCTTAATTTCAGCTCAGGTCATGATTAGCCCAAGTGATGAGACAGAGCTCCTCATCAGGCTATGCACTGGGCTTGGCACGTGCTTAAGTCTCTGTCTCTCTCTCTCTCTGTGTCTGTCTCTCTCCCTCCCTCCCTCTTTCTGCCCTTCCCCGGCTCACAAACACACTCTCTCAAAAAACAAAAAAACAGGGGCGCCTGGGTGGCTTAGTCGGTTAAGCGTCCGACTTTCACTTAGATCATGATCTCGCGGTTCGTGGGTTCAAGCCCCGCGTCGGGCTCTGTGCTGACTGCCAGCTCAGAGCCTGGAGCCTGTTTCAGTCTGTGACTCTCTCTCTCTCTGACCCTCCCCTGCTCACGCTGTCTCTGTCTCTCTCCTAGAAATAAATAAAAAATATTAAAAAACAAAAACAAAAAAACAGAGAAAACAAAAACAAAAAGAAAAATAAAGAAAGAAGAAATATCTGAACCTACTTTCTCAGAAGGCCTCTAGACTTCCATCTACACATTAAAATCACTAATGGTTTTGAATGGAAATCCTAAGGAGAATGTTTAGATATTAAGACATAGTGTTGTAATATAAACAATAGATGATTTAGGGTAGTTAGAACATTATTAAATAAAAGATGTTAGCAATATTGTTAAAAACAGGAGTCATTCCTTGTGTTAGCCTAAAAAGTAAAGGCCATTCTACACACACACACACACTATTTATAGTTTTATATAGATTATAATTATGTAATAGATACATTTTATAAATATATTACATGTAGTTAATGCATATTTAATATGTGTATTAGATATTTGAAAGGATGTATTTGAAAGGAATGTATTTATTTGAAAGGAAACACTAAGGGAAATTTTTCTTTTATTTTTTTGTTTCAAGTTTTTATTTAAATTCTATATTAAATACTATTTTATTTATACTACTTAATATCTATTTTATTTAAATACTATTTTATTAAATAGTATACAGTATAATATTAGTTTCAGTAGTAGAATTTAGAGATTCATCACTTACATATAATACTCAGTGATCCTCACAAGTGCTCCCTCTAAGGATAAGTTTTAGATATTGAGACATAGGCTTTGTAATTGTGAAAAACAGCTAAGATTTAGGGTAGTGAAGTTATTAGCATTATTAAATACCAGAAGTGAGAAACATGGTTAAATACAGCAATTGTTGCTTGTATTGGCCTAANATTTATTTTTATTTCATTTTATAGTTTATAATTATATAATTGAAATATTTTGTAAAAGTAATAAATATTTATTTATACATATATATGTGTGTTTATTTATACTGTTGCTATTTTATATATGTTGATATACCTTTCAGATAATAACATCACTGTATTTTTCCTTTCCGCTTGTTTGTTGGTCTTTGCTTATTTTCTCCATATGTCTTGGCAATTCCACATAGTCACACTAATTGCATTAATACCGTTTCCAAAGAAAGTGATAAGTATGTTGGGAAATGATCACTTCTGAAAAAAATAAAAATAAAAGATTTTTGTAATATTTTTAGCATTGTGCCTAAAAACAATGCAAGTGAACCACCCTATTTAAGTGTAACAGGATTGTCACTCCGTCATGTTCCTTGGAGCCGAACGACGAGAGGAATTCCCGGAAGTAAGGAACACAGAGGTTTAACTTAAAAAAAACATGTGCCAACAGAAACAAAGATCAGCTCTCTGGTTTTCCTGTTTTGTCACCAAAGGATAAATGGGCAAAGGCCATAGGTATGAGTCGATTTACAATAACCCTCCTCCAAACTAACCATAAGCAGAAGATCTTGCAAACAACAATGTATTTATTTTGATCAACTATTTTGTAAATACTGGAGATCGTGCCACAGCCAAGAACTGGAAATGATGTTGCCCTCAGGCAAGTAGGTGAGGTGAAGTGCATCCACAGAATGACATTTTAGTAGCATCAGGAGTTTTGGCTTCTATATAAAATCAGTGATTTGATAGATATTAAATTCTATTTATCATTGATTATTAAATGTATCTCCATACAGTTCTCTGGTTTCACAAGGATTTATAGGTATTAAGATATATTTAAGCCAGGAAGCCTTGGAATAATCGTCAATTCCATATCTAGTTCAATCACATAATCTCTCTGAAGGATTCTGAAGGAGGTACACACACTAATGGGAAATAAAATATTCTTAACAGATGGGCAGGTGCTCTGCCATCACTTCCATAGAAGTGTTAGGACTTGTCTGTTCTGGTCTCTAGGGACTATCCCCC